>NW_008825113.1:3072163-3141659 GCF_000699105.1 Pygoscelis adeliae
GTTTCTTGGTCTCTGAAGGCTTTTAAATGATTAGATCTTTTTGTGGGGTATTCCATACATTGATGAAGGCTTGATGAGGAATTACTGGATGAAATTCTAAAAAAGTTGTGTAGAAGGTCATATTAGATTATGATGAGTATGTTCTGGGCTTAATGGTGTGGTTTTTTGTCTTTTTTTTTTTTTTCTTTTTTAAACTTACAGCAGAAAAGGCAATGATTTTACCTGGCAGAACAAGTGTTCTAGAGTCTCCAGTCAGTTACCTGTAACCATATTTTGTACAGGTATAGAGCTGCCATGAATATTTGATGAAATCTCTATTCAATGTGATAATAAGTGTACCCCAGTAAAGCTTTTGTTGGTTGATGTGTACCCACTGTCTGTACTGGCTCTTTTCCCTGTATGTGCATGCATCCACATGCTTATATGACTTCAATAGGGTGTTTGAATTCTTCTTAATGGATTATAATACCATTTAAAACTCAGCAAAATTTTGCAGCCTACTACCTCTGCAGTAGTATCTTGGTATATCTTGGGATATACCAAGATTTGCTTTAACATGCTTAACAGCAGGGATGGAGGCTAACAAGATAATAAAACAAGACCTCAGAGTTTGAAATCTGAAAAAGAAGGTATTTTGACTTCAGTAAATTTTCATATAATCTAGTGATGAAGTTCATTAATTTATCTCCTCCTTCAATGAGAGTTTTCTAGGTCAGTGGTTCCTTAACCGGGGAATAAGGCCATGGTAAATGAACTACAGATGGAACTTAAAACCATGTTGAATTGTGTTAAGTTAAAAATATTATGTTAGGATGATTCATATTTTGTTAAAAATTTTTGGAGCTGACAGCTCTATATTCTGAGAAATGTTAGGACTGTAGTTCTGGAGTGAATGATGTGAGGAAAATGTGGAATCTTTATTTATTTACTACATTGAAGGAACAAAGAAGGGGAAAACCCATTTGTGCATTTTTTGTTGATCTGCTTTGGAGACTTTTATTTACCGTAGTTCTGGAGTGGCTTGTGATGTTATATGCATTGGGGATTACCTCATGAGCATGATATAAGAGTTACAGTAGTTTCCTCCTTCAAAGACGTTTTATGAGACAGAGAGGAATTAAGCTAGGGTCGCAGATGGACTTGTAGCCCTCATCAATTGCAACCCCTACCTCTTCGGTGCCTGGATGTTGCAGGGGAATATGACATGGCTGTTTGACAGCAGCCTAAATTGGATCACAAGAGACTGTCGGCTTTCTCCCTTGGTTAAGCATACTTGCAAGTTCCCTTCGTTGGCATTTCTGCTTTACTTTTCCACGTTGGGCCAGCTTAAGAAGCTAAGCACAAAAACCTAATGATGTACTGCCATTTTAGCTACCTAAACTGTTTCATCATGAGGTGGAAGAAGAGTGCCAGGAAGATGAGCCTTGCCTGTGACTTGCTCTTTTCTTATAAGTAGTAGTCCTGAGTTTGGTCAGCTTGTGAAGGCATACGCTTGGTGGGAAGTTATGTTATGTGGCATAAACTTTTTGTGGCACAAAAAGGCCTGTTAGCCTTTTTGGTCTAGCTTTAAGTTTTTCTTACCATTTGCTGAGCCAGTTCAGTTTACAAAACTGGCAGGAAATAAACCTGACAAAGATGTGAACAGTTTTTAATTGGGTTGTTGAGTTGATTTGTTTTACCGTGTATTCAGTGTGAATGCTGAAGCTTTGTAAGAAAGGGGCCACAACTGTGCGCCTGAGAGTTGCGAAAGACGGAGGGGGACTGCTGCCCTTCCTGGCAGTTTAGTGTGTTCCTCAGATGGAGAGAATCCGAACTCACGTTGTTCAATTCCAGTGAGAATACCTAGATCACCTGGCTTTTCCAATGTTCTTGGCAACTGTCCTTGAGTCCCATGTAATCTGTACTATCGTACAAAAGAACCAAAGAATCATGGGACAGAGGGAGAGAAAAGGAAACGTGACTCTCCAATCCAGTGATTAGTGTGCTTACCTTAAGGGAAGAGGAAAAAGAAACTTTCTGGGATTTAATCAGTGCTTACGCATTTTACAGGAAATGGCGCCTGGATAATGTTTTATTTTCTCAGTGGAAAGGTATTATGTGAATTATGGAAATGTAGCGCAACCACCAAGTTAGGAATGATATGCAAATAAAGTGGAGGGACTGTGGGAGAGTACAGATGGAACATAGAATACTTTGTATTAGTGGGATTATATTCTACTCTTCAGTTATTTGTTAAGGGGCTTTAACACTAATTTTTCTATAGTGAAATTAAGTTAATTTTATGAAGGACTTAATCTGATAAATTGTGTGGCTTTGCATTTGTTAATTCATATGTTGAAATAGAAATATCCGTGATTTTTTTTTTAAATGTATTTGAGTGTATGTAGTAAGTGAAATTCATAAGAAATAGATGGTATTGTGCATGAAGGACTTAATCTGATAAATTGTGTGGCTTGCATTTGTTAAATTCAATGTTGAAATAGAAATATCCGTGATTTTTTTTTTAAATGTATTTGAGTGTATGTAGTAAGTGAAATTCATAAGAAATAGATGGTATTGTGCTTATGCTCGAGGGGTCTTGAATTTTGAAAACAGTGCATTTCCTTAGCTCCTCTAAATTAGGATCTCCTAAGGTAATAGAAATAATGTTACCTATGTGATTGCTTCAGTAATCCAAAATAGAATTATTTTTGCTTTAGAATTCAGATTTCTCTCCTACTCTTACATTGGTCAACCTGAGCCTGAATTAGGACTTGAAGCATGTCGTGGAAGTCTCTCTATGTACTTAGGCTGGGACATTGGGCGCTGAATGGTGAGGATGCTGGATTTTACTGTGGTGAAAAGTCTTTTTTTGTTCATTTTGCTTTCCAACATCAGAGAAGTTTGTAGTTGGCATGCCTGATTAAATTTATTTCTTCAAATTTATTTATGTAGACTATTATGACAGACACAAACTATATATAGAAAAGCCTGTAAACATTTCACTTGTTCTTGAAGTAGAGGTGGGGTCTATTACTATCGATATCAAACCAGATGTTAGCTGTGGTCTTCAAGGTGCTCGGTGGCAATTTGGCAAGAACTATTGGAAAGACTAGCTAAGTTGCTCTTTTCTTCTCTTGTACTGTATTCTTAGCCTATACAGCAAACCTTATTATAGATAGCTGAAGTTTGTGAGCTCTCTACTTTTGTCTTTCTGTGGACAAACATGGTCTGTTTAGATAGTAAGCTTTTTAGGCGAGGATCATCGTTTTATTGTGTCACACAATGCCTAATGCAATGAGGTTCTCCCTTCATGAGCAGAATGCCCTGTTTATTACCCCAGCACAGTCCTAGAGCATGGCTGCCTCACTTCCAGTATCAGTAAGTATTTGGACCGGCCCTGACCTAGGAACTGTCAGTTTCAAAGGTCCAGAACATCAAAGACTGCACAAAAATGCAAATAAAGTTCTCTGTGATCAGGTAGTATTATGCAGAATATAAATGTGTTAGCTGTATGCACACGCTAAAAAGAACAATTAGGTTCTTATTTACTGTGTAGCTTTTTAAGCTGAAAGTCAGACTCGGGCTCTGGAGCTGTGCAGAGTCAGCAGAAAACTGATCAAAAAAGATGAATATTTTACATCATGCTAAATTGCAGAACTGACTCAGCGAGACTGGGGCAGGTGCCAGACGTGGTGCAAGAGGTGGGCCTGCACTGAGTGGTTAAGGGCAAGGAGGGGTGTGGGTGGGAACGCAGCAGCCAAATCTAAATCAGCTTTGGCTTTTGGGGAACTGCAGCCTGAGAATTCTTATTTTAATGAAATAACTCAGTTTATTCACCATCAGTTTTGAATGCATCTGGTTGTCATGGAGCCTGAACTTGACCACTGTCCATTTTCAGAACTATTGAACTTCGTATGAACTGCTATTTGAAAGCATGTTGAACAAGATTTTTAAACATGGTGTTTCTGTACAGACATGTCTGGTGAAAGCTGGAGCTTGGTTTTTGGTTTCCAAGTTAAAAAGAGCTGGAAGAGCAGTTGTGGTATACGTAGTTTTGGAAATAAGGAGTTCCTCCTCTTTTTCTTTAAACAACTTTTAACTTCTCTTTCCTATCTGTGAGCTTAGGGTCCCAAAGTAACTACTTTGTCAGTATCCTAAAATCCTAGAAGTATTCCTAAAATTCCCTTCAAGCGCCTTTTAACACCGATAGATCTAATTAAAAGGCAAATCTGAGTTCTGTAAGCAAACTTAAGTTGTGGTTATGTCCCCATTTACTACACTTGCATGGCTATTCCATATTCCATTTTAGTATTATGCTTGGGATATGTAGAAAAAGAGAAATAGTGCTCTGGGACTTTGAGTTGTGCAAATAAGAGAAAAAGGATATCCTTCCACTTTGAAGAGTGTGTTTAGAGTTACTTTTAGGAATAGCCATTTGTGAGCCAAAACTGCTTTGGCTGCTGCTGTCAACCTGCTGAATCAGTCTCTTCCCCTCGCCTTTCTGGAGAGGCAGTGTGTACCCTATTTCTGAAGTACTGAGTTTGACTTAATATAGATGTGAAGCCTGTGAACTTGTCCTGCATAAAAATCATCACCTGATGATAAGACAGACCATATCTTGTCTATTTCCCTGAGGGAAGAAAAAAAAGGAGAAAGCTTAGAGCTGAGGCCATCCTCCGTGGCAGGCTTCTTAAATAATTGTGCTCTAGATACAGTAATTTTAATATTTTTTCCTAGTAACTGGTGAGTTTACCATGAGAATGATGGTGCGGCTGAAGCCGTGTTGGAAAGACTTACGATTTGGCTAGCTCGTTGACTGATTTTTAAGGGGTAGCGATTTTTTTTTTTTTTTTTAGAGACGGTTTGCATTGAGTTCTGCAGGATTTCTAGGATGATAAAAGTATGTATTTGTAACTGAAGAAAATTTTCCTTTTTCTGCTCCTTTTAGATGCAGTGGCTCAGAAACATCTCTGAACAAGTGTCCCCAGAAAAACCCATCTAAGTGGGCGAAGTCTGATAGATGTATTAAGGAAAATTCTGATGTTTGAGAACTAAATATTTTCATTTAGTTTCTTTGGATACAAGGTGGAAGTAGACAAGCTTCAGTTTTTCAGCCTAAACTGAAGCTTGGGCAGTTAAGTCTGATTTACCATGTTAAAGTGGAAAGGATATCAGCAGTACTTCTCCATTATCACTTTTCATATCAGAAGTATACCTGCTTTGGCAGAAGGTATGGGGATTTATTGGGTGAAGTCTGGTTTAAGACCCAGGCATATGGTTAACATATGACCAGAGAGTACCTAGCTATGTGTATGCCTGTCCAGTCTAAATCTCCTGAATAATGAAAGGCAAAGGTAGATTATGGCGTTGCAGTTGTCAATGGGAGCTGTCATATGGGAATCAATTAAGCAGCAGTTAGTCCATGGTGTGTTTGAAAAGGTTAAAAAGTATTTAAAAAGGCACACAAACCAATGTATGGCTGAAATAAGCCACTTACCCAAAGTTTTATAAATAAGCACCATCTATTTACAGAGCTAGCCAGCAGTTTACAGTTGCATGGTTGGTTGTTTTGTTTTGTTTCTTAATTTGGAAGACTATAGGTGTGCGTATCTCTGTGTATTAAAATGTTTTGGAAGCCTTCAGGATTAAAGGTACTACTGTATCAGGGTAACAAACATCTAGGTTGTTACAACTGTACTTGAAATATGTAACTTTGGGTTGTCTTTGAAAGTAACGTCGGAACTATCTGCGGCCAAAGTTGAAATGGAGAAGTAGTCTTATTTAATTTAGACATATTATAGCAGCTCTACAGATCATTTCCCAGGAATCTGTATAAGTATATGAAGTATTTTTGTAACGGAGTTTGTTGTGGTCTGAGTAAGATTTTACATTCTCTGTTGTTGATCAGTTCTGTTACAGTAATGTTTACCAAAATGTGATGATAACCTATGAGTTTATTAATTTCTGGTTCCTGTTACTGGTACATTGCAGCATGATATGGAATTTTTCATGCTTCAGGGCAGAATTAAAAGGGGAAAAAATGCAAACAGTTAAAACAAGGAAACAGTAATGATGTCAAAACGCAGTAACATCTGAATTTGATCAGGATGGGTCACTTAGAAAGCTGAAAGTCTCTTGAAGGTGTCATAACATTTTGTTTAAAACCCTCGTAGCTGTGAAAATACCATTCAAATGCCCATTTTATTTTCTTCCATTTCTTGGAATTCCTCTTTTTTAATAGCTGTTTCAGCAAACTTTTGGACAGAAACTGTTGTCTTCGCCTGTTGGAAAATAAGATTTTATGTTTTCATCAGTATAAAGGAATTGCAGTTAAAATAGTCTGTATTTGCTGGGAAGAACAACTGCCCTTACCTCCTATATATATGTAGTGTGTGAGTGTGTGTATCTATACGTATGCATAATGTGGGTCTGAGCTCTTGCAGTTTTTGAGAGGTAAAAGCATTTCAGTATGCATTGCTTGTCTGGAGAGCACTACCAGTGCTGTCCCAAATCTAGTCTAGGATTAAAAAGTTGAAGGAGCTGCATCTGAGTACCCTCTCTTGCCAGCTCTCTGAGGCAGAGAGTCTGTTTTGTGAATAAAGGGTAGAACAAAGAATGGAATTAGTAGTTAGTGACCACTAAATCGGAAGAATAGTAAGCTGTAGTAATATCAAGATCGTAGTAAAGACCTGTAAACTGAGTGATGTTTGGGCACTTTCTGTGGAAATTTTAGGCGTTCCTTTAGTTCTTTGCTTGCTTGCTTGCTTTATGGCTGAAAAAAATGAGGGAGAAGTAGGATGGTTATACTCTCTTGAGACTTTATAGGTCTAAAGTTCTAAACTGATGAATGCAAATATATAGTGGCATATGTTTTGCTTTGCATTTTTAAAGTTCTTTTCCCAACCACAAGGAACAGAAACAGTTCTTGTAAATGAAATGATCAATCTTTTTGAGGACATCTATAGAAAAATCTCAGCTGTGAAAAGCATTTCACAACTGTGAAAGCAAATTACTCTGGATAAACTAGTTTACAGCCCTCGTGGATATTCTACTTTGAAATATGACTTATTTGCATGCTACTGTTTAGTTCATGTTTAACATGTTAACTAAAATGGCTCTATTTCTTAAAGAAAAAAAGATTAAATAGTTGCTTATCAGATGTCACCTTTTAAGGAAGTCATAGGTAGGGTGCGTGTGTTAACATGAAAAAGAATTAGATTGTTACATACATCTGTTTTTGTAAGATGACATAGAAGTAATTCAAAAATATCTGGATTTCATAAATAACCTTCCCTTTCCTGGAGTTCTGTTGTCTTCATGCTTACGTGAATTTGAGGTGGAATGATTTTCAAGGATCGTGTAAATGGGACTCCTTAGTAATCGCATTTCTACTCAGTGAGGCCATTGAACAGTACGGAAGGAAGTGCTTGGTTGTGAGAGTTCAGTGCCATCCAGCAGCTGTGAGTGTTCCAGCTGGTATTGCAGGAGACGGGCAACTCCTGCTGTAGCATCTCTTTGCTTCTTTTGGATGAGGGAGGGGAATGTAAATACAGCGACATGACTTTGCTGTTCCAAAACAGTTAAAATGTAACCATATCTGTTTCGTTTGACAGATTAAGTGGGTGGAAAAAATAGCCACTCCCCCTCTAATTTATGGTTCCTTATATGGTCAGTATACTGAAAAATATTTTAATTAATATTTTTAGTCAATGAGTAAGAAAAGAAGCATATGCAAATTATCTAAAAAATCTGAAGTATTTGAACTTTTATATTAGTATGTGTGGGTTTTTTTCTCTCTCTTTTTTTTTTTTTTTACCCCTCTCCTAAATTGTGTCAATTTAATTCTTCCTAAAACCATAGGCTTTATTCTGGGGTTCACATGAACAAATATTTAAAAAACAAATCCCAAGTTGTCTGGCTGTATGGGTCGAGTATAAGTTTTACACTGTTCGGTTCCTTCATATACAAGGAAAGCAGTACATTTTTTAGAATTTATGCATTTCTTTTTATGAAAAAGGAGAGGTTTAAAAAATTGTATGTTATAAATCAAATATTTCAGAGATTCAGATTGCACTCTGAAGTCTTACTGAATTAATACTGGCGTGACACCGTTGTAGGTCCTTCTATGATAAAACTAGTTGCACTTCAGTGTTCAGTATTTTGACACCAATACTGGCCTAAGAAGCCCCTTTTTGTCCCAGCTGTTTGTTCCTGCTGCCAGGCTGCTGTGCATCTGTAGTGGACCAGATTAAAGAACTGATAAGGGATAAAACATAGCGGTCTTTTTTTTTTCTCCTTCTCCCCGTTTTTCCACCTGGGCCAGTTCCCCAGTGCAGTTTGCTGAGTGACTCTCTAACAGTAGCAGTGTCTCAGCCAAGCAGGTAGTGGTGGAAAGGATACAGGCTGCTTAAGTGGTACTGCTGCTGAAAAATTCTTGCTCAACTGCAACCGTAGTTCTGCCTTTGCCAGGTTTGAATTTGGATGAGAAACTTGGTGATTTCAGTAAAGCTGCTTGTACATGCTTTTACACTTAAAGGATGGGTTCTTGCATCACATGTTGTAAGTTTAGCATAAGAGTGAAACTAGTCATTCACAGTATATTCTTTTTAGAGGAACTAGTGCTTTTTGGAACACTGAAAATAATTTTACAGTATACAAGAAAAACGATGATAGAGTGTGTTTTGTTTTAGATGTAGTTGTTTCATAAGCATTTCACAAATATTGATCTAGAAACTAGCATAGTCTTCTAGTTTAGCAGTGTGCATTTAAAACTCATTGGGAGTACGAAGTATAATACAAACTCTTAGGATGAATGGTGTATTGGTGAAGTCTAGTACAAACTCAGTTTTGATAATTGTTGTCTTTTCACCCTAACTTGAAAACAGTCGTACAAAAATGCCCTCTTCCCAAAATTTTAACGTTCCCTTTCTTAAGCATGGGGTAAACTGACATATAAAGGTGACTGTGCTCATAGTTCTGTTGAATACACAAACTAAACTGAAGAGAGGTATATTATTTTTTCTCATTGAATTATGGATTTTAAAACCTAAAGATAGTCTTAATGTAGTTGCTGACTATTTCAGTGAAAGCATTCAGGTAATAGGTTTTCCATAATACCAAAGCACTTAAACGTGGAGACAGGGATCTATGACTTCTTTGGGAACATGGTAAATGGGATGCTGATCACGAAATTACTCGTATTTTGCTTAGTACTCAGTATATTGGCTATCAGGTATAGAAATTATGCAGGTGTCCATAAAAGTGGAGGGATATATTGGGTTTTCATGCTGAAACCATATCTGCTTTTAATTTTATGTATGTGATTTTGTGGGTAAACCTGAGATGTTGTTCTGAGGTCTGCTTTGTACATTGGTATGTGAAGTAGTCTGATTTTTTTTTTTTTCTTTTCTTTTAATTCTCATGAATTATTTCTTCTATATAACATCACAGCTGCTAGTCCTAAGTAGAACAGAAGCAGTAAATGTGTGTGTGTGTGCGCGCGCGTGTTTGGTTTTCAGATGTATGTTAATTTGTACATCTAAACACATGGGATTTTACCTAGTAACAAAAGACACTGTATGTGCTAGGTGCTGTAAGAACAATGGTTTTGGAATTCCTCAATTGTGTCTCTCTGGGAACTAGTCCTGGAAGTTGACAGTTGCTAGCACCCTATTTATTTATTTATTTATTTATTTATAATTGTGGTAGCATTGGTTGTACTTCACATTTTATTATGCAGTATTTTAAATAAAACACCAAATCTGGTGTATTTGTTGAATCTTTTGCCCTGTATGTCTTATGTCAAGCAACATCATTGGTTTTCCATGCGTAGTTTCAAGAGTAAGCTGTTGAGATGCCGAATAACAACAGCTTAAGAAATTGCTATTGTATGGATGTATATATGTCTAGATCCATTATATTCTAGTATGTTAATAATCTCAATTTAATGGTGTATACCTCAGGATAATTTTCCTAGTAAATAAATAAATATTTTTGCTTCTAAGTAAGTATTTAGATTTTATGTTGCTAGCACCAGGCCTGCCTGCATTCACCAAAGGTCAGTGACCTGAATTATGTTTATCTCTGACAACAGTGTGTGTAGTCATGAGATATGCAGAGATTTCTCTGGTACTTCATCAGTATGACTTTAGAAATTACAAAATAACCTTTTCAGAGAAAAAACTTCCAGAACTATGTTGTGATTAGTTTGCAAAATCTTTCAATTTTTTACTGTAGGTGCCATATTGAATCTTGTAATACAGTGATAATGAATAAGGAAAATAAATCTATATACAAAGTGTTTTAATTAGTAAAATGTAAAAAGTAAAACCCTCCCCAGCAGACTTCTCTTTTAATTCGAGCTCTTGGGTGTGCTATTGTTGATACTCTGAAAACTTATTTAAACTTGTCATGGAAAGAATTCTTCATATATGCTTAAAATTAAAGCAAAATTGTAATGAAAATGTGGCCTTTCTTTAAAGGTGTTTATGATAGTTGCCTTTAACACTTTGCAAACTTGCACTGGATAGAATTAGGTAGAATCTTTTAACTCTAGATGCTTCAAATTAATGCCTATTATATAAACTAAATAGGCAACATATTATGAGACTTATGTACATTCTTAAGTTTATAAAATAATATAGCTTTAAAAAAATCAGTCTTGCTGCTCTGCTGCATCTAGATTTAGCTGAACTGGCTTCCAGCTCTGTTCATATGTAATAAAATTGTCCCCATTTGCAAAAACTCACAATCTGATTGATATCCAGGCAAACACAAAAAAGAGAAATGGGGGAGGATGATGAAACTTCCTCAGAGAGATGTTAGTAATGGTTTTTGCACTTTAACTTTCAGGTTTTTAGAAGTGTGATAGCTCTGAAACCAACTTTGATTTACAGTGAACCTGTTGACAGAAGTTGGGTATTGAGTGTTTTGAAGGAAGGAGTGGATGCTCTTAAGGAATACAGTGGAATAAAACATTAGTCCTCAAAGAGGCTAACAAGCAAACTAGGCTTATGGTGTAAGGAAGAATCAGACACACGTGAAAGCTTTATGTTTTTTGCAATCACCATCTTTATAATACGGTGGAATATAACCTGGGATAGAATGTGCTCAGCATCTTTGGCTTATTTAACTAAACATTTTGTAGTAAAGCTGAACTACACTTGAAATTATTCATGAATGTGGAGTGGCTTTGGATAGGTAATCCCATTATCTGTATTTTGAGGAGATCAGAGGAGCATTGTGTGGGTAGGAAAGATGAAAAGTAGAAAGCAACAGTAATTACAATAGGAAATAAAAGCATGAAGTAAAGTTTTAGCATGGTAGCTTCGTACACAGTTGACTTCTAAGAACTGCTCTCTTTGTTTAAATGAAAGACTTCAGCTTTTATTCTTTTGTTTGCTCTACCACTTTCAGTAATTTGCTTTTCAACACCTTTCTTGTTGTCTGTTCCTCCCTCTACTCCTTTATTTCCAATTCACTTCTGTTCTATACCAGTAAGTAGATCAAACTGGGTTCTTGAAGCCCAGTAAATGTTATTACTAAGGGGATTCTTCTAGTAATGATCTTGCAGACTGTGTGATGAGTGGGATTTGTTCTTGCCTCCTCTTATAATCAATTTATTATCTAAACCAGGAAGCCCTTGTACAGGCTGTGTAACAGGCCTTTTGGTTTTCAGAACTTGGCAATGCAGAGGACACTCAGTTATTGAGTTTAATGTGTTGGCCCTGCAGCTATTATATGTGATTTGGTTGTATTTATTTAAAAAAAAAAAGTTTAAAATGTTACCCTTTTATGTTGTATATCTGTGATACTGACTGTTAGCATCACAGTAACTCATTGTCTTTATTCTCCGGTAATGTTTTAAAATTTACTTTTTATGTTGTGGATCCCTTCTTAGAATACAAGTGCTACAATAGACACCTGCCTTTCCACTCCGGGTCTTAATTCCACGCTAGTTGTCCAGTTCTTCAGAATGTGATAATTGTTGGAGAGTTGTAAGGAGACTGCAGAAATGCATTGGTTTGTGATGGGTGTGTTTTGCTGGTTAGCTATGAAGTGGGTGGATGTATTGATTCCCTGTTGATGACTTTATAGTTACATCAGCAACTCTTCCCTATTGCCAGTAGCTCTAACGTCATCTTCTAAATTCTAAAATAATTCAGGTCTGTGTGTGTTACCTCTCCAGTTTGGTTTCTCCTTTCTTACACCTTTGTGCATTCTTTGCAAGATAAATACTTTTTCAGAGTTAGTATTGTAAGTGATCTTAAAATATTCTAGACTAATTTCCAATCAGCAAAAAGCATAGCTTCCCATATGTATGAAGTTGCTTTACCTCTTTTACAAAACCAGCTGTGTAATTTCAAGTTCTGTAGCTATAACTTGGTAGTCTCTGTATTTATTGGATAGTATGTTCTTAGCAACTGATTTCTTCTTCTTTATGGTTTGGAAGGGGGTTGTCAGGCTGTTGCCCACGAGTATGTTGCTAGCATTGCAGTCAGTTTGATACGACGTTAGGCTGTTGTAAAGTGCTGGAGATGTGCTAATGTGCTGCTTTTGGAGCTTACCGTTCCCATTGTAGAGCTGGCAGAAGACAATGTATGAACACTCTACAATCTATTTTGGCTGAAAATCAGCTAGCTTTGCTCAAACTGTGTTTGTTGATAGTTTGGACTAAGCTGGCTTAGTATTGAAACTGGCCTTGTACTGATGCAAATGAGAGGTGATCCTTGCTGTATTTGAGCTACAAGGTGGTAAAGACAAGAGAGTGATGCCTTCAGTCCTTGCAGGTACTACTGAAAAAGGCCTTCTATAATCTGAGTGTCCATAGATACTTTTTTTTTTTTTAATTGCAGTATCTTGGCCAGAGAGAGCTTCCAAAGTGGGGCTATAGCTCTGTAGCCTTAAGATACCCGTGTAGGCTGGACATACCTAGTGTTCCAGGACTTCTGTTGTTTGTTTAAATCCAGGGACTATTTAGTGTAAAGAAGAGAAGAGTTTGCTCTTCCTTCCTTTTTTCTTCTTCTTGAACACAAGTGACTGCCTCTGCTGAGTTTAGTGGGACTAAGCTCAGTGCAAGACACTGTGTCTGTGCGATGTGTACACCTAGAATACATACCAGACTGAATCTTTTATCCAAACTCAAGTGATTTCGGCATGAGAGCACCTAGTTTGTAGGACCTTGTGTAGCCTTAGGCAGTACTCATCAGCCTTGCCAAGTTCATGGCTACTGTGGATTCCACAGTGACATTCTAGGTCTCTGTGGAACTTCAGTAGTGAAAAACTAAGGCTGTTGAGTCATGGTGTGGGACGGGCAGTTTTCATTTGCCCCCTCCATCTTTTGGAGGCCTGACAGCAAGAATTCACCTGCTCGTAAAATAGCAATAGAACCACTGCAACATATACTTCTATGTGTATCACATAAGTAATTCTTCCTTGTCTTCCTGCCACTCCCTTTTGTGTGTGTCTGTGCGCACGCATCACATTTCCGTGGCACAAGGAAGAAGCCAGTGTAGTGGCAGAAAAGCTAGCTGCACTTAGGGTATATGCAGTGCTTAAACAGTCATTGTTGATGAAGAAATGGAGTGAACTGCAATGTTTTCTGCTCAAATTGCAGTATCTAAGTGCATTTTAGGCTAGACACACTTTCTTGTTGTTATATATATCAGGAGGTGTTTAAATAGTAATAATCTAGACTCTACAGTTTGATCTGTTAGGTAATTTGCAGAGGTTCTCTAAAATTCTCAGTAATTTGTAAGTTTTTATATTTTTGTAGGTTGTAGAGTACCAATGATATTTCGTTGGAGAACAAGTGAAAAGCAAATACTTGAAAAATACTTCGACCGGGGGTTGGTTAGTTGTTGGGTGTTGTGTTTTAGTGGTGGTTTTTTGTTGTTGTTGTTTTGTTTTGGGGGGGGGGGTTTGGCATAATTCCACCATTCTTTTTAACTTTTGTTAGAGACGTCTTCCTAGAAACTCATGTCTTTATATCTCTTTGTCTTGTAGAAAGTGATAATTTTATTTTTCTGAGCATATTTTAATTTGGTGTAAGGTGAACCTAATTCAATTTCTCATGAGATGAGGAAAAAATGGACTTCTACATTTATGGATTTATGTGCACTTACAGTTCTATAGTTTGTTGATTTGGTAAAATCCCACAGAAGTTCAGTCATGTTTTATAAATATTGTCCTGAGTTTCTGTAAAAATCCACATATTTAAGGGCTCTGCAAAGATGGGTAACTATCAATAATTTCACTTTTGCAGGTTTGAGAAGAGCTTTTTTTGGATGATCTTAATTTTCAGAAATGTTCAATGACAAGTTGAAATTTAAGTTAATCCCTGAAATTTCGACACTTAAATATTTTTTTTTCTAACAATAGATGTCAGTGGAAGATAGTCTTTGTAATGTCTGTCTCTACTTCTACTATTGGAAACCTTCATTTTTTGTTGAAACTTCCTTGGTTTAGCTCTGTGGTTATACCTGAGAGCTAGGTTTGAACTAAGCACTATGTGGATCTGGTAGAACGGAGGTTTACATTTTTTTAGGTATCTTACTAGTTTGTATTTACATTTACTTCTTCTTTTCTTCATTTTGCAGTGTTGTTTGCTGCTGGACTCCCCCTGTCCCCCACACCCCCGCAGGATGATATGAGACTTGAAAGAAGACGATGCATACAGGTGATCTTATTTTCAAGGGCTTTTAGAAGGGAAAATCTTTGGTGTTCTTGATCTCCTTTTTATTTCTATTCCATTCTCTGTACCCCCAAAGTTATGTCATTCCAACCTTAGAATATTTAAGGACCTGTGGAATTTTGAAATCTTTCTTTGCCCTTTGAAACTTTTGCAGCTGTCCTGGAAGAAAATGGTTTCCCTGAATGGAAATACTGTTTCCAAAGTTTTATGCAAAAAAAGGGTTTGCTTTTAAATATGCTGCGTAAATATACTGCTTTTAGTCTTGTCTTGTTTGTTACACCCCCTTTTAATGCCCCCCACTTGCCAACAGATGTATGTCAGCTGTTTAGTGACACACTATTTCAATCATTCATTAACTTTCTTTTACAGAAATGTTATGGGTCCATCTGAAAAAGAGCATAACAAATTAATAGCTAAGAGTTCATTATGCCTTATCACATGCTTATGTCCAGTTACTGTAAGATTTCTCAAGAACTGAGGATAGGATCTTTGAACATCTTTGAAAGTCACTAGCCATTCTTAAAACTGGTGTTTTAGGAAGTTCTTCCATTTTTTGCTGATCAAAATACTGTAAGTACCTAATGTATTTGCAGATTAAATAGCTTATTTTTAGTGATACTGTTTTGCTGGAAATAAGGTTAATATTTTGACATGAAAAATAATGATCAGCAGAAGTAGAATAAAATTTAGGTTGTACAGGAGGATTGGTGTAGTTCTTTATACCCGAATGCCCTTATTTAAGCAATGAACAGTTCTGTGACTTATGTTTTGAGGCCTATAACAGTGAAGTACACATAAGACAGATCTTCCGTTTGCTTGTTCAGCTTTAAAACCCATGAATCCTTGGGGCTGGAAAAAAAGCTGGATAGATTTACGTATGCATGCAGCTCATCCCCTGATTGACAGTTTTCAGTTGCATCAGCTGTTCATGCATAAACAGCTTTAGAGGGTATATTTACATGGAGTATGTTGGATTAAGGCCAAGATGCTGTAAGTGGATATTTCATTCTGTGAAAACTAAACATGCGTTCATTTCAGTTGAATGTTTGTAAGTTGTATGTTGATAGCTCAAGTAAAACTGGGTCTAAAGAATTCTAAAATTAGGTGGGGCAAAGAAGAGGAGAAAGAAAACATATTGCAAAGGGATATTTCATTTGTTTTAAATATATAAATCTAGAGGAATAGCATTTAAAGTCTCAAAATTGAATCTTTCAATGTCCCATCAAATTTCTGGGGCTCTGTCTAGTAGGCAGTCACTGCAATTGATAACGTTGTAGGTCATTTGCTTGTTGCGGTGTAGATTAAAATATAGCCCAACTTAAATATTGAGAAAATGGTTTGAAAGCTTTAAAAGTATTCATCCCACAACTGAAAGGAGAGATAATAATCTGAAATAGTACCTTAGGTATCTTACACTGTTTGAGAGAATTAAGTTTCATATTGTAATACATTAATCTGATTTAAAACTTAAGCACTTTCAGTTTTGGTCAGGATTTCTGATGATGGTGAGCTTGTAGAATTACGTGCTTAAAGAATAGAAATGTATACAAGACTTTAAATTCTAAGTAGTAATTCTATCTTCTAAATCCCAAATTCTTTATTTAGAAGTCCCATGATAAATACAGAGTGAAAAACAGTGGTACCTTGACAAAGACTTTCAGGCTTTTGACGTGTCATGTAAGTTAGAAGTTAGACAAGTAAGATTTATTCGCAGTTTTCTGTTTATTAGGCGAGCCAATATTAGTATGCTGAGGTTCTGAGAATAAACATGATTTGCATGCCTTAAAATGAAAAAAATGTACTGTAATTATTTTGTAATGCAGTAACAGCAAGAGTCATATGATGACTGCTGATATCTTTCTCAAGTTCGAAGTAGCTGGTGAGAGCTCAGGCCAGAAATTGAAAGGCTTTGTGGTTATTGAGGACGGTTCTTTTGCATTTTCAACAAGGCTTGGCTTCTGAGAATGACTGATCTGGGTGACTGATCAGAGATGCCTGGTAATGTCTAAGCTGCCTTTGGCTAAAGGATGAAAGCTTCTATAGGGTAAATAAATTCTTTGTTATAATGGGCATCACTTCATTTCACTGGAAAATGACCTACTCTAAAACCCTAAAATTAACCACAGCATAACTGGGGGAAACAATCCTCTCGAGGAAGAGGATTTTTTCGCTAGTTCTATCTTGGAATACTTGAATTTTAGATCACCACTTAAGCTGAAAACACAGAAATGCATTAAGGTCTGCTGCTTTAAAAAAAAAAAAAAAGGAAGAAACGGTGATATTGAATTCTTATTTTGCAATTTGACTAACTAGGAAAACAAATTTGCAGCATGTCTGACTTCTGTTTTTGCCCTGTTCTTAGCACCTATGATATGTAGGACACATTGAGAGAAGGGCACTTTAAAATACTGTTTGGAGGACTGAAAGATTTTCAATAATTGCTTTTTGTCAGTCGCGTTAACTTGTAGATTTTATAGGATCTATACTGCTTTTCTGTGAAACCCTGCAAAAAGCAAAGCTGGGGGTTCAGCTCATTATAGGAAAAGCTAAATTTGTATTTCAGACATGCTTGTGCATTACAAATGCATGTTGTGATAACAAAGTTAATGCCTTAGAATGTGTTTTGTGATTAAAAAAAAAATTTTTTTTTCAGAATGTGAGTTTTTCTTTTTTACTTCTTTGTACTTTGAAAGCCAGTCTTTCCAAGGACATTTTGTGAAAGGAAGGAACCATAAGTGCCAATGCTGTTATTACCATTATGGTTGCAGTTATTATGGTGATAATCATACTAGCAAGTGTTTACTTTTTGTGGTGTAGTAGCATCAAATCTGGGATTGTGCTGTGTACTTACAAGCAAGGATTCATCTTGTGTTTAAAAGTTCATGTTTTCAAAGTGATTGCTACACCTCGTCCTGCACCTGTTAAGTAGAGTATAACTGTGTGGTTGGTTGTTACTTTTTTTCTTCCTCTTTGTGGAGGCTACCTTATAAAAATGGATTGGTTTTATAACAAAGAACTTTCTGGTTTTTGCTTTGATTTTCTAGTTGGTTGCAGTCTAGGAATATGTAACTAAAAATAATTAGTTGTCTGATCTTTAAGCTTTTGAGGAGCTTACAGCTTATTGTCTTTTCTTAACCTTTGTAAGAAAAGGACTCATAACTCAGTTGAGAGTATAAAGGACGAGTATAGATCTACTAAACCAAAAGTACAAGTTCCAGAAGGATCCATTCCTTAACACCCCATGCTGATCCTCTCAGAGGAGATTAACTGGTAACAGTTATTGTTGAAGTATTGTTCTGGAAAGCAGAAGGGAAGGAAAAAGAGTCTGCATGTTCTGAACTGCTTTTTGATGATGATGCACTTTATATTAAAACAGAACAGATATCTCTTCCTGATTCAGATCTCCCCCAAGACCACTGAACAACATTGTTTGGGACATTTCTGCTTACTAAGGGCAGCATGGAAACAGGGTAACTGTTACCAGTTATGTCTTAAATAGACATATATAGTATATAAATATTATAGTATTTTTGTCTACTTGTATGCCTGTATAAACTGATCCAGAGGTTTGATCATGTAAAATCATTAAAAAGAAGTGTAGGGTGGTTATTTTATCTTTAATTGTGCGGTAGAATTTATCATGTGTTAACTTTATTTGTTTAACACATTCACATTTTCATGGGTAGATTTGAATGTAGAAAACAGATCAAAATAATAGTTACATCAAATTCTTCTCTTCATCATGAAAATACAGTGAATGCATCAGAGATGTTGAGAACCAAGCAAGTGATACAAAATGTGAAAATGGTGTATTCAAGTTTGGTAAAACATTGGAAATGATCATATTGCTCTTAACTTTAACAAAATATTGTTCATGTTTGGAAAAGAAAAAAAACCCCACATTCTAATACTACTCAATAAGAGTAGTGCAAGAACAATGAAATAGTAAATACTTGCATAGATACTTGAATAACAAATGCAGAGTAAAGACTTCTGCGAAGTTCTTGGATTGGGTTGAGTTTATAGTCTTGCAAGTGTTCAGGTGTTAGTTTTATGTAAGAGTAGAATGAAAATTTAGAATTGGGCCATGTCTCTCAAGTCTCATATTCCTAATATTGTAGCTACTGATTTCATTGAGCCTGTAGGTATTTTGAAGAATTTTTTTTTTTATATCAGTAGTAAAAAAACAAACCAAAGCAAAAAAACCCCACTGTTATTCTGTAGTCAGAAAAAAATGTGTCCAATATTGCTGCTCTGTGTTTTGAAGTTCATCTGTATTACATTTTGCCAGATCTGCTGATATGCCTTTGAACTAGTTTGTTGAGAGCTACTTTAAGTTTTACCAGGGAATTCCAGAAACTTACTGGGGCATCACCTTTTTATCACTTACCTGTATCTTCTTGTGGAAATGACTGTACTATCTATGGTTCCACTTAAGTAATTGCATACCTGGAGTGTCTTTTGCGAGATGTATGTTGTTGGCATAAAACCAGAACTGGGTTGTAAAGGAACAAACATTTGGCCCGTGTGCTAATTCCATACTGAAGCATGGTATGGGCTGGTTCCAGTTTTGTTTCTGGTTGGTGACTTTCATTCCAATTAGACTGATTCTGTCCGTCAGTATCTTGTTCACATATTTGACTGTATCATTACAGGCAGTTTTTGTTGGTTATTCAGGTCTTGGCTGGGCAGATAAACAGAAGCTTAACATAAACAGAAGATACCAAGAAAATAACGTAAGAGACGGGGTTGCTCATTAGTAGTGGAAGTTTTAAATATAGATAGCTAATGAGCACTTCGCATGAATAAGAATGCTTTTAGGGTTAACCACTGTTTTTGCATAGATAACTCCCTTTGCAGGAGTTGTTCCTGCTGTCTTTCTGGCTGTTAGTTTTTTGTCAGCAGTTGTGAGAAAGCAGCCAGGAACGAGTTGAACACAGTTGCTTACTGAAGGACAACAGTTATCATATTGAAAGTGGAAGTTCTGCTTTTCAGCGATGGAGTCATTGACCTGAATGAATGATAACCTTGAAGTCAAGAGACTAGATTAATGCTCTACTTTCTGTATTTGAGATCAGAAATTTGAAAACCTGGACAGCTAAAGTTAGATTCCTGCATCCATATTTAAAAAGAAGTTGCCTATTTAAAAGAAAAGGGATTTTTTTCCCCCCTCCTCCATAATTGCTTAGTACCCGTCATATTGAAGATTTAAGTTTTCGGCCTCAGTCCTCATCTAAGAGGAAACAAATGACAAAAATCCTGTTCCAGGGTTTTGGCATGGAAGTATAGCCTGGTGGAGAATGCTACTTTTCTTATTCAGGAACAGACTGAAGCATCTAAACCAGAAAAATCTTTAGAAGCCTCTGTTTTTATTTAATTTGCTTCCTCTCTTAAAAGAGAGCAACTCTCTTCCTCTTAAGAGAGATGGGTGTGAATTCCTGTAGAAAGCTGTAGGTTTTTTTCATGTCTGGAAGTTTTGTTTGTGTTTTGCAGCAAAAGTAATTGAAATATTCTTTTTTAGGCTGTTCATAAGAGTGCTCAGTGGGGCTCACAACAGCTTGTTTCTTCAGGAGGGCAGGGAGAGCCGGGGGGGGACGACGACTGCAACCAAGTCTCCCTCTCCTGTGTTGGTGGAGTTGAGATGATGTCAGCTCAGGGGACCATCGAGATAGGAGATTGAGAGGAGCTTTGCACTTTCAAAAGCATTACGTTGCTGCATAATACTTGAAATAAAAGTATCTTAAAGATACACATCTGTAGTTTTAATATTATGGAAAAGTAATTTCTGTTCATTTCGTGTCCTGATTTATGTGGTCCTCTTTTAAAAACTTTTTTTGAGGTAACTTCCAACAAAGTGTTAAGTGATGAGGACGTTTCTTTTTAATGAACAGTAGAGCTCCAGCAACTATATTGTGAGGCTGAGATTTATTTCTGTTACCTACTTCTAAGAGCAAAGACTCACTTAGACTTGAGAAAAATTTGATTTTGAACAAAAAATTCAAATTCAGATTAAGAATTACAATCTTAAGTCTTATAAAAAATATACATTTCCAGAATTATTGGTCAGTCCACTGAAAATGCCTGAGGTCTACAATGAACATAACACTACGAATACAGAGTCCTTCTTACAGCCCTTAAAGTCATCAAATGAGCAGCTGTAATGAAAAAGCCCCTGTGGTGTCAGAGTATTCAGTCTGTGAATGAAAAGTAAAGGTTCTCTTGGGTAACGCAGTAATAGGATGGCTAGACTGCATTTAGAGCTGCTAATATAGTCTCGGCATTGTGTTATATCATGTTGACTTACTGGCTCAGGTGTTTGCTAGTGTGAGCGTTCCTGTCTTACGCATCATATGGTATAGCAGACAGCTTTCTTTGTCCTGTTTTGTGTGCTTTTAGTAGCAAACTGTGTTCACGGAGTGATACTGTTTGCCAGGGTTGGGAGGATTTTGAGTGAAGTTACGAGTAGGGATGAGCTTTGAAGTGAATCTTAGCCCTATGCTTCTTGGGGGAAGGCCATTGGTTTGTAACTAGAGGAAGCTTCTTCCCTTGAACCCAGCAACGGGCAACACTAGTTCAGGAGCTTGCCCTTTACAGCTTTCTAAGAATCACATCTGAAGTCTTGCATTCCTAAAGTACATCCTAGGGTGCAAATCTTTCATTGAACACAGCAATAGCTTTTTTTGGATTTGCTATCTGTGGAGACAGAATACCCTAAATTCATCAGTTTTGACCAGCCGTAGCACTAAACAAGCTTAATAGTGGCTTAACTTAAACACGCACCACTTTAGTTCCTTAGCATCTCCTATGTAGAATCCATAAGCAGCGGAATAAATGTTTGTAGGAGGCATCCTATTTTATAAATCATGCAGTCAGATGTAAATGACCTCTCCTTCCATCCCTGAACAGTTACATTCTTTTGGGGTTAGGTTTTAAGATAGAGAGAGAGGTCATCGGATGGCTCTCTTAACTCCGCCAGTCCTGAGTACTTGATAGTTCTTGGTAGGAATTCTGTTCTTTATCAGGTAGGTGGGGTGCAAGAGCTATGTAAATATTGTTCATAAATCTTGCTGAAATTGGACATTAGGATTTCTTAAAAACTGTTATTGTCTCTGTTTCTCGTCAGCCTGCTGTTTCCTATTCAGTTCAATTCATCCCTTGATATATGGTTTTTAATATGTTTATATTAAATGCTATTGCAGACAGTGGTGACCACACGTTCTGTTTGCTTCATGTCTAACTGGTGTGCCAAGCTGGTATATTACCAGCTTGTCAAAGCAACATATGATACGCTAAGACTTGATGATGGAGTTTTTTGCTTAGTTATACGTAGAGGAGTAAGTGTTCCTCTCACCAGGTTTTATGTTAGTTTCCATGTCTTAATATAGAATCAACTATCCATGCTTATTAGCTTGGATATTTCCATAAGACAACTTCAGGACATCCTTGTCAGCCATTTTATGTCACTAGATGCAGTTCAGACATAATCTAAGTGGGTCTAGTTAAAACCTTTTGTACTAAGGAACATAATTAAGCTTGGAAAATGTCATAAAACTGAGAATGTTTCAGTTCTCAGATTTTCATCTTGACACTCTATTCTCAAAAACACGTATTTGTTTGATAGGCTGTTATGGACAATGATTAGATTAGAGAGCAAGAAACAATCATTTGTTTTTATGAGTGGTGGTGAGGCATCAAATTTGCAGTTTTGACCTTTCAGTTATCCTGGCAACAGTGGATAATACGCAGCACAACATAGATTGATCAACCAAAGTGATATTCTGAAGCCTTGTTTCTGAGGCCCAGCATTTGATTGATACTTACCTCTAACTCCTGTTGACATTTTGCTAAGTACCTAAATATCTTTGAAGATCTAGATTTTACTATATTTCAGATAGAGGAGGCAGCTGTTGAACATATTTGCTATAAAGGTGGAACAGGTGGCAGCAGTTTTGTTCTAGACATAGAAGAGAGATTTGTTCTTGATTTCGTCCTCCCCCATGGAAATTTATTAGTGCCTGTGTTTTCCTAACAAATGGGTTATTAAGGGTCCCTTAAAAAACTGAGGATACAAGCATAGTATTAAGTTCTACTTGTACTGGTTAGTTCCGGTTCTTCGAACTGGTTTCTTTTTTGCATACTCCTGACTTCTATTTCATTGTCTTATTGATTCCACTTTGTGTATGAACAAAGAATCCAACCTAAAGTTTGGTACACCACCCAACACTGTTACCTTGTCTCACAGTGTCTTTACTAACATCACATAGAATTTTCATATTCGTGCACCTTGCCTATTTGAGGTCAATATCTTGGAGTGAACTTGCCACTTGTTTGCACTACCTCTGAAATGTAATGTAGAAGGACTGATAGATGTGCTCTGCCAGGAAATGAAGTAGAAGGATCGTGTTTGCAAAGGTGGGTGAAGCTGATTTCATTCTTAACCTGGTTTGTGGACACAAGCGATGTTTCACCTGGTTATGTAGGCAGTAAGGCATTTGAATGGAGAAGCAGCGTTGTAATATTGTGATTATAGTCCACAGTTCCTCAGGGCTGTCTCGCCATTCCAGAGGAATAAATAACCGTTTCTGGCAATACATGAAGATCCCTGTACAGACAACAGTGATTATAGAAGTCCAAGAAGTGGGATGAATACAACCATATTTTGATGGATTCTTTTTTAAATGCTAGCTTATCTGCAGTAGGACTTTCATCCATCTTCATGCTCCTCCAAGGTCACTGAATATGCCTAGATGGATTGAACTGAGACTGCAAGTTTTTATATATTAGTAAAAGTATATATGATTACACCTGTCATATGAGTTCTGGCTTGCTAGTAATGTCTCTCAGAAGTAGATTAGATCCTTCTTTGTGAGTTGGATGGAATATAAAACTGGTAAGTGATATCTTCATGTAGGTATGGAATATTGGCTTACATGTATTAGAGGAGCTTATTTAAAAATAGTAAAAAAACCCCAAAACAACCCCAAATAAATATGTTTACCAAGTTTTGTACCTTCCAGTAATACAGAGGTTTTGTGCTAGCTTGGAATGAAAGGGTGAGTTTTCCCTTTGAAATATTTCACTTACTGAAGTTTATCAAAATATCTGTGAAAAGCAACGGATGTCCGTCATACTTTCATTTACAACTTCGTTTTAGGTAGTGTTCCATATTTTTGTGTTAAGATGACGCTTTAAGTGGGCTATGTGTTAACTCCCTAAAGACCGTAAAAAAGCAGTAACCTATTAATTGATTTACTCTTGTTTCTTAATATTGTTATACGTTTCTAAAACTTTCTGCTGTAAAATTAAGTAATCATTTTGTAGGGCTGAGTAATTCTTGGAGTCTTACCTGAGTAAACTGATGTATCCATAGCATACAGTTGAAGTGTATTTCTGGTGCTTAATCTCAGAAGGTGGTGTACAAAAGCTAGTGTTTCTTTTGAGCTAAATGTTCACATCTCTGAAGTTTTCTCCAAAATTCAGTTTTTCAAAATTGGCATGTTGAGATGTTGAAGTAAAACTTTGATTCTAGCATTAAGATGATTCTGATAAATAAATAACTGAAAAAATATAAGGTAGTCTCGTGTACTTCAATTTAGACTAGTTTGTGAAGATCTTTGCATGTATGTGTTTTGTACTTGGTGATCCTCAATATCAACTAATTGTTCCTGTCCTTTGATCTCACTGTGCAGTTGCCTGATTAGAGCACTGGCTTCTTTTAAACCAAGCACCTTGCAAAGAAACAGATTCACCGGGCCAAAATCTTCAAGCAAGCAGTGCAGTTTTTAGAGGATAGCTTTTGATATGTCTTCCTTCCTCTTTCTTTGCACCCCAGTATTTTACAAAAAATAAGTTCACAATTGAACCTTTTCTGTTTTTCCATTTTCACTGTTTGGAAGGAGATTTTCTCAAGATAGGTAGAAGACACTATTGGTAAAGTATGCCAAAAGAGAGCTGCAAGAGCAGGTGTAGTCAGAAGAGATTTAAGAATAAAATTTCACAGACAAAAAGGCCCACTTCTCTGTCAGTAAATTGAACGTTCCCAGCCACTGAAGCCGATCACATGGAACAGGACACATCTGTGCTAGTTAACTGTCCTAGCCTGTAAAACTGGGTGGCTGCCTGAAAGCTGCCTATTGGGAAGGATTCCTGGAACATGCTGACTGCCACACATTCCCAGGAGTTACTGGGGAAGAGTGCTGGTTGGAACGGATGCTATGAATGCTCTAACATTTTATGAACACACTGGATCATAGTTCTGTGTTTAGGAACCTTTCTTGGCCCAGCTGAATCTGTTAGTATAGATGCACACAGCTGCTAGTTCCGTGTTTACTGAACTATTAAGTCATCTGTTGTCTACTAGTCCTTAAAGGAGGACTGGTAGAATCCTTTCTCCCTTCCCTTTGGACTTAACTGTTGTCTCAGAAGAAGATTGCTTTTTTTCTTCCTGGTCAAAACAAAGAAAACACTGTTGTTTTATCTTTTGTTATGTATACATAATATACATAAATATATATATGTGTGTGTATATAACTCTTTTTTCCTGATCTGGAGCTGCAGGAATATTCCTTTGCTTCCTTCCCACTTACAAAACCCGAGAGAATTTTGTGTTGCTTTCCTGTAGGATTTATTTGAAAGTTCTCTTTTCTTCCGTCTTCTGACAAATTGTATCTGTAAAGTTGTTCTTGTCCTCTGGCTTAGGCTGAGTTTGTGGACTTTATGGGTCTTCATGACTTCTCTTCTGAAGAAAAGAGATTTTCCTCAGAAGAAAAGGCTGTTTCATACCCAAATCAACTGGTCAATTTTCAAGTGAGGATTCTGCAACTTCAGTTTAGAATGCTGTGTTCAGCTTTGTATTCCTACAAAGATACTGGTAGCAAAAGGCCCCAGGCAACAACTGTTTGAATCTTGAGAAAGGCAAAAAGTAGTTGTTGTGGGTTTTGTTTGTTTGGTGTTTTATTCCGTGACTGGAGGCATGTGGAGCTCCAGGGGAAGGCAAGAAGTGAAACTTTATTTTTTCTTGGGAGAAATCCAGACTCTATAGGCTGCCATCCAAATGCAAAAATTCTGACACACTCTGTTCAGAAAAAGTGCCACCAAAACGTAGCTAGCTGAATACTCCACTTTTTCAATAGAAGGCAGTTTCCTTAAATAGAATTTGGGAGCTAACTTCGTCTAGAGCAATGATTTGGGTTAAAAACACTGCCAGATCTATAGTGACGTCTTTTTACTTCAAGGCTTTCACTCTGGCTACAGGTATCCAACTCAGATGCACGTAAACACTCAATGTGTATTAAGACAGCTCAGGAATAATTTGTGTCCTGTAACTCCGTGATCTGTAGCCTGTATATGAATGAAAAATCTACCTCACCATTTTTTCGGGGAAGGAGGGGAAGGGGTTGTAGAGAAGAGAATGGAATTCTTGCTTTGCACAAATACACTTGCTCATGATTTACAGCTTGGTTATAGTTTAAGAGTATTTTAATACTCAAAGTATTGTTTTACTTTGTATCACACTTTTTTTCAAAGATGGGAGTTTATTAGCTGTATCTTTTTGCCATCAAAAATCCACATTATCCCTGATAACAGATTAGCAGTAGCTTTATCTTTCCAAGAAGCTGCAGTAAACCATTAGGAAGATGGTTAATCTCCCTCTTATCTAAGCCTTTTGATCAATTTAGAGAAAAGTGAATTGGTGTCTTATGAGCAAGTCTATGTAGTAGGCTACTTAAAGTGATTTGGTCTCCTCTCAAGATTAGTTTCATGGTTATTTATCTAATGAATCAGCTGAATTTCATCAAAAAACAGGTAATTAGACAGGTATTGCACTTCTTGGATTAATGGGACCTCTGACAGAGGTCTGTCTTTCTGTCTTTCCTTATTCAAAAGTATGAACTATCTGCAAGAGTTGATCAGTTTTTTAAAATAAGAAATGCCTTAGAAAATTACTAGAAGTATCTGTATAAGATGCTCCATGGCGAAGCATCAATATGCTCATTTTTGAATAGTCAGGGAGTCTCTTTTCTCCAGCGCATTCTGGGGTCCTCAGGACAGTTAACAGGGGAAAGGGCAAGCATGTTAACTTCTAAGTATGAATCTGTATGCCTAACATGCTTCTGGCCTTCAGTAATTAAATCCTGTCTGTCTAGTTCCTCATCTGAGTAGACAGAATGACTGTAGTACCTAATCTGCTTGATTACAGAAGGGGGTTGTATGCATGGGTCCACTGACTATTGATCGATCTTCAAGTTATATTCCTTGATTCTCAACCTTATTTTTTGAGACTCTGTGATCATTCCTTCAGAACTCAGAAATAAAGTAGTAGGCATGCCTGCGCATGCAACGCGCACGCACACATGTTTCTTCCAGGCAAATTGCCCCTTCTGCTGAGGAACGTAGAGAAGATAGTTTGGATGAATTGTTCCCAATGGATGAGCTGAACTCAGATATCCGCCATTTTGGATACACATAAACTGAAGAAGGACGGAAAGTCTTCTGGTGTGTCTCATAAAGCTTTTCCTTATTTGTTTGAACAGAGTAGAGCAGAGTGGACTATGAAGCAGCACTATTAAGAAATATTAGCTTCTTTTATCAGAGTTGTCAAAAACTAGCTGAATTTTGCTGGGGAAACTCAAGCTAACATATAAAATGAGAGAGGGTGGGAAGCCGTCTGTCTTTCCCCAGTTTTGGAATTGAGTCTAGTTTTTAGAGTAGCTCTGCAAACTTTATAGATCATATACATAGATAGCTATTAAAAATATTTGGTAGTAGTAGATAGATTAACTCTTGGCAGCATATTCAGTTACACCAAAGGCAAGTAGAAACAGATTGGCATAAATTTGTATTCTTATTTAAGAGCTTTTCAAAAGCTTTGTTTGCACAGCTATATGTCTGTGATAACCAAATGAATTTTGGTCAGTGTTGAGAACTTCTAAAAATTCTGTTCCATATGCAGAAACATGTTTGCATGGTTTCTTTAAAAATGATGATAGCTGTATTGTCCTTGATAAAGAAAGACAGGAGAAAGTCCAATGAGAGGGAAAAGTGCAAAAGGAAAAGTGGAAGTGTAACCACTTCTTTTCATTTGGGGGACTTTAGTTGGTCTATGATTTTTTGGGGTTTGTTTTTGCTTTGTTTTTTTTTGTGTTTTGTGGCTTTTTTATTTTATTTCCTCATAATAGTATTTAATACAAAGTTTACATTCTTACTTGGCACACATTAGCCTAGACATACTCACTTTGTCATTTCTTTAACATGTCAAGGTTAGATAGTTGAGTATTTTTCCTTTGTCATCACTAAGCCAGTATACTGATATTTTTTGATCCTGCATGTCTGTAAATAAAAGAATTGTAGCTTCCCACAGCAGAGTTCTTTCCTATTCCCTCTTCACATTTTCTCTTCAAAGTTTCCAATATCCTGTTTGAAGAGAAATGCTTCAACATAGACTAAACATGCTGTAGGAACCTATCAGGTCACATTCTTGTGTGGAAGGGTTCTCCCCATGACAGGAAGATATGCTGCCTCTTTTTGGATGATGAGCACAATCTAGCTCAGTCTTCTATTTATTGGAGCTTTAAACCCTAGGCAAGACAGGAGCACCAGCAAGTTTAAAGGTTGTCTCCACAGATAACTTTTTTCAGCCTCAGAATCAAGCAGACAGATAAGTGTCTTGAATCCTGTGCCTTTTGAGAAGGGGTAGTTGGCTCCTGATCATTAGTCTGCGGTGTGCCCAGGTGTAGACCTCTGATTTGCTTAATGGTCAGAAGTCTAATCTCCCCTTGTCCTGCGAGGTGTCTCCCAAGTTTTTCAGGCCTATTGAGAATTCAAGAGGTGTTCACCATAATGTCGTAACCATGAGTATGGTAGAGACAGACCATTTAGAAAAGTTGTAAGAAAAACAGAGCATGTACAACCAAAAGCACAGTCCCTGCAGTTAAACTCTGGGCCAACCTTATGACAGTTTCCGTGTCTATAGAAAACACAGTGCTATGGCCAAATATAAATGTTCTTAGCGGTTTACTGTTGAGGGCTTTGCTTCCCTTGAAAATCCCTGGAGGTTAAAGTGGAGCTGATTTGGGACTTCATTGTTAACTACAAACTTGTTTCTCGTGCTCAAGAAGATGGTTTGGCTTGCTTTCTCTATTTGATACCATGAGCATTTCAGAGAAATCCTTCCATGCCCTTCGGGACATGCTTATGTAGGAAGGCAGATCAGGTTGTGTTATTCTCCATCTTTTCTACAGCTGTGGAACCCACAATGAAACAATTATCAGCACATGAAGAAGGCTATCTCTGACTTGAGTCCTCTTAATACTGTTTGTTCATCATTAGTCTCCGTGCAGCGCTGCCTTTCCATATGATTCCCATTTTGTAGCATAAAGTTTAATCATTGCTGACATTTTGAAACACTTGATTATTGGCTAAAGATGGCCAGTACCATGGCACTCTCAAGTGTCTACCATGCTCCATTCTCGCAAATAATGGCAATGGCAATTTTTCCATTTCTGTCCACTCCCTTTTGTTTCTAGACATGTTAGGAAGTCTCCCCTTAGCCTTTTGTGGGGCAGAGGAAGAGAAAAAGAGGGGAAGTCCTCCATGGCGCCTTCTGTTTGTACGTGATAGGGCTCTCTGAAGTTGCTAAGAATTGCAGCATTTCTGCAAATACCTATAGAAGTCTTGAAGAGCCTGTTTGAGATTGACTGACATTTTGAAACAGTTTTGTGCTAGCTTGTACAGCAGTGCCAGCGAACAACACCGTATTGCTTTCAACCCAGATGCTTTGGCAAATAGCAGCTTCATGTGTTGCCACTGCTTGGCATAATGACTGATGCTACAAAGCCGTAGCAGGTGGTTTGGATTTTTTCTGCTAATTCTGCACCAAGTCCCTATTTTTTGCAGTGGCTTTGGAGCATGATAAACAATATTGCTCTTTTTTCTGGTAAGGATTTTAAACTCTTAGATGCACTTGGTAAAAAGTTGGGCTTAATGGCAGTCTACTGGATGAGGATATTAAGTTTCCCAGCTCTCATTTTCTTTTACAAACATCTTAAACTGACAGATACTACGCTTGTTTTATACTTTCCCCCCGAAATTCATCACTGTACTAACAGAAAGTCCAATTGCTTTGAAGATTGTTTTATAACCGCTCTAGCTTATGCCCTGCTGTCGGTAACATTCCTTCTGTACCCCTTTGCAAGCATCTTTTCCCACAATAGCTTAACATCACCCTCAGTCTAATATGTCTGCTTTTTCAGTCATTGGGAGGAGGGCACTTCAAACTTCTTCCCTCTTACCTTAGCATCTACTTGCTAGAGAAGAGTTGCGCTGTTAATATGTGCATCTTCAAGTGTATGTTTGCCAGAGTCCTCAGTGTGGTAGCTGCCTGCCGTATGTGAAGCAGGGTGTTTCATAAGCATTGGCTATATATGCCCATTCATTCCACAGAGCTGAAGAGATAACGTGCCTTATTACAATGATGCTTGCATTAGAAAGTTTCTTGTTCTGTATATTTTTTTCCTTTAAAAAAAAAAAAGTAATGAGAGATTTTGTTGTTTCTAAATCAGGTAAGATTATGTTTCATTCTCTTACTTCACTGAGAACACACTTTTAAAATTTACCGTAATGCTGAAGCTTTGAAATGCATTGGTACCTAACCTTCTAAGATAAAGAGATCTTGTGTTAATTGTTTCACTTTTCTTGACTTGCAATGCTTAGACCCTTGGTAACATGACATGTTAGGAGATCATGGTTCTTTTGCGTTACAGTACAGTCGTGTCTGGTGCCTATAAATGTAATGTTCAGTATGTGGTTATGAACTGGAAGTATACTCTGACCAGGCCATTGGCACAGTTGTGTTTGAAACTCCGTAAGAATTAAAAGCCTGCAGGGGTTAGAACTTCGTTAGCATTTATGCTATGAACTGAAGTTGTGATGATCTTTTCACAGAACACAGTTGTTAGCTGAACCTTGAAAAATTGCTTGTCTGTTTAGTGTTTGGATCCCATTAATATTTTTACATAATCCCCTTTCCTTAAAAACATTCAAGTCTCTTTCCTTAGGTGGAATGTTCTTTTCTCCCTCTGCAGCTCTGTGGAGGCAAGAAAACCCAACCCAAACCTATGTCTAACCATCTGGTCAACTGCCAGCTACCTTGGCATGGTTTATATATCCTTCAGGGAATAGTGGAATGATTTCTTCCCTCCCCATCCCATTTCTGCACCCCCTTTGAAGTAACCTGTCTTTTGTACCTCGCTATCTCTGCATTGCTCCCCATATCGATGCTGCAGGTGCATGTGACAGGAAGCTCTCTCCGTAGCTTGCTCTGAGAGTTGGCATGTAAAACCGGAGACTGATGGAAGGAGAGTCTTAAATGTTACTGTTGAAGCATGGCGACTGGAACATGTTGTCTTTGGTTTATGCATCTTCCATAATGTCCCTAAAGGAGAGAGGTGGCCCTTTTTGGAAAGGGGGAGCCCAGTCATGGCAAACTCCAGTCTCTGCTTACAGAGTTTTTGTAACCTGGGAATAAGATTTATAGATGTATGTAGCTGAAGATGTAGACAAAACTTAAAGGTTTTAAATTTGCACAACTCTGGTACTGGAATAGTGTTGCTCTCGTCATTATTATTGGTGTGAAAATACCACAATTTTAATAGTTAGCTGTAATTTTTCAATACATACTGCTTAGTTTATACTAGAAACAGTAAAGCCTTTGAAGGAAATGTATGAGTTAAACTTCAAAAATCATTTTCTTAGATTATAGTATTATCCTAAAGGAATAGCGATACAGTTTGTTTTGTGGGGTTTTTTTTGTTGTTGGTTTGGTTTGGGTTTTTTTTAAATTTTTCTGTTTTTAAATTTGTGCTACTTGAGGGAAATAAATGCAGTTTACAGTGAGCCCCGCTTTGGGATCGTATTGTTGTTTGGATTAATGAAACCTGGCATCGCTGTCTTTTGGTGGTTGCTAGTTGCAAGTACGTATTCAACCATACTTAAGTGTTTTCTCATTGAAAGCTAGTACTTCGACATAAGACAAATCAAAAGAAGTAATTACTTGAACTTAAAAGTGTGTATACTAAATACAGAAATTATTACAAAGGCAGGAAATTGGTCTTTCAAATAAGTGCTTTGGGATTGTGAGGTTTCACTGCACTTGTGAAAGCTTGGGTTTTCTGATTTTTGTTGGAGTTCTCTGTGATTAGCAGTAGCTAGATATGGAAATGTTACAACTTTTTACTGGGGAGCAATTTGTTGTTTAATGACTTAAGTCTGAATTTAGTTTGTCAGAAAGCAAGGACTGGCTTGAGATGGCTGTTGTAAAATGCTGGTTTCAGAATATCAGTTATCAAATTGTTGAGAACACAGCAGAAAAATTATTTAGTTACGATTTACAGCTTGTGAGTATTTTATAGAAGAAAATAGTTCTGGTGCTTCCATCTACTTTAGAGTTAGAAAAAACCCTTTTTGAATGTTACTATTTTTATGAACTGTAATATGGATTAATATGGACAGCATGCCTAGGAGTTTCTAAGTATTCTGTTTTTTAGAAACTGTATCAGAATTTAATAGAGTATAAAAACAGTGTACTGTCTCCAAATGCAACATAACTGCTCTGCTAGTTGCCAAAACTGAGTACGTACTATAAACTTCTGTTCGAGTGAAATTAACTATTTTAAGATCATATATGAAATCAGCCATTGAAGGCATTCCCTGGAATCATTACACCAGCAGATTCCCCATAACTGAGGTGTAATTTATAATGGTACATATCTTTTTGTTGTTCAATTTGTCACTTAAAAAGCTTTCTATCTGTGTATCTCAGTCTAGAAGAGGCTTCTGTTTGACATGAATTAACTGTATGATATGTTATTTTTTTTGCCAGCACAGCAATCCCAAATAGTGTTGTATAGCCAGTTTGAAATTAGTAAAGCAAAAAGACTTGCAGTATCAATAGGGCTATGCATTATCCAAATCCTGCAAGTGGAAGGAGGGGACATAGCATAAATTCTGAAAATACATGCGTGCCTATGTACCAAGTCATTTCATTTTTACAGTTGGTTTTATTTTAAAATTCTCAGCACTGTATCGGATGAAATCTGCCTTTACGGTAAACACCAGAATGCAAGTTGGATTGACGTAACGTAGTGATATAGTTTGAAAATACATGTGATTATTTAACTGTGGTGTAGAGTTAGAAAGATTTTGCATCAATTCATAATACTGTATTTATTCAAACTACAAAAGTACTTTCAGATCCTCCCCCTCTCTCCTGAAAGCTGGTTTCTTTGGTCAGGTATTGAATAATTTATATCATGTGAGACTATCGCACATGATGTATTCATCCCTTGTTTAGCTCTTACATTAATGGTTTGGCATGCTAGCTGTACATTGATATGGTAGATGCTTTCCATTTTTTCTGTACCAACTGTTTAAATATATCTTGTGCCTCAGTAACTACAAATGGGAAATGACTTGAATTATTCTATTTCCTTTGATGGTTTTTATGCGAAGGAAAAGATTCCTTTTTTAATATATATGTATTTGTACAATAGATTAAAGGAGAGCTTTAAAAATTATTCAGATATTTATGCTAACCGTATATTATGTTCAGCTGGAAATGTGTGTGGAACCTAAAAAGTGAAGTTTAGACATTAGGCTAGCTGTTAGCCACAGGTATTGATTAGGTACAAAATATTCGGTCTTTTTCACCTCTTCTATGGATTGTATGGTTTCATGCGTTGCCATTGTAGCAGGTAATTTGTACTCAGTCTTTAATTAAGTTTTGTAAACTGAAAATTGTAAATAATGTAATTTATATTCTCTTCAGAGGTGGGGAAAAGAGAAGGCACTGCACCAATACAAGAAACTCTTACTTAACTGCTGATAAAAGTGTTACTTTGGGAGGACAGTAGAGCAGACTGGGAGGATTAGCGCTGCAAAGTACCGGCCCAGGCTGGATTGCCTGGAAAATCTTGTAAGCCTATGGTCAGATAACGCTCTGCTGCTGCTTACTGCTGTTGGTGCTGCGCTGTTACAGGGTTTGCTAGATGAGCATAAATCAAAAAGCGGTCGTTTAGTTTAAAAAGCTAACATGAGATAAAGAATAGATGGAATTGATTTTTGTGTGTGTCAGAGGGGTTGGTGCACACAGTAAGATAGTTTGTATGTATTTTAGGACATACAAGGAAATATTTCAGTAGTTTTACTGTGGATAAAATTTCCAAAATGAAGTTGTTAAATTTTCTAAATGAGGGAGCCGGTAAAACTTTAATTTCTGTTAGCATCAGGCTGCGGAACTGACATTTTGGGCACTTTTAAAAAGCAGATTCTGTGACCCAGATCTGAAAAGTTTTGAGCGTCGTAGAGATTGATAAAGAAATACCGAGCCTCTGTCCTCTTTCTCTTTAGCATTGACCCAGGTTACTGGCTGACAGAAAGTCATAAGCCCTCCTTTAGCTGATCGGTGGGCAGAATAGTGTTGGGATCCTTGGAGGGTTTGAGACACAGAGGCTGCCGCCACCGCCGTTGCTTTATATCCTGTACCTGGTGTGTACCTGGACAGGAGATGTCGGTTGCCAGTGTCAGGCACCTTCCACAAGCACTTGAGAACGAGAAACACACAAACACCCATCTCCCAGGTGAGTGAATTACAGTCGCGCTTTTCACATCGCTGTCGGGGTGTGGAAAGTGGAGTAAAACATGCACAGGATCACTTGCGTCCGCCGCGGTGTAGAGGGAAGCTGTGCAGCTGCCTTCTGCTTTTGAAGAGAGGGGCAGTTGCTTCCAGAGTAAGTCTGTCAGTCTTTGCATTTAGAGACTTCATTTGAAGGGGGCTGAACGATGCCGGTTTTCAAAATACACGGCTGTGTGTGTGGGAAGGGAACCTCCTGAGGAGTGTCGGGAGTGGCGACGGTCACTGGCTGCCGTACTCCCCTATGTATTCACACTGTCACAGGCAGAGACGCTTGCTGGCAAGCGTTCTTTCAGATAAGCTTAATTTTTGAAATCGGTGGGGGAAAAAACTGCTTATTTCTCGTAGGAGACTTCAGTTTCTTCTCGTCGGTCTTTATTGGTGGTTCGGTTTGGTCAAATGAGCTGAAACTCATTTTACTTAAAATCTGTCAGTGGGGTAAATAACGAAGGAGGTTCTTTCTTTAGTCTTTTTGCTCTTCCTTAAAAACAAACGAACAGAAATACAGTACCTGTGAAAAAGGGGATGATACACTGTAAGTAGCACGTACTGATAACAGTGTGGCAGCCCATATAATTTTATGAGGCGATGTAACTAAGCCAGTGAAAGGGAACTTTCCTGCTCTTAACTGTTGCGTAAGACCCTCCGAAGAAGAATTTTAGCAGGGAGATGCCAGGCTTGGGAGTGCTTGAACACGGTCGTCTTCGGCCGCTTTACCATCTCCGCCCTTCAGAAGGCGTTCTTCAGGCCGTCCCGGAGCAGAGCCGCGTTGCGGGAGGGGAAGTTTAAATCCTAATGCCGCGCTGAGCTGTAATCCCCGTGTATCGTTACCGCATTGCCCTGCCCTTGCTGTGGGGGTGCAGCGTAGAACGTGAGGCTAATCCGCGGTAGATGGAGCTAATTTCGCTTTAAACTTGAAAGCGTTAACAACGACTTGAAAATGTGACAAGGCTCGATTGCGTTTCTTGTTTATTGCTTGTTTTCCGATTGGACAATAGGCAGCAGCTCTGCCCTGGCAACTGAGGGCTGCGATTTGCATAGCCCCCTTTGATTGGCCACTTGGCCGACGAGCTCGCCCAATCAGGCGGCGGGGTTTTAGTGGTAGGCTATGCTAATTACCCGCTGTTGCTGGGGTTCGGGGTGGTTTCCGCGCGCCGTTCTGCGGCATTGTGTTGCCTGGTGAGCGGCGTTGATAAATGAGCAGTTAATGATCTGCAGCAGCGCCCGCGTACTGCGGGCAGGCACGGATTTTAGAACAGAAGCGACAGGAGGGTTTAATTGCTGTTCAGTCTCGCCCTCTCTCTGTATTGGCCGTGTGAACGTCTGTGTGTGTGTGTGTGCGCGCGCGCGCGCCTGTGTGCGTGCATGTGTGTTAAAAAACGCGCGTGTGTGTGTATATACATCACGTTAATTAAAAAAAGTCTTCACTGGAATAGCTTGGAACCACGAAAGAGTGCTGTGTAGGTGGAAGAGGACTGTTCTCGCTCTTTCCCCGCTTGAATTTTTTTTTAATTTTTTCTTTTAAATTAAAGTGCCTTGTATTGAAGTAACCAGATTTCTGCAGAAAGCACGGCTCTGGAACGTTAATAAAGTCGGCTTTAATATCAGTACTTCCTAAAATGCAATAACCTCTGTATCTGAGATAAGCATCTGTAGCTGGTGTGAATATAGAATAATCTATTTCTAGAACACACACTTGCCTTTTAAAAATGGTGTATTCACATGCCTTCCCCCTCCCCGCCCCCTGCCAAAAAAAAAAAAAAACCAACCCAAAAAAACCCACCGCACACCAAAGACCAAACCCATCTCAGCTGTAACAGTTGAGTCTGGATTTTCTTCTGTCCTCTGTATCATTCCTGCCTAAGAATTTCGGGAAATCTGATCTTAAAACATTTTTGTTGCTTAAATCTGTGTCTGTTTCTTTTTTTTGCTGCTTTCCAAACCTGCTTTTTCTCCTGTTCAATCATGGACTAGTTTACCTCCTTCAGTCCTCTTCCCCAGTCCCTCCCTCTGTCTTCCTTAGCTGTCCAAATTGTGGGCTTTCTTTGCATAACTACTCACGTTCTTTCTGTCCAACTCAGTAAAACTGACTGTAAGGTTAATGAATTATTTAACTGAGTAAATCCGTCTACATAGGTTCCGTGTTCTTCCCCCCCCCCGCCCTTCCCCTTAGCATAGGTGTCAGTATATATCTGAGGTTTGATACCACCTAGCATTTACTAGTAACGGTGGAAATTACTTTCACTGGCATATTTTTGACCAGGTATAACCCTGGTGTCCACAGGTTTGGAATCCTTTGAGTTCAGTTGGAATTGGAATTTTGGTAAAAGTGGTTCCATTTGATAACTATTTTTTGTGAAATATTTTTTAAAAAACATCTGTGCACAAAATATTTTTTTAACTTCTACAAATTTGGATTAATTGGTACTTTAATACCAAGAGAAAAGACAGCATTTTCATGATTTAATGCTTATACTTAGGACTAAATAAGTTTTGTTTTTTAAACTAAACATTGGAGTGCATTAGTTCAGATGAGTGATTTACAAGTTGCACTCATCATGAAGACCAAAGCCTACTGTTAAAAAGCAGCCTATGATTAAATCTTATTTTTACTTTGGTGGAATTTTAATTTTTCGACTGTTTTGTAAACCCTTCAGAAAACTGACAGCAGAGGTAAATCTAATTGCTCTTGAATAAAGCAAACATTTCCTTTTGATAGGGAAACTTGGTGATTTCTAGTGCATTTTAGAAGCTAAGAACTAAGAAAATATAATTTGTTTGTACCTGAAGTGGAGTTTGCTTGAAGCCTTCTGAAATGTGAGCGTAGAGATTCTTTTATAGCATGTTTAATGGAACAACTTTCATAAAATCATGTCAATTTAAACTTTGTCACTAGATTTCTGTTGTCTGTATTATGAGATTACCATGACTTATATTTTTCATCTTTACGCTTTTCTACTTACTGAATTTGACAGAACTTTCTGTATAAACAGTGTTTTCTATTTGTATTTGTGTTTTTCACAGGTTGCACTGGGAACTGAAGGACAGGTGTGGGCCTTTCACCTAGATTAAATATGCTTACATAGCTGGAATTAAGTAGTTGTTTTTAAACCTTTGTTTGGAATAATATTCACACTTCAGTTTTTGTTTCTATTTTAAGAGCTGTTATGAACTTTCACTGTGATCATAAAAAAAGTAGATATCCATTTTCCCCTGTCTTTATATTCCCTCTTTTTAAATGGCAGGCTTTTCATTAAATTAGAAAACTTATAAACTGCATAACCTTAGATCAATTGCATAAAATCATAAAATAAACATAAATTTGTAGGGGGAGAGAAAAAAGAAGTATCTGAACCCCAGCCTTGGCACATTTTCACCAGCACTGGTGTTCTCTGAAAAATGAGTGTGTTATTCTTTTGAATATTTTAATAATTTTTTTTTTTTCCGTTTTAAAGCAAACCTTAGTCCTCTTCTTTAAATATGGTTTATTAAATATTCAATAATTAAGTATTGATTGCTCAGCTATGTAGTTTCACTTATTCATTTGGCATAATATAAAAACCACATTGGGCTGAATCATCAGCCAAACTACTTGAATTTGACCAGTGTTTCTCAAGCAACAGGTTTACAATGAAGAGTTGGACAGAGTTACAATGTGGTAGGAAAACTTCTGAAGAATATTAAATGTGTATCAGAAAAAGAAAAAACCTTCAGTAATAAATATGTTGGTGTGTATATGGTTGCCCCGTTGAGAATGTTTCTTCTTCTCTAAATACTAGAATATCCTCTCTTGGAGGATCACATGAAGGCAGTGTGTCAAAAGGGAGTTTAAAAATAAATAAATAAACAAACTAATCACCCAACAGCGGAATAAACACAGTTGCTGATGTGAAACCTCTCATTCATTTCTTCATGTCAGAATCACTGCCTCTTTGCAGGAGGGCAGCCTTAATTTTTGTTACTATTCAGCCGATGAAAAAAGCAAGTTCACCACAAACAAAAGGAGGTGGTGCTTAATGCCGCCTGTGAGTAAGCTGTGGAGTCTTTTGCCATGCAATCTTCTGGATGCTAAAAACTGAAATGCAAAAAGTGGTTCAGAAAGTCCATGGAAGAAAAGCTTGCATGATATATATCTATATATACGCGTTAATCACAAAGACTGTGCTTCATGTAATTCCTGGACTGGAGACTAGATGAATATGCCAGGCACCTACTGCTGTATGCTTGCCCTGTTCTCTTCCGAGATGACTGCTGCTGGCCACTTTCAGAGACAGGAGGCTGATTTGAATGGATCTTTGGTTTGATACATGAGTAATTCCTATGTTAGTGCCCAGTTGCTTGAAAGAACTATGTTACTTTTCAGTCCTTAGTCCAACATGAATCAAGTACCTCTTCTTGTTTGGTTTTGTTTGCAAGCAGAAATGAACATCTATTTCAGACCTCTCTCATTTGGTTTACTTTTTCCAAATTCTTGAAACCTAACCTGTAAAGCTGCTCCTCTGTGGAGCTCTGTAAAACAGAGATTTACCTACTGGTATGTGTTCCTTGTCTTTGTAAAGTCTTTCCAATTCTATATATACAAAATGAGAAATTTAAAATCACGGAACCCTTTTGTGTTTAACCCGTGTCTCCCTGTTTTTCTGCAGAACGGGATAAAATCCAGTCTCGGAAGCGTATTGCAGAAGGAAATTGTTGTTAGTGAATTACATGGATACAAAAACAATGACTACTCTATAGAATATATATGCAGACAGTAATAATTTTATTTGGAGCACAGTCTGAGGAGTGTCAAGGGATATTATGTTAAATACAATGAAAATAAAAAGATCTATTGTATGGCAACCTATTCACTGAGAGCTACTTCCATTCTGTCCCTTAAAATAAATAGGGTATTCATGTAACTAAATAGTGTCACAACTTAGTTACATAGAGGCACTAAATTAAACTGTGGAAGTATTCTGGTATTTCCTAACTTCTGTGCATAGTACTCTTCAATTTTAATGTTCTTTCAGTCCAGTGTATACCTAGGTGGAGGCTTCTGGTCTATGTGAAGGTCTGTACATAGGTTCAGTTCTCACTGTTTATTTGCGGGTTTGTAGGTTTTTTTCAGTTGTGCCCTTAGGCAGCCTGCTTCTCAAGAATAGAAGTGTGAAAGCAGAGTTCTCATAGAGCTTAAGATTTTGACTTTGAAAGTTAGAGTAGTTGTGTTTCCTGTAGGTTTTAGCTGAGAATTTTGGCAATCTTGGACTTCATTTGTAAAAAAAGTAGTTTCACTTTCACAAAATTTTATTAGTTCTAAGATTCTCCAGAGTATTCTCAAAATAATATTTATACGTTAATGAAATATAGATTTATATAGTGTTGCCAGTGGATTAAATCATAAGTTGCTCGTGAGTTTTAGATATTTCCTTCTCTTGTTGTGGGAGAATTATAGTGAGCAATGCCATTTAGTCTTTCTGGTACCAGATTTTTGAAGGGGCTAGGGAGAGATACATACCACAATCTCTGCCTGTGAAGGTACATGGACTTCACTCAGCTTGCTGTGGAATGAGGAAAGCTGAGAGAACTAAGTCACAGGTCTTAGCTGCTGTATTTCTACAGTAGAGGGAACGAGGGTCCCGTGAGTACAGGCCTTACTGCACAAAAGCAGTAAAGCACATGCATGCCAGTCCTGTCCAAAGTCCACCTCCTGCTGCAGCTCATCCAAGGAAGAGGATAGCCAAGACAGGCACAACAGTGTCAGAAGAGTTAATGAAGCCTACTCTTGGCCTGTCTTTTCCCCAGGTTTCTTGCTCCATCTCTGCCATATGACCAGACACATGACAGGCAAGTCATGTCAAAGGTCTGCAAACTGTTGGGAAGGATGTCACCCAGAAGCAGTTTTATGTCACCTCCTAAGCACTTAGTCTTCTCTGCAGCTGTGTCCATTAGGAAGGAGCACAAGCAGGAGGATTCTGTGGGCTGGGTGTATTGGCCTAGTGAACAGGACCTGAGAGGGTGGTTGTTTCTAAGTTTAGGGCTTAACTTTGCTTTGAGAGAAAGTAGCGTTTGGCATTACTACAGGGAAGTTGACTGAATAGTTATTGTAGAATATTGTAGAATAGCTTCTGAAGTAGCCATTCTTAATAATGTAATTCCTCCACAATAATATAGTTCCTCCAGAGGAACTATAGCTCCTCCAGAGGAGGAACTAGCATGGGATATTTATAACGGAGTTGTTTGTTCTACAGTAGCCACTGCAGGTAATTTCCCTTTGTTCCCTGGGTTCTCTCAGCTTTCCTCATTCCAGAGCAAGCTGAGTGAAGTCCATGTACCTTCACATTCTCATGTAGTCATTTTAAATGCAGTGCATGAGGACAATAGGCAAAGCAGTGTTTCAGTAGAGCAGTAGTTCACTTAGAGTTCAGGCTGGCATTTGCTTATTGCTTAAAAGATGATTGTTCTAAACTCTGAAATTCCAAGTGCTTGACATTTATTATGCTTAGGCAGAACTCGGGTAGGTCTAACTTGTCTTAAATTTGGGTTTATTTGAACAGAGAGTTCTCAAGATGCAAGTGTTTGTCTCTATTGCTAATTGCTCACTGTCTGTTTTAGGATGTGCTAATACAGTGCAGAGGTGGTTGGGTATTAAAGCAATGCAGAGATCAGTCTACTCACTTTTCCAGACTCGTTTCTGAGAGGTATACTCAGCGTAATAGCTGAGGTATCATAATGCTCATTGGTACCGAGAACTTTTCCAAGCATGGATTTTGAAAAACAAGGTTGACCAGAAGTCTGCAAAATGATTAACTTTGCAAAAAAATGGGGATCTCGTGAAGGGAGAGGGCTGTACAGTTCTTCAGCTAATACAGGATTGTCTTTGAGGAGGCATTTGGCTGTTTCTGCATTCAGTAATTTGAATACAGGAAAAAAAAATAACAAGATTCATCTGTGGTGGCATAGCAGGGATTGGAAATAAAAAGGTTTGAAGTCTGAAGCAGTCATATGTAGTACTAAGAACCTACCATACTTGGTCTGTGGTGTAGGCCCACAAGCTCTTAAACTCTGAGTATGGAAATGAGAATACCCATTGTGGTGAATGATAACAGTTCACACTTTTTTTTCTCTAGTCGTGTTTTCTGGCAGGTTCTCATTCAGCTGTGAACATGTCACTGAGATGGATCACCTCTGCATATTGCTGAATGACCCAAATGGTAGATAGCAGAGATGGAATAGGGAGAGGGAGGATGGGGCAGGAGGGAGAGGAGGTGAAAGGAAGCTCAAAACATTTAGGGTCAAAGCAATGATCTTTATAGGGAAAACGTTGAAGAACAGGAAGAAAAGTACTAGCAATGCCAAGAGAATGAAAGAAGATGAGTTGGGCAGAGGAGAAAGTCTCATACTTCAAAATGAGATGACCCCGCAGTCCAGGATAAACCCCCAAGGAATATTGCCACTGATTCCAGTTTAGTTCTGCATTATTTCTGCCAGTTAAATGCTGTTGTGCCATACTTTACTGGTCTTTAATTTACGGATCCGACAAGAAATTCTGCCTCTTCTTTGAGCTGAGTTGAACAAGGAGGTGGGAAAATGGGGACGGTGACATTATTAGGAAACGGCCAAAGCGTTCTGCGGAAGTAGTCATCACTGGCTGGACACCAGATGCAGAGGACTTAGGTACAGAAGGGGCTACGAAGTTGTTATAATTTTAAAAGAAATCAGTTACCCAGATAGCAGGTTAGTGGTAAGTTCTCAAACATGGGGAATGACTACATTTGAACTTTTAAAAGTATGAAATAGAATGCTGGTGTGACTTTCACTGCTTTTATCTTGCACAACAGTCAATAGACAGTGAAGTATTTTTAAGGCTGTTGCAAAGATTATGTTATCAAGTAGAGAACTCTCTGTCTCCTGGTGTCGTGAAATCAAGATCAGCTGCTGCACTGGAAGATGCTTTTGTCAGTCCTGAAGGCAAGCTTGTATAACTCACAGGGTCAGAAGTGTTACAGTGGTCCTTTTTTGGGTTTAGTTGTTAATTGTGAGATAAGTAGGTATGAAGAAATCTTAAGGAAATGTCACTTCTTTTAATGTTCTAATGATTTTAATGTCTGAGTTTGTCTCCTTTTTTATCCTTCACTGTGAGTATACTTAAATTGAATACTTTGGTAGAACTGTGACAGAGGGACAAAGAGAGTCACACACATGCATTGAGAAGCAGAGTGTGTATTTGGTGAGTTGGGTGACAGGAATGCAAAGAAACTATCTAATTGCTATGGGGATTTTCAGATGCAGTCCCACATGGCAGAGGAGCTGATCTAACAACTCCTTGATTCGAAGAGAGAAATCCTGTCACTTACTTTGTGCCGACATTTGTGGCACAGAATCACAGAGCCGTTAAGGCTGGAAGGGACCTCTGGAGGTCACCTGGTCCAACCTCCCCCTGCTCAAGCAGGGCCACCTAGAGCCGATTGCCCAGGACTGTGCCCAATTTTCGTATTCTTAGATACCAAATTTAAATGACCACAATACATGATTTTTTTCAGAAACAGTGATCCACTCTTGGGGTGGCACACTGTCACCTGCAACTCTTTACAGTCAGTCGGTGAATATCTGTTCCTTGCTTTATGTTGAAAGGAGAAGGCCAGCAATGCATTGCACCACTTGGTTACCTTATGATACTTTTTTTTGGGGGGGGGATAATGTTTAAATGAGTTATGTAGACTGATGTCAAAATGGGAGTAACATAATCTAAAATGGATGAGGTAGGAAACTGAATTTTGAAACTGCATTGAGTTTTTAAAAATTATGCAAAATTGTACCAAAAATTTTCCTATATTAAACCAACTGTAGTTCATTTATAGACTGTTCAATAACTACAATCTCAAGTATTTTTCTACTTTGAGTTACTAATTTCTTTGATATTGGAAAAGTCATTTATAACAAACCTATTTTGAGTGAGAGAGGTATTTCCCATCCTCACCAAATAAATATATTCTTGAACTTATGCTCTTCCACTGTGTTAAGATGATGCTTTAAAGAAATAAAACTGACCTTCTTCCATATGATAGGGCAATCCATTTTTGCAGTATCTGTATTTTCAGATAGTTCTGAGTTATGAACCTCTTTTGAGGTTATAATTTGTTTTCTCTATCATCACATTTATGCTGTTGGTCCCCTTTTAAACAGTCTTCTGGTTATAGTTACAGCGGTTTGCTCGTACAACAGTGTAGCATTTTATTAATGCTCACTTCTTCCTCACTTGTTACTTTCCAGAGACAGTAAATTTACAAAAGTCAAGAAGTTACTATTATAATTTATATTTTGCTTATATTATGGTGTATGGAATTTCACTAATGAAATAGTGTTCTGAACAGCTTCACTTCGAAAGAGCTGTTACATTCATGACTGTAGGAGAAAAGGGACATACGCTCTCGAGGCTGAAATGAGGGATGACTTCTGTAGGTGGAACTTTTTTATGACAAGTTCTGATTTAATCTTGTCGCAGGCAAATAAACGTTTGTTGTAAACTGTAAAAACTTAAACTGTAAACATACATAAAACTGTATTTTTATGCCATTCCGTGAACTAACACATTAGGTAAGGCCCATTTCTAAGATAATTCTACCCACTCCCAATCTCTCATCTCTTCCCTTAATGTACTTCGTGCATAGAGATCTTGGCATACTTTTTGTTTTCTGTCACTTCGTGTCCTTCCCAAGGTGCTTCACAACATGTAATCATTTGAACTTACAGTGGTTAGAAAGGAAGACTGATGATTGACTAGACCTTGTTCCTTAGATATTTCCATCCTGTAGAAGTTATGGATGTGGCGTGTTAATGAGTTCCTGTGGATTTTAGTACTCCCATGGTGGTCAGTAGATGGCTTACTTTTTTGAATGTCTAGAGCTCTCCAAATGGACTTCAGCCACCAGGGGTTTTGTGAACCTCAATTAATGGATGTACACAAATGTTCCTATTTCTATAGCTGACTGACTCCTCGGCCTAAAACTAAAGGAGGTCAAGATTGCTCTTCTAGCCAATTCTTCTTTCTCCTCTCATTTCTTCGAATGTGTCATTAGGTGTTTCTTGGCTCATAATAGTAAGTTATGAGTGCTCTCTTGGGATTAGTTGTACCGGGGTAGGATTGCAGGTATCAGGGAACAAAGTCTGAAATGTGGCAAGGGCAGGTATTTCATCAGGGACCACATCCTGAACATTACTTGTTTTTGTTGATAGCTAAGACTGCTTTCAGCAAGAGAAGTCTGTGAACTCGTGTCTCCATTTCAGTGACAGTAAGAAATCGTAAAGATGAAAATTACTTGGCTATTGATCTTTTAGAGCCTGTAGTTACAGTTCTTAAACTTTTGACCCAGGTAGTTCTTGCTTATTGCTAACATGGTTAAGGGTTGATACCACCATCTTCACAGAGACAATTAAAATGCCTTTCTGTTTGGTATAAGAACATGTGGTGCGAGCTAGCCAATTTCCATCCGTCTACTTGTAGCAGACATCAGGTCATGAGACTCTAGTCAGGCTCTTGTGTTTAATAACATCCCTTTTTCTGAGATTCAGTGCTGCTCTGTGAAATCCATTTACATTTCTACCAAAGAACAATGTTTTATAAAAATTCTTGTTGGATACAACTTTTATTCATGTATGTTGACATCACAGGTTGTGTATGACTTACCTCCAAGCAAATAGGTAAATGCTTGTAAATCACAAACATTGAATCTTCAAAAAAAATTTAAATTGAATGAATAAAATAAGTTATTTGTCAAACTGTCGTTCTTAGAGAACTTTCTTTGTGATTCTGCAGTCCAGTCACCTTGTTATAAATTATGAAGCTCTCTTTTCTGGGGTGTTACTGTGGAATTACCTGAGTTGGTCCAACTGACCGTCGTCAGTTTGGAAGACCAGGAAAGCTACAGCCTCATCGTCCTGCTAGTGGACTCAGGAGAGAAAGTGTGTGCATGTGTCAAAAGTTTAAAGCTGAAGTGAAACATCAGTATTACGACTGTTCTTTTGTGGGATAATTATACTTCTAATCCTTTCTTCTTTTCTTCTTTTTTTTTTAAAAAGTATGTGTAGTGCATTATTCAGTTTATCCTCAGATTTGTTGTGATCTTCTGAGTGAGTGTCAGAAGATACTATGAAGTCAAATTGTAAATGAGAACTCCATGCTACTGGGATTTTTGTGTTTATGTATGTGAGCTTTCTGTTTTTTTTAGGGACATATGCGAGTGCAGAATTTTTTAAAATAAAATTTGTTTTTATTAAGTTATCTAATTTGCTAGTTATCTAGTATGCTATTGGGAAACTGTGGCCTGGGGTAAAAAAATACAAGAAATAAAACTTTTAAAGTAGTTGGCTCTACAATTTAGAATTGATGGTATTTTTTGACTATCTGATTTAAATAGTTTTGACTTTTAATTCAGTCACCATGATGTTGCTAAGTGAGATTATTTGTTTTTTGAGGTTAAACAGAAAATCAGCAGAAATTAAAAGAGCAGAAAGTAGATGTACCAAATAATGTCTTGTATGTGTTCACCCACTCTTACAGGAGTGTTCAGTATATCTTGAAAAGTAAATGTACGCTAAATTTACCAAGTTGTCTAGATGGAAGATTAACTCTGATTCTCTAGTAAAAATGGAGTTTAGCCATTAAGAAAATACTGTAGTGAGAAAAAAAAATTATATACAATTTTTACATGATCTAAGTGATAGATGCATTAATGTATAAAGGAACTATGATATCTTTGAGAGAGATCAGCTGATGCATTAGAATCTTTGCACATATTTCCCCTGTATTTAAATGTGAACTTGTGAAGTTCATAATACATAATTTTAAATTTAAAAAAAAAGAAGGTGACAATCTGTTGCCCAGTTCATAGGGGAACATAAAATGCTACTCGGAATGAAAACAGAAATAAGAGGCAAGTATTTTAAAAAGTTTACACTCAGATATTTAACTAATATTTTCACTGTATCTTTAAATGTCAGAGGACAGTTTCACTTTCGGAGCTTACTAGGATCTCTATTTGTGTGAAAAATCACAAAGCAGTTTTTAATGGATGTTTTACAGGAGAGTTAGAGTAATTTTCTGTGCAACGTTAAGTTGACTTAGCTTATCATTGGTTTAGGTCAGGAATTTCTTTATTTTATTTCATTTCCATTTGTAAGGTCATCTTGATACTTTATTGTGTTACCAGAGGCGCCATAATGCACACAAAAAAAAGGAGTTTTCATATATCATAGTTATTTTGTGAAAGTTTGTTTGTTTCTTTGTTTTTAAGTAAAATATTTGAAGATGTAACGAAACATTGTGAAAATATGTGCGTGCTTGTGGGCAACCAGTTCATTTTCTGGAGCAGTTTGTTCTGTTAGTCTTTTAGTAGTACTGAATTGTAACACTGGAGAAAAATACCAGTGGGTATTTCACTGTACAATTTTACTTCACCCCTTTTAAAGTAATAGTGATTATACTATATATAGGCTTTCTTATTTATAGTTGTTTGAATATTATTTTTTCTTTTTTATTAAATAATTTTTTGTAAAATGATCTTAATGTAAAATGGTGTTTGATTTCATCCCATGCGGTTCTTCTACTGCTCTGACAGGTGCTGAGTCAATGATGCAGTATCATTTCCAATATTTTATTTTTTCTTAACTTAGAATAGGCGGCAAATGGAGCAGTCAGTTATTTTTAAGAAAGTCAAATTGATGGGCGGTGTTAATCTGCTGTTTTATACAGATTATATTTTCTTGCAAGGTTTTGATTGTAAAGGAAATGGGGATTTCCCTTGCTGGCTAAGGTGCTTGATTATTTCACATCTTGCTTCTAAATTTAATCTTTACCAACAATTGTGCTTCCATATTTCAGCTTCTGATTCCACACACATTCCTTCAGTGGCAATGTTGGTTTCAGTGTGCCTGGCTGCTTGTCCCATCCTGCTCTGTCTCTTACGTTGTGCCAACATGGCATCCATTTAGAGAATTTCCCCCCTCTGGCATAGTCAGCAAAAAGCAAAAGGATGGATGTTAAATGTGGAACATGCTAAACTTCCATTAGCAAACAAAGAAAACCGTATTGCACTTTAATCTGTCCTCCACTGTTAGAGGACAGTGAAGATACAAGTAGGCTATGAAACAATTAAATGCCATCTGATGGATGTCTGAAACAGGAGTTGAGAGGTGCGGGATCTGTCCTGGTTAGAGGCAGATTCTGTGCCTGTGGAATTTGGCATTTTTCAGGATGTTACCGAATCTAGTACTTTGGCCATACAGTTTGACATTCTCCTGCAACTTGACACCAAGTGTTTTGTTTGTCTCTTGCTTTGCAGTTGCTTTGCAGTTGCTTCTTGCAGTCTGATTTCACCTTCCCAAAAAGGAGTTAATCCGAGTCACAGTGCTTGCCTACCTATAGCTTGATGAAACTCAGCAGCAGGAGTCAGGAAGCTGAGTCGAAGTACAGTGTGTGTATTGGAAGAAGGGTGGAAGTTAAAAATGTAGGCTGGTGAGCTAAGCAGTTCGTAGGAAGGCGTAAACATTGAGGCCAGGGAAGATCAGCTGCTGAGACTGGGCACTAGCTTTTCTTTTCTTTTGGTACAGTCATCCAGAAGGTTGCTGTGAGCAACCTTAAAAGGCAGAACTTGTGTGTTTTTCTGGCTTTCATGGAATCCATGCACAAAATTCATAACTTTGAAAATAACCCCTGTCAAATTCCGATTGAGTAATGACACATAGGTGAAGATGTTAGAAAAGGGATGTTAAGGATAAATAGGAATAAATGGTCAATGAATAATTTGTCACAATGAAATGGGAAGAAGCACTTCAGCTAGGTAATCTTTATATGAGGATGGTTTCTCAGTTCATTGTGTATGAAAACTCTTGTGTATGTTAAAACGGTAAAAATATATTAGTGTTTATAAGCTCTGTAAGCTAGGATATGGAGGCTGAGGTAAATATTTTCAAGCAATTAACTGCATTAAAAACTCACATTGTCTTTGCAGGAGGAGAGACTTCAGCATGCAAACCTTCATCTGTTCGGCTTGCACCATCGTTTTCATTCCATGCTGCTGGCCTTCAGATGGCTGGACAGATGTCCCATTCACATCAGCAGTACAGTGATCGTCGGCAGCAGAACATAAATGACCAACAGGTTTCTGCCTTATCATATGCTGACCAGATTCAGCAACCTCTAACATCAACAAACCAGGTAAGTGATAACAAAAAAGTTATTTTAGATGTAATAAGTCTTTCTCTAAATATATTATACACCCATAAATTACGGGATAAGGGCTTTTTTTTTTTTTTTTTTTTAACTAAATAATTTCAAGGTTCGAGGCAAGGGGGTGGCTACTAAAGGGTTTGCAAAAGTGAGAAAAGAAAGAGTGCTGCTTGAATAATTACATTGTTTGAAATACTTTGGAATACACATCCCAAAGACAGTTTAGTCTGGAATAGTGGCTTTCATCCAAATTTCAGTTTGTCACTTGAAATTATGTGATCCCTTTACACTAGCCTTACATGAATTTGGTAAGTATTGCTAATTCAGGTATGTATCCTGTCTATTGAAAAATTATTTGATATACACAATTGCATGTTTTTAGTATTTCCGAACAAAGTTTTCATTGGGAAGTGAGACTAATTTAGAAAGACTCATCTACGGAAAAGGGGTTTTTTTTTTTTTTTTTTTTTAACTAATTAACTCCTGACTCTTCAAGGATGGGTGGATGAAGAAGTTTCTGGAAGTTGTTTTTCAACATCTGGTACATATTTATTGTGATTATTCTATTTCTGACATTTTTGAGATGAGAGGGGAGAAAGATTGTCCAAGTGGAGAGTTGGAAAGAGAGTTTAATATTAGCTTTTTTCTTTTTTTTTTTAGGGCTGTTTGATGTTAGAATGTGATTGCTTTATTACTTGTTCTAATGGACAGTGTTTAATGTAGAGTCGCTGGTTAGTGCATTTGGAATAGAGAGGTTTGCACAAAGACACATTTTGTTAAGATATGTTTTTTAAAAAAAAAACAAAATCTAAAGCTATGCTATCATTGGGGTTTTACTACTACTAGTTTACTGCCTACTATTGCAAGGAGGTAAAATGAACACAGGGATTGTGATGATTATGGATGCTTTTGAGCTGTCAAGATCAGTGTTTCTTCCTTACTGCTTTTGAGTCCCTAGAACTGCTGAAGAAACTTCCTAACTAATAGTGCTAGGTTGCTAGCCACAAGAGCTGGTATTGTCCTGTGTGAGAGAGAATTTTGTTGCTTTCTTAAAAACGGCACAGCTCAGTTGTGGAGACGTGAACGCAGATAGGTTTCAAAGCTTAAAATCTACAAGTCTGTAAGTCAGAGCTTCAAAATTTGGTGCAGGCTGATGAGGCATGTTCCACTTAAAGAGGATCGAGAGTGACGTCTTTTGCTGCTACCAGATTCAGGTCTGTTCTTGTGTTCAGCATGGCTTTGGTAGAAAATCTACAGTACCATCAAGAGATGCTCTGTTGGTACTGCTCTGTAGGAAGGCACTTATGCAGAAAGAGGAAAGGATTAGAGAGGATGAGAATGGTCAAACTAAGTGCCAGGATATTTGATACTTGGATTTGGAGATCTGTAATGACTAGCGCTCTGTGAAGAATGGCAAAGTGAATGGAGCTGGCAAAGGATGTTTTTGCTTTCATGAGAGCCACTCAGTAGGAAGAGTAAATCTGCTCATTTATAATAGTATTTAGCTTCAGAAATCTACAGAGGTATTTTATGTGACTTTTTTAGGTTAAAGGTCCCCCCAAACCTCCACAACGAGATTAGTGAAACAGTCTGCCAATTAAGAAAAGTTGCTGTGTTCCTTAAACCTTTCAGGGTGCTTACCTAAGCGTTACAATCTGGCATCACATTTGTGAGCTTTAGTGTATATTAGTGCTTAGTTGTTAATGTTTTTAAACCAAAAAGCAAAATCAAGAAACTTGAGGATGTATCATCATCCGTTGCTGTTTGTGGCCACAATGGCTTTAAAATGGTAGATGAATAATAGAAAGCTGAAGAATAGTTTTCGGAGAATAGCCAAGAATTGTTGACCAAAGAATGCAGCCCACTGAGATGAGGATGTAAACGTAGGGAAAAAACTGTGATTGGCTCTGGGAAGTTATCCCTATGAAGAAATGGTCAGCTGGCCACCTTGATAACAGCAATCAAGCTGTCTTTGCACCACTAACACTATTTTATAGAATCGTTGTTTTTATTCTTCCAGTTCCATCTTGTTTTTTCTGCATTGTAGTTTCTGTCTTCCTATTTCACTGTAATTGCATTGTTGAAGTCTTTATAGTCCTCTGCCTAAGCAGTTCAGAATTGTTTCTCCTTTATCCTTTGTGAGCTCCTTTCAGCACCCTTGACTTTGGTGGTGGGCAACTTTTTGAAGTCTTCTGACGACTTGTCTTTCGTGACTCTTTCCTCCTTTGAGTTCTTGTGCTTGTCCATAAAGAGTTCTCCTCACCAGATTCCAGGTTGGTATGGAGGTTCTATATGAGCCTCTGTTGGGGAGCCTCAATAGCTTTTTGCCTTTGCATTGCGCTTCTGGTTAATCGTACTGCAAAACCAAATCCAGCTAACATCTTTGTGCAAGTGAGTCAGATCATCTGCTCTAGACCGTGTTTCTGTGCAAAAAAATTTTCTTGTTCTTTCTCTTTCAGTAGTCCTTTTGTCAGCTCTAGTTCATCTTGATTAAAATGTATCTCTGACTGTTTTTTCTTCTTACAGAAGCCTTAACCCTCTATTGTTGAAGGCTTTGTGCTGTCTTATATTTCTCCATTGCTGTGGACTACCATCTTGCCTTTTGCTTCAGATGTAATCTGCATACCATCTAGGTTTTCATGTCTAAATGATACATACATCTTACAGACTCTTTCTTTATGACATTTCTACAGGAATCCTTTTTATTCAAGGTATTGCCTTGAATATGCTGCAACTTGTTTCTCTCTGTCCTTGATAAAAGCAATTCTGTCCTGTATATGTCAATTCTGAAAAACTCTTGCAGAGGTCATTTTCTGAACCGTCCTTGTGTGGTTGTTTCATTCCTCTGTTGGAATCCCACCACTAGTTCTTTCTGTTGTTACGTACTTGTCTGTTATTAAAGCTTCTAACACTAGACTAACCTTCTAGTAATGGCAAACTCTCTTCAGGTGACATACTAATATCTTTTCAAGTACATATGGTTAAGAAGATCATGTTTTTAGCTTGGGCAGCAAAAGGAATAGGCTGAATATCTGTTGCAGAAGGCTTGATAGATTGATTTAATATAGCCATACAAAACAGGAGGAAGAAAAAGGTGACTTTTGGCAGATACAGGAAGTGTGATTCCTAAAGGGGGTAGATCCTTTTATGGATCCAATGTCTTGCATCCAGTCAAACAGACGAGAAGTTAGGTCTCTGAGCTTTCCTTTCCCAGAATTTCCTAATGCGACAGTGGTTGTCGGCAGCCTAGATGATTGGTTCAGCTTTGGTGCTATTGGTTTCAACAGCCTCAAAGTAGCCCATTTGGGTGCAAGCGTCCAACCGTTGATTAATAGCGAGTTGCCAGCCCCTTGGCTCCCGGGAGCGCTCCATTACCTTGTTGATTCAGTAGCCAGAAGGGTCAATGAAGCGGGAGTCTCCCAAGGTCGGCGGTGGTTGTGCCGGGACCGTCAGGCAAAATTCTTTCCCGAGCTCCAGCCACCATCTGCTGGCCAGAGCGCCGCACTGCAGTGCCAGCCGTACTGCAAGGCGGTGCTCTGCCCAGGTAAATTGCCTTTTGCTAGGAAAGTCTGCCCTCTCCTCTCCGAAATAGTCCATCGCTTCAATCAGCTTGCTTCTTACTAACTAAGCATCTGTGAAATAATTTGCGGAGCAGCTTAGTATGTCTTTGAGTGAATCTTTCATTGACGACATCGAGAATACAAGTGTTACAAAGGTTACTTTCTTGGTTGTTACATTTGCTGAACTTTGTAAACAGAGTATTGTGTCCAAATCCAGACAAAATGGACTTGCTTGAAAATAAAACCCAGGCTGAAGTCTCAGCTTTTGGGCTACTGAAGTTTTATAGAAATAACAGATAGCAAATAGTTCCTCTCTGAAAGTAAATTTCTTTAGGCTGCAGCAAGGTGCGGTAAGGATACCGCTTGTCAGTTGCTAAGAGTAGCTGTTAAGTTTTAGCATGTAGAAGAGCAGCATTTTCTGTAATTGATGTCATTTTGATAAATGGCAAAGATGATCTGCCTTATTATGTTTTTTCAGGTTATTTTTGTGTCTTTCTTTTTACTGAGGACTGACTCCTTTTTTGGAGGAGTATTGTCTTGTTCAAGTTCCTGTAATGATTCTCATTCATAACCAAATAATGGGGAAGCTAGGCCTTGAATGTTAATTTATTGGTTTTATTCCAGCTCTGTCCTGCTTGTTTTTTGATTTGTAATGGCTTGCAGACCATATTTTGGTATTTTGTGAATCATTTTCAGTTGCAGATTAAAGGTTAGGAAACAGTAATGACAATTTATATTAAAGTTATATAAATTATGTGTATTTATATTATACGTTACCCTTAAAATATTATTTACATAATATTCTCTTGCACCTATTGCTTTATGGCTATGGTGGCCAAAACTTACTCATCTCATCATTGGCAAGGAACAAATAACAGGAAGACACTTCAAAGCCAGGCAGATTGCTTTGTTTTTCACTTATTTATGAGGTTTTAAATTACAGTTAAAAACTTCCAGCTCTGTCCTTTTTTTTTTTTCTTCAGTAGTTAGGCTTAAGGCTTTTGTTTCCCGAAAACTGCTGGATTGTAAGGGTTTACTTTAAATCTGTGATTCACCAAGTGCCGGGCCTGCTGGCAGGATGGGGTCCTGCTCTTGGTTGTGTGGTTTTACCTCTCTGATGAGTGCCAGAGCCAGCTTCAGGAAAGCAGTAAGAGTGTGTGGCCTAGAGTGAATAGAAAAGATGAGATGTGTGGGACCTTTCTCCTTTGGCAGTAACAAACAGTAGTGTTTCTTTGTCCGGTCTCAGCTGGTTGGTCTTGAGAGTTCAACATAGTCTGATGTGAATATAAGATAAGAGCTTAAAAGTTTTTACAACTTCAAACAAGCATTTCTTTTGTGCTGTCCTAATGTTTATCTTCATCATGGATACTTGGATTGCCTCAAACTTTTTTTCAGTTAAATACAAAAGATTAGAAAATTGATTTACCTGACAGAGAAGCTGAGGTGAGATTCCTGGGCAGATTTTAGTAACAAATTCCAACAGTTTAGCTTTCATGAAGCACCTGGAATTCAAAGGTCAGGCTGACGGCTAAACATCTTTCTCTATATATGTAACTAAGGTCACTTATCACCTGCAAAATTCTAGGTTTTACTGACCAGATGTTGGCCAGAGATCTTATGGATTGCAGCTAGATCATTGCAAAGCTAATGTGTTCTGTTCTAGCAGGCAGTAGCAAATCCTTAGTTCAGTTACTTCAGCTACCTAATCAGCAACGTTATTATTAGCGATGGTCAGACTTCACCAGACTCTGTCATGAATGTGAGCATGCAGTTCATTTCAGTAAAAGCATCTCTCAACTTTCTGTCAATCTTGGACATTTTTTAGAAAAATATGTTTATGCTCCAGTGACAAGAAATTCAGAGTGGGGTTTTTCATTCCCTTTCTCTTACTGCCCCTGCTCCCCGCTGCTGCTTTTTTAAAAATGGTTGGGCTGAATCAGGCAGGATAAAATCTTGGCAGATGACTCTTCTTTCCTGGTTTTATTTATTTATTTATTTATTTATTTAACTTTAAACTTATCTGTTTTTTACTATTACTTTTATTCAGCAACCTTATTTATTTGGGGAAGGAAGCCAGAATAGGAGGGAAATACTCACAGAATACAAGTCAATGATTAAAGTAATTGGACTGAAATTCTGTCCCTACCTGCATACAGTTCTAGCTCTGAGTACGGTCAGTTTGAAGAATAGTCTTGGATTTCTCTTGTTTTGTTCTCTGGCACATACACTTTTTTCTCTTTGGTCATTTTTCTAAAAATCTAAAGTTTGCTGTGTATTATGGGGAACTGTTACTGTGGCTTGCGGTTATAGCAATTAAACATCTGTTTTGTTGACCCTCTGGAGACACCATCTATTATGTGGCTGCCCACCACAATATGGGATTAGCATTGACTTCCTATCCTATATTATTGTGATACAAGAAGGGTTTTGAATAGCAAGTGGCATACGAGATGAGACCGGTCCATTCAGTTCTTTAATATGGGAGTCTATTAAATGGGTCATTACAATTTGAACTCTTGCTAAAAGTTACCCTTATAATAGAAAGTTTTCATTGTTTATTCTGTTTGTAAAATGGAACATGTACTGTATGCAAGCAGAATTTCTTTTTTTTCCTTTCTTTTTTTTAATGAATGTGGATCATGATGGAGCTTTCTTTTTAAAAAAAAAATCTGAATTAAATCATTCCATTAACAGAATATATATATCTGCTCAGAATTTCCCATAATCAAAATAAAATGCATTTAGTAAGGAACAGTGCCATCTGTTTTTTAGATAACAAAGCATATGTCCAAAGAGAGAGAAATACGTTGTCTGTTCCTTTCCTTCATTCATTAAACCTCAAAGACTATGCTAGTTAAAATAACATGCCTGAGTTAAAAGTCATAGTTTCCTTAAAACATGGTTTATCTCAAATGTGTTGAGTACACATAAGTGGGGCTCTTGGTTGCCTTTTTTTGTGTTTATTTGATTCTTCTTTGTTTAGACTAGTTACAGGTTGTCTCTCAGCACTGTGTCATGTTTGTTTGGTTAATAGGTAAGAAAATCAAATTTCAGTTCCTTACTTGTAATGTAATTTTTATCATGGTACCATCCCACGTAGCTGTACTGTTTCCATTGAGGCACAAATGTGGACCAGTCAGAATGTGATGGGTATTTACTGGCATATATAATTGTAATGGAAGTAGTTTCTTGTCTCTCAGTCTTGAAATACAAGCGTATCTTTTGATTTGTTTTCTATCTTTTAAGAAGATCTGAGGTTGCAGTGTTGCTGTCTGGCCACCAGATAGAGACTGAAGCTTGTGCAATAGGATTTTTCTTTTTCTTTCCTTTTTTTTCTTCTTTCTTTTTTTTCTTTTGTGGTTGTGCACTCTTTGAAGCCACAAGGGAAATCGGTATTACCCTAGTGATAAAGAATTTGAGAATGTTATTGTATAAAATGAATAATGACCACTTTGTTCCATAGTCTTCCATCATCAGGAAGAAGGGAGCAAGAGTCTCCAAAAGGATCTTGGAAAAAGAGGAGAATGTTACATAGTTTGCAATATAACAGGGGGAGGAAGAAAAGGTCAATTCTTTCTCCTCTCCCACCCAAAACTTTATGAACCCAGGATAGCAAAATAGTACCCGTTAAAAAGTTCATACAGGTTAAAGTGTGTCCTCAGAAACGTGTAACTGTCTAAATGCACAATTAAAAGTACAATTTTCAAATAAGGTACTGGCTGCAAGCAGCATAGGAGTAGCCTGCAGAATTTCAATTATTTACGATTAGGGAACAGCAACAATTTAGTTTTGGGTTGTTTTGTTTTGTTTTTTGTTTGTTTGGGTTTTTTTTGGTCACCAGGCTGCTTATTTCAGAGTTGAAATTGGAAGATTTTTTTTTTTTTAAGTAAGCAAGCAAATTTGACTTATAAATTAGAAAATAAACATGAATACTTGTTCTACAAATTCCCTTTCCAAATTAGAGCAACCTTATGTCTGAATAGTTGATCTGAACTATGGAGTTCTTCCACACTGAGACTCTTTCCTCAAGACTCTTTCCTCAAAACTCATAACCTGTGTAACAGAGACCCTGTGCTGATCATGTCAGCCTAGGACAGAGTCTGGTTCCCGTCAGTATTCGTGCACCACAGCATGGTATCTTTGACCAGTAAAATCTACCAGTGTTCCTGTGTTCTAATAATCTCTTTAAGTCAGATTAAGAAATTTAAAGGAAATACTTGCATTTGAAAAGCCTGTAACAGTGACAGTTGGGATTAGGACTAGATGCCATTTAATTGTTTAACAGTGCCGTGGGAGAGAACCAAAAGAGATCATATTTAGGTGTGATTTGTTTAATGGATCACATTTGTTTGACAGATGAAGAAACAAAAATGTTTTGTAAATGTCAAATAGTTTGTTTAGGAAACTTTAAAACAGACTTTCCTGATGTTTACAGAATGGTCGTGCTTGTAATAAAAAAGAATTAAGGAATTAATTTGGTAAACTTGCTCAAGGGAGATTGATGGTAGCGGGCATATCCAAAAGTGAATTGACTGGAACAAACACCTAGGGCATGACTTGTGTTAAAATTCCCTGAGGAAAGTTTAACTGTATTGCATCGTCTCTGAGAAACATTCCCTAATGAAAAAGACCACAAGTCAGCAGTCTTGCAGGGGTGTAAAAATGTTATGTGGGCATATTTGGAGTGGTGTGCATCAAAGCTTTGAATTGCTGTTTCTCGGGAGCCTCCAGTTCCACTGAGTTGTGTACCTGTTGGGAGTCCCAGCCTCACACAGATGCAGTAAGCTTACTGGAAGTGTCTTGCCTTTGCCCCCTCTGTTTAGCTCTCTCGCTTGTTCATGCTCTGTCTTGCTCTCTTCCTCATGCTCTCCTCCCCCCTGCCCCATGGGGTCTGCACATCCACTGGAGGAGAGCATGAGCTTAGCTTTCTAGTGTGGCTGCTTGGGTGCCTGAGTTCAGGTCCAATTTCAGAAGCACAAACTCTCTTTATCGCTTCTGTTTGTGAGAACTTCTTTGGGTCACTTCAGCGTGATTTTTTTTCGTTTGGTCATTGAGCAAAACAAATGAGCTATTTGCACAGCCACCATTATAAGTATTAAGTAATACCATAAAAGATAGAGGAACAGTTACGCTTTTCTAGTTCGTTTGTTAGTTCAGCAATACTGATATAAAAATCAGTTTCATTATTTTTATTGATGGCTTATGCTCTTTCCTCAGCTCTGCAGGAGGCTGCATATCAATTTAGCTGTAATAGGAGGCAGCAGATGAGATTAAGCACTTGGAAGTGAAGAGAGTTATGAGCGTGAGCCTATTTGATGGCATGAGATGAGATAATGGGAGATGAGAGTTGTAAGGCTGAGCGTGGTGGCGCTCGGTCACCTAACCCTCTTGATAATGAGTAAGAAAGAAGAAGCAGCTTTAACGTACATGAAACAAACTTTTCTCCAATGGAATGCTTAAACTTGCCCTGTGGTTTTCTGTCATTGGGAAGAGAGGGGATAGAGAGGCAGGCTAGGGGACCAGTCACACTAACCTCACCACTCTCTCTCCTAGCTCCCCATCTGACACTCTCACGGGATGAGACCGGGAAGTTGCCAGAGCTTGTCTGGTGGTAGTTGTGCTGTTAAGTGTCTGCTGAGCAGGTAGTCAGCTTTAGCCAAATGAAATGGTTTGTGACTTAGTTTTCTCTGCCTTCTTTTTACTGGGGATACTATTCACCTCCAGCTTGCCACTTGGAACTTTATCTTTTCAGGAACTTTATCTTCTGAGATTTCGAACAGGTCCTAAAGAGGAATAGGAGTTGATTGGTAGATCCAGAATTTACATGGCGTATATGTGCAAAGAAAAAAAGAGGCACACAAATAATTTTACACAAATAATTTTATCACACATAAGTCTTGTTTCTTCAGGAAAACAGTAAAAAAACACGGCCTGCTGTTGAAGATGGTTTTGTTCTAAATGTAGTCAGTTTTAGGAAACACAGGCGAGGAACATAACTACCTTTTCAGGGACGCTGTTTTAAAACTTTGACAGTAGGTATGGTGTTCATGTGCATGCTTTAGATTTCTTTAAACTTTCTTTAGGTTTTAGATTTAGGCCTGGATATTGCAAAGCATGGTAGACCTGAGGTTTTTTTTATTTGGAATTTAACATAGTTTAAATGTGGCAAACTGCCACAGTTTTCCAGTAGTTACTACTGTTAACTTCCATTTGTGGTTTTAATGCAGCTATACATTAAATATGGTTACAGTTCATACATCAGTCATGAGGTAGAGGGGTAATGTCAGCAAGAATCTCTGTTGTCAAAGGAGCTGCATTTTTAACTGAGGGAATAACTGTTTATTGGGATTAAGCCTGTCAGGCATAATGGGAGGAGAGGTAGGAATCCTGGGATTTATTTCTTTTTTTCTATTAATTAAATATATTAAAAAGTAACTAAACTGCTAATTTCTTTTGATTCCTATATTTGTTGTTCTTTTTTTAATGTCAGCTTAAAGAAAAAAATGTTGCAATGAAATAACTCATTTCTGTGAGGAATATCACGATTTGATGTAGTATTTATATCAACAAAGTCCTAGCTTTTATCCTAAGTTATGATATGGTCATATTACAGAGGCGGATGCCCCAAACTTTCCGTGATCCAGCCACTGCTCCATTGAGGAAACTCTCCGTAGATTTGATCAAAACATACAAGCATATTAATGAGGTAATGGCTCCAGCTATCTTTGTAATGTGTATCGATGTGAAGTTTTTGTTTACAATACATTATTAAGTATATTTTCTATGAATAATCTCATGAAGAGATAAGAAAAATCAAGCTTTCTCTCTGTTGTTCACATCTCATTTGAGATCATTGATGTGATGGTCCTGCTTTCTGTCCAGCATACAGGAGTTTTTTTATCCTGGAATTTATTTTCTGTTGTTTCATAAACAAATGTTGAGCTTTTCTGTTGCATGATAAAGAAATGAGTGGCACAAATGCTATTTTAGCTCGTGCTATAAACCTTTATGAATGTGTCTAAGGACTTCTAAGGCAAATAGTAAAGTGTTTTCCCTAAATTATTTAATTAAATATTATTGGCAAGTGTAAAATATAAAAATAATGTGGTTAATATAGGAAAGCATCAGTTAAGTTTCTAACTCTTTGGCAATTGTAGGGCATGTGGAGGGATTTCTGCACTGACTACTGACTTCCTTGGAATTCTTCTTTTCCAGTCTTGTGGAAGGAACAACTGATAACTCTTGTTTCCAGGCTACTTATAATTTTTAATTTTGCTGTGTGTATAGTGTACTGTGATGTATCTTTTCTTTTTGCACCTATGAACTCTAGGGATCGGTGTTATTAATACATTTATTTAGATCTGCTTTCTGAGTTTTTAGATTACTCATCAATACTTTGCTTTGGTATAATGATTTGACTTCAAATAGAGTGATAGCAGGAGAGGATTGTTTGTTTTTCCAATAGTAGAAGTTGCATTTTAAAATCACAGGATTAGGCATGATGATTATAAAAGCTGATTCTATTCTTTATTGAACTGATGTTCTAAAAAGTGCTCTTAAGCAATATACTTTTCACGTTTAGGTTTACTATGCAAAAAAAAAACGGCGGCATCAGCAGGGCCAAGGAGATGATTCCAGTCACAAAAAGGAGAGAAAAGTTTACAATGATGGCTATGATGATGACAACTATGACTATATTGTAAAAAATGGGGAGAAGTGGATGGATCGTTATGAAATTGACTCTTTAATAGGCAAAGGATCCTTTGGACAGGTAGCGTGTATCAGCTGAGCAACGTGTAATTCATGTGAATCATAATATGCATTTCATTTGAAGTGGTATTCCTGTTTCATTTTGAAATTAAACTCTTTTTTCTTAATCCTATTATACTGAGTGCCTGCTCAAGACATCGTATTTTGTGCTGTTTCTTATTACTACAGGTAACATTTGAATATACTTCAGTATGCAGATCTGGTACAGCATTTTGCAATGAGCAAAAAGTCCTCAGCCTTTTGCTATCAGTTCACATTTTTAGCTGTTTGGCTTGGGTTTTTAAATTAAAACAATAGTCTAGTGCTAGGCATTACCTATTACAAATGTTACTTAGTAACATTTGTTTTGACTGTTTGTAGCTGTAGCCAAGGCTTGAGGAAAAGGCTGGAAGGAGGATGGAGCTTTTCTTTTGTTGTTTTTGTTAGTTTTTCTCAGATTTTGCCAGTTGTTTTACAGTATTGTTTTTGATGATTTGATAATTGCATTTGGATATAATGCTTGCCTTAGCGAAGCCTCAGTGAAGCTCAGTGGAGCCTCCGTTCTATTTTGTGACATCACTGCAATAAACGTCACATGATCAATTGTGGTTTTATTGTAGTATCAAGTAAGAGAAGAAATTTAAGAAAAGAAAGTTAACTGGAAAGAGCAAAATTTCTAAAAATGTCTTCTCTGAATTCAGAAAGTGAAGAAAGTTTAGAAAGTGAGTTTTGCTGTGTTTTGAAATGATGTATTTGACTTTTCTCTTACAGGTTGTAAAGGCTTATGATCGAGTGGAACAGGAGTGGGTGGCTATCAAAATAATAAAAAACAAGAAGGCTTTCTTAAACCAAGCCCAGATTGAAGTGCGACTGTTGGAGCTTATGAACAAACATGACACTGAGATGAAGTACTATATAGGTATTAATTTTTATTTAATCAAATTAGGAATATTTTAGATCTTGCTATATAGCATAGGATGCTTCTGGTGCTAAAGAAATGAAAAGAATAATACAACTTTTAAAATTATTAATATTATTTAGTGCAAATTTTCCAGTTTGTTTTGCAACAGGACCAGATCCAGAAGAAGAATACAGAAAATTATTTGGGATAACAGACTTGTTACTTTGTAGCGTTGAGTTCTTTTGTAGAATTTTCTTTTTCCAGTTAATGATACGGACACCTGAAGAAGTTGCCATGGACCGGCTTTTCCACAGAAGCTGTGATCTGTGGTAGTTTGCATCTCTTTCACTACTTTGAATATATCATAAATTATCTCAGAACTGTCACGGATAAAAGCATGCATGTTTAGTGTAAACCAGCATCATACAGTAGTTTTATGGCTAGCTTAATCATTATTTTTTGATTGTGTGTGTTTGAAAAGCTCAAAATTTTGTATAACAAAACTGAGATAAGACTTGTGTAAATGTTAAGACTTGCCCAGTCTTACAGCTCAGAAAATATTTTAAAGCTTATAATTTTGACAGTTCCTGTAGAGTGGAATGCTGTTCCCTTGACTTATTATAATAATGCTACTTGAACTTTATAATAATGATGAAATTAAGTCAGCTCGTGTAAAAAGCTTATTAAATCCTGTCTATCCTCTGGAGTGGAGAATTGGGCAAAAAGATGATGGAGGAAAGCAACAGCATGTTGTAAAGAGAGATGGAGAAGTATGAAAAAAGTGATTAAGGAAAACGAAACTGGTTTTAAGCATCCTTTAGTTTGTAGAAACTGAAATACTAACAGCTATGCTTTTCTGTTTTGCGTGTATATATTGGATTACTAATTTTTCTTTCTGTAGTTTAGAAAAAAACTTTTGAAATAATGTCAATATACATTGGTATTAAATTATCTGATGAGTATTCAGTTACGTTTTAACTTGTTTTATAGAATATTATCTTTAGAATACATTTTATGTATTCAGTGTAAAAGTTTCTAAGGTATTTTTAACTTAAATTTATTAATAACATGTTTACATAAAACAAAAACTTAACTTGACAGCATACTACGTCAAACAGATGTTTCGGGAATGTTAAAGACATGACCAGTTTCAGATTAATATGCAGCAAATAAAGACACTATAGGCATCATCAAATAAGCTCTTAGTATTTTAAATTTTTAGAGAGTTTGTTTGTAACATCAGGTAAAATGAAATGGACCAAAACATCATATAATCTCCCTCTGTGAGTTAAGGCAGGATGGCTTTATAAAGAGAGCAGTGAAACGAAAAAAGAAAAAAAGTTCTGATAATTTTGAACAGTGGAGAAATAATATATACTGCCTTTGCTTAGGCAGGTGATTTTAGGCTTGTTTCAAGCTGATTTCCAAATCCACTGGGGTATGTTTGAATAGTTCCCCTTTATTTAACACAGTATTTAATGAACATGACAGCATCGGTAAAGATCAAAAACCCCAAATAGGTAATGTTTTGACTGAATACCTTGTATTGCATGCTGTGCAAAAACTGATCATGGAAAACTGAGGCAGTTCACTGGAAAATATTTATAAGTATATTTACAAGTGTAGGAACAGTTGCTCATGAACATACTTTTGCAACAAGACTTAATTGAAGCATTCAGCATATTAATGTAAAAAATAAGTTGTCTGTAGGACATGTGGACAGTTCACCCTCACATAGGCTTTCAGGTACATGATGCTGAGAATAGCTGAATAAGGCTGAAAGCATTGCAAGTATTACAATATACTGTGTGATGTAAAATGTAGACTTCAGGGCAACATGGTTAAATACACTGTAGCCTGAGTTTTAAGGACATAAAGTTTAACTGCTTACGCTTCTGTCAGATCTCCTCTAGTACCTTCTGACTGGTCTCCTTCAGATCTAACACAAGTGTAAGAATGCATTAAGGTCTTCAAGTTTTGTGAAATTTGGTGGCAGAGCGAAGGAGTTCAAATGTCACGCCTTCGCTGAAGGAAAGATGTGGCAAGTTCAGCTCTTATCCAAACTATTTGAGCTGTGTGGCAGTTGCAGGTGGTACTAGCTGGCCAGTAGCATGCTGGCCAGTTAGAGTAAGTGGTGTTTCGTGCCAAGTTGGCGGGTCTCGCAAGCTTAGGTGGTGTGGGAAGGAATTTGAATTAAGTGTAGGAGGACCACAAGGACATGAAAAGGTACTGGTGCTTTCATGGTGGGAGGATAGTGGAAATGTGGCAAAGATGAGAAAATACGAAAGGTCTAGACAATGATGTATTGCAGGAACTAGCATCAGGGTGGAAGCAAATGGTATTGTTAGGGGTAAGTTGTAAGGGACACATGAAGAACTGGCTTATGATAATGGAGGGGAAAAAAAATCCATCGGACACCAAATAATAACCTTAATTGAAAGTCTAAATTCTCATTGTGCTAATATTGGTTCAAGATTTTATTATGACAAAAAGGGGAGTGTGTTGCTTTTTATCCAAGGGCTGAAGTATTTTTCCTATTTCAATTTTCTTTTACTTGTGGCAACCAACCTGAACGATTGACAGACTGGTAAACCCTGCTTGCCTCTAAACAGATTAATGTGATGAATTTTTCACCTATTTTGTGAAAAAAATTCATTGGATTTGGACTGGATTAGTTGCTTTCATACATTGAGATTATGCCTGATTGAAATGAATATAATACCTTTGGGATATTGATCAGTTTTATTAATTGAAGTAATCAATTGAAGTCACAGCTTAAAAATTGTGGTAATGTCTTAGTATATTTTAAATGAATCTGACAGTCAAATATTTTCTCTGTAAATGTAAGGGAAAGTCCTAATAAAAAATTCAGTCTCAAGCGCAATATCTGCTTTACTGTTGAGAATGCCACTGTACGTGCACTTTTTTCCAAACTGCTTGGACTTAAATACAATTTTCGCTTTAGGAGCATGGAGAAATGAACTCTTCCCTGAAAAAGATCAAAAGTATTGTGACAAAGGTTGCGTTACACAGAGTTTGCGCTTCTTGTCTTTTTTTGCTGATATTTTCATTTACCCACAAATGTGTTTGCCTTTGCTAATAGGGGAGCGATAGCTTATTTTGAAAAAATATCTCTTCTGTCTTTTAAATAATTTTTTGGTTAATATAGCTTTACTGAGGTACACCTGAGGACACTTCAGATGTGTAAAATGTCCCCCCGTACCCTAGGCATGGCAGCAATATTCTGTAAATAACCGTAGATCTAGGAAAAAAAAGTAACACTGTATTATCTTACTCACAGGTCAGCTTCATACCTATTGATTAAAATATTTAAGCATTGTGTTGTAATTAGTATTCAATACTTACCACACAGGATATGTGTTAATTCTTTTCTTCCCCTTTTTAAAGTGCATTTGAAACGCCACTTCATGTTCCGAAACCATCTCTGCTTAGTCTTCGAAATGCTGTCCTACAATCTGTATGATCTGTTGCGGAACACCAACTTCAGAGGTGTCTCATTGAACCTGACACGAAAGTTTGCACAGCAAATGTGCACTGCACTGCTTTTTCTGGCGACTCCTGAACTTAGTATCATTCACTGTGACCTAAAACCTGAGAATATCCTGCTCTGTAACCCCAAACGAAGTGCTATCAAGATTGTTGATTTTGGCAGTTCGTGTCAACTTGGACAGAGGGTGAGTATTAGTAAAAATGCTAATTATGCTACTGTTGGATACATATGAAAAATTTAATATTTTTAAGTCATAATACCTAGATAGCTAATTTAAACTTTATTAATGATGACTTAAATGAAATAGTAACTAATTTTTACATAGAGTGTTAGAGATCAACAGTCCATAGGAGCTTTAAATACGAATTTTAGTGTCATAGTAGATAGTTTCACCACAGTGATAAACTTTCCATCTTTCTTTTCTCCTTGGTTATCTTTTTATGCTATGTTAATGCAGAATGCATCAGCACTTGATTGTAGAAGTCTACAGTGCTATTAAATACAATACTCTTATTATTTTCTTATTCCATATGTATTACTCCTTCCACTTCAGCATGTCCTCTATGTAGTGTGCCTTGGAGATAAGATATTTGAGCGTTGAGACAGTGCAGTAGCTGGCTCTTAAAGACACTGGTTATAACTAACCCATTTTTAGAAACACTTTAACGACTGTGGAAAGACTGAATTGAGTTTAGTGGTGGTATTACTATGAGTAAAGATGCATGCGTGCAAAGCATTTCCGGAACAAAGGGCCAGATTGCTTTCTGTCGACAGTTCTTCAGATTAGGATAGATCTGTACTATTAAATAGTTGTCGAAAAATTTGTAATTGTGTCCTGTTGTTCATGTACTTTGAAGATGAGTGCATTTTTTTATTTGAGCTGTTAGAATCTGTTGAGTGTAATCTATCCAGCGTAGCCAATTAGCTCTATATTTGCTTTAAGAAATGTTAAAATATATGCAATTAACTATTAATATATTAAGATCATAAATAATTCTGCTTGGATGCCAAAGCCTGTTTTCTTTAGGAAAAGCTTTGAATCATATTCCTCAAGTGTTTGATTTGTACTGACAATTTGCTCACTGAAAAGTTTATCAGGACGTACCGTTCAGCTTGCACCTTATAGTTAGTACAAATACACTTTTTCCTGGTTGAGAGAATTATATTTGGCTGAGCAAGTGACCGCTTCCGTTCAGGGTACCTTTGCTTTAGTAGTCTGCACTGAAAAAAAATTGTTAGCTAGAGGGGTAAGGAAGGCTTCTATAGGTAGAAGTTAGACTTTAGTTTCTTTGAAAAAAGGATTTTGAGCCTTCCCAGGTCAGTTATGTACCTTTGGCAGTTTTATCTATACATATGTGAATGGTATCTTTTTGCTTTGAGAAAGCTGGGTGTTGAAAAAACCAAACCAACCAAAAAAACTCCCCCAAATATGCAACATTTGCAAAAGAGATGAAGTTTCAGAAGTAGGACTAGTAATACTGCAGATGGGATCATTTTATGAGAAGAACTAAGAAACTTCATGGACTAACTTTAACAGAAGTCCCCCAATTCTCTTTTGAGGAGTTGGGACTGGCCAGTAGCACCCTGTTGCTTTTTCCCATAGTAAGTTTGGGAAGAGCAGGTCAGAAGATTGAATATTGTATTGAAAGCAGTGATGAGACGTATTTAGATTAATAAAAGGGCTTTTTGCTATAAACTAGAAACTTTTCAGCCCAGGGTGAAGGAAGACGCCAGGAATTGAAATGAGATCTTGATTGTTTAGGTCAATAAGAAGATAATTTTGAGACGTTAAGAAGCACAAATACAAAAACCTACTGTAATTCCTCATTAAAGTTAACTTAAATAGCAGGAAGGAAATATCAGTACCTTTGTGGAAAGTGCTGGATAAAATTGCACGTTACTTAGAATATAAAGTATGGTTCTGTTTTGGGTATCTTGTTGTTTTGTTCTTTATTGCTAAGGGTTTTGGAGGTTTGGTGGGGGGTTTTTTGTTAATTTTTTTTGTTTGTTTCTTTCTTTTTTTTTAATATGCTTACAGTTAAGCCAGTCTCCAGGTTTAGAATCAAGATAGAATTATGTGTCTTGAAAAATGAGCAGGATAGTTGGGGGGTGAAGGAGGTTGCTTTTTCCCATGCGTTGATCTCTAGTTCCTGGAATGACCCGATAATTTAATCTCATTTCTCTTCATTAATCTCACAATAATTGTGGCTTTTGATCGTTTGCTATAGATTTTTTCTGAAGTATGTGATTCTGATGTGGCTTGTGGAATAGTTTTCCTTTGGGTGATACCAGACTAAAATCTTGTTGTAGGATTACCTGTAATTGCATGAGATTACACTCATCGACCCTAAAGTGTAAAGTACTGTCATCATGAGTGAATTTGCACTTCTTTTCTTTTCTCCTTTTTTTTTTTTTTTTGTGAGTGTGAACGCTAGTATTTTCTTAAGACTGAACATTTACATACTTTTATAAATGTAATGTATAGATACTTTTTAGTATCACTGATACCTTGGATTTTCCTACACTAGAAATCTATTTCATGGTAGTTCTGTTTTGTGATACAGAATCATAATCGTGCTCTTTGGATCCTGTGTATTACCTTTAGATACTTTTATTTCAGATATACCAATATATCCAGAGTCGTTTTTATCGATCACCAGAGGTGCTACTGGGAATGCCTTATGATCTTGCAATTGATATGTGGTCCCTTGGGTGTATTTTAGTTGAGATGCACACTGGAGAGCCTCTTTTTAGTGGGGCAAATGAGGTATGCAGCTGTATTACAGTACAAGTAATCTGATTTTTGTTTTGTTTTGTTCATTCTCATCGTGACTTTCATCTGTTTAATTGTAATGCATAAATTAGGGAAGTCTAGTAATTCTAAAATGAATAAACATCAATGACAGCGATGTCTTTTGTCAGAACTCTAAATTGCTTGTTAATAACTTTTCTGTTTCTGGGTCCCCCCTTACTTCTTACTCACTGATTTGTTCTGTACATACTGGGTTTTTCTTAAACTCACAATTAATTTAGAACTTGTCTGGGTAGTTAACATTTGCTTCCCATGTGACTATAGAATATCACTCTTGTCACACTGCTCAGCTGTCTGTCACATGTTTTTCAGAAATATTCTTTGTTTGGAACAGGTGGATCAAATGAATAAAATAGTGGAAGTTTTGGGGATACCACCTACCCACATCCTTGACCAAGCACCAAAAGCAAGAAAGTTCTTTGAAAAGTTGCCAGATGGCACTTGGAACTTGAAGAAGACCAAAGATGGAAAAAGGGTAGGTTACATAACTAGGATGAGAATATGAACTGTCTCTTTAAAAAAAATATATATATATATATAAAAAATGGTGAGGTGTTACTTTGCTTTACATCTTGCCTTACTGAAAATGTAGCTTTATTGTTGTTTGTTATTGTTCCATGTTGTAAGACATGTTGATTAAATAACACTTTCTGTAGTGTTGAATAGTTTCTTACTTTTATTTGACTGACTTCCTTTTATGGCATGTTTAAACTGTGCACATCCAAGGCTTAATATGTAACTTGATTTCAAGAAATTTCTAACTTCCCAACAGGAATACAAACCACCCGGAACTCGTAAACTTCACAATATACTAGGAGTTGAAACAGGAGGACCAGGTGGACGTCGTGCTGGGGAATCGGGTCATACTGTAGCTGACTACTTGAAGTTCAAAGACCTCATCTTAAGGATGCTTGATTATGACCCTAAGACACGAATTCAACCTTATTATGCCCTACAGCATAGTTTCTTTAAGAAAACAGCAGACGAAGGTACAAACACAAGTAACAGTGTGTCTACGAGTCCTGCCATGGAGCAGTCACAGTCTTCAGGAACCACCTCTAGTACATCTTCAAGCTCAGGTAAGTTTTTCTCATTAACAGGTAACAAAAGTATATTCCCTAATCACATCTAAGGAATCTTTCCCAGGTAAATGTAATCTCATTTTTTTGTTAAAAAACAAATATGTCAGTCATACTCATCAAAAGAATTATTTTAATCAGCTGGAACAGGTAACTGCTCCAACAAAAAATTAAAAGTAGATGAGCAAAAATGTGTGTGATTATCGTAGGTCTTGTATTTATTTTTACCTTGAAGCAGTTTAAATATCTTCATGCTGTCGTTGTTTTACAGCTTACTGTAAATTTTGTGTCTCTTTAGTTATTGTGCACGTTATGATTTTATAGGTGGATCTTCTGGAACAAGCAACAGTGGAAGGGCACGATCAGACCCCACACACCAGCATCGACATAGTGGTGGACACTTCACTGCTGCTGTTCAAGCTATGGACTGTGAAACACACAGCCCACAGGTACGCTTAAGTAGAGCTGTGGTCTGTTTGATTTATATGAATTTTCTGAGAATATTAAATCCCTAAAACTAATTAACACTTTCATTTCAGGAGTGAAATGGTTTAGACATAGAACTAGCCATCAGGTTTGGTTTTTTTTTTACCCCCAACTCTTGTATAGTCCTCTGTATGTTAGGTCAGTCATTTAGGCAGAAGTACTGCAGGCAGCTGTAAAAAATTCCATAGATTTGCAGAGGTGAAGGGTTTTGAATCAGTAGCCATAAATCAGGTGGAGCTGTCAGTGCTTCATCTTACACAGGGCGTAAGGGTACACAGAACTATGCATCTTCCAACCCAGTGAAGAACTGATTTGTACTACAGTAGACTCTGCTGGAGTTCTTACTTCCATTTTATGGTGTTCAGGTACTTCACCAACTTTATCATTGGCTGAATTAGTGTTTATTCAGTACTTCTACTTGGAAAGAAGCAACAACTCATTTATTAACTACAAATAGAACCATAGAATCATTAAGGTTGGAAAAGGCCTCTAAGATCATCGAGTCCAACCATCAACCCAACACCATCATGCCCACTAAACCATGTCCCCAAGCGCCTCATCTACACATCTTTTAAATACCTCCAGGGATGGTGACTCAACCACTTCCTTGGGCAGCCTGGTCCAATGTTTAACCACTCTTTCAGTAAAGACATTTTTCCTCACGTCCAATCTAAACCTCTGCTGGTGCAACTTGAGGCCATTTCCTCTCATCCTATTGCTAGTTACTTGGGAGAAGAGACCAACACCCACCTCGCTACAACCTCCTTTCAGGTAGTTGTAGAGAGCAATGAGGTCTCCCCTCAGCCTCCTTCTCTCCAGGCTAAACAACCC
>NW_008825113.1:3142073-3144174 GCF_000699105.1 Pygoscelis adeliae
CAGCATCCTGACCAGGTCAAAGTCCACCCTCTGGAAGTCCATGGTTGCAGTTTTGCTGCCCCCTCTCCTTACTTCACCAAGAATTGAGAATTCCACCATTTCATGGTCACTAAGCCCAAGACGGCCTCTGACCACCACATCTCCCACCAGTCCTTCTCTGTTTGTAAACAGCAGGTCGAGCGAGGCACCTCCCCTGGTAGGCTCACTGACCGGCTGTGTCAGGAAGTTGTCTTCCACACACTCAGAAACCTCCTAGACTGCTTCCTCTCTGCCATGTTGTATTTCCAGCAGATGTCCGGGAAGTTGAAGTCCCCTACGAGAACAAGGGCTAGTGGTTGTGAGACTTCTGCCAGCCGCTTGTAGAACGCTTCATCCGCCTCTTCATCCTGGTTGGGTGGTCTATACCAAACTCCCAGCAGGATATCTGCCTCGTTGGCCGTCCCCCTCATCCTTACCCATAAACACTCGACCGTATCATCATCACAATTGTTGAGCTCTAGACAATCGAAACACTCCCTAACATACAGAGCCACCCCACCGCCTCTCCTTCCTCGCCTGTCCCTTCTGAAGAGTTTATAGCCTTATTATTGTAATTCAGTAATACTTTTATTTTAGTACGGAACAGGTAAAAATATAAATTAGTGTATGTTAGCTTGTCTTACTCCTGGAAGAATAAAACTGAAATGTGATAGTGATTTCTTATTTCTGTTCATCGCTTTTACACATGTAGAATCACTTTTACAGGTGTAAAGCAATAGCCTCCAAGCATTACACTCACAAGAAAAGAAAAGATCATCATATGTGCTTCTTTGCAGCAGACAGAAGACAAACTTTTTCTCCCAAGTAGACAACTTAGTTTATGCAACAAATCGGTGTTTAGCTAGATCTTGCTATTTTAATAATCTTTAATCAGCTGTGTTCTTCCAGAGGAGTGGGTAGTACTCCTCTAATGCTGTTGACACTGTTCAAGATAGGAACTACAACATGATAATTTAGCTTAGTATGCTAATTGTATCCAGAGGCCTGAGTCAGAGATCAGGTCCTTATTGTTCTAGGTGTTGTACAAATACTGTGTTGTTTATTACTACTGTTATGTAAAGCTGCTTCTATAATTTTGACAGTAAGGTCACATACTGGACTTACTTAAGCTGTTTGAAAAAAAAAGCACCCAGAATGTGAACTTATTTTTCTTAAGGTACATTTAGAAAAGTGTATTAGAAATGCTTCTTAACTACATGCTTACATTTCTAGAATAATTTTGCAACTGCAAGGTTTGGTTAACTTTTTTAAAAGTTAGCATAGACCTTAATAACTTAATCTCTCTCTTATATTGCAAATGGGCAGATTTGATTAAGCATTTTAATTTTTATTTTGCTTATTAACATAGGTTCGACAACAGTTTCCTCCTCCAATTGGTTGGACAGCCACTGAAGCTCCTACACAGGTCACTGTTGAAAACCATCCAGTTCAAGAAACCACCTTCCATGTAACCCCTCAACAACAGAATGCATTACATCATCATCATGGAAACAGCTCTCACCACCACCACCATCACCACCACCACCACCACCATCATGGACAGCAAGCCTTGGGTAGCCGGACCAGGCCGAGGGTCTACAATTCTCCAACAAACAGCTCCTCCACCCAGGATTCTATGGAGGTGGGCCACAGTCACCACTCCATGACATCCCTGTCTTCCTCAACTACTTCTTCCTCTACATCTTCCTCTTCTACTGGTAACCAAGGCAATCAGGCCTATCAGAACCGCCCAGTGGCTGCTAATACCTTGGACTTTGGACAAAATGGAGCTATGGACATGAATTTAACAGTCTACTCTAATCCGCGCCAAGAAACTGGCATAGCTGGACATCCAACGTACCAGTTTTCTGCTAATACAGGTCCTGCTCATTACATGACTGAAGGACACCTTGCAATGAGGCAAGGGATTGATAGAGAAGAGTCTCCCATGACAGGAGTTTGTGTTCAGCAAAGTCCTGTGGCTAGCTCGTGACTAAACTGAAACTAAGTTTGTTTCTTGTGTGTTTTTATAGAAGTGGTGTTTTTCCAAAAACAAAGTGCAAAGCTGTTTGAATCAGAAGGA
>NW_008825113.1:3144201-3154644 GCF_000699105.1 Pygoscelis adeliae
AGCTGACTATTTTTTTAAACTTGAAAAGATTGCAAAGGGACAATGAAGTTTTTTTTGTTGGTTTTTTTTTGTTTGGTTTTTTGTTTTTTGTTTTATTTTTCTTTAAGAGCCGTGTCTGGACCCACCTTAATGGATAGCTTAGTGGTGTTCACCTTTTGCTTCCCCCATTTTAACTTGCCACAACCTAGTCATAGTTTGGTTTTTTGGGGGAGGGTTTTTTTTTTTTTTTGTCTCATTCAACAGGGGTTATTGATCAAATGTTAGTTGTAGCTGCAAACTAGTTTCTTTTTAAAGGCATTGCACATGATTTATAAAAAGGCCCTTTGAAGTTTTTGGGTGGGAGGGGAGTGAGTAATATATATATATATATTTTTTTTTTTTAGTTCCCCAAACAAACATGGGCACAGAAATGCAGTACTGTAAGAAAGAGGGACCTTCAGATTACACAAATATATATTCTTCAGCTGTAAAAAGGGACGGTTGTAATGGAGTTTGTAAGGCACATTAAGCATGCTAAGTGGCGGTTTATCAGAACTCTCCTTTTCTGAATCTACTGAGGATCAAAGCAGCAATTGTAATGGGATTCTGTGGGGCTCATATTTTGGAGACCACAGTCAGTTAGTATTGAAATATGACTGGTTTCATAACTGAGGTGCACTGAGAAGCAATCAACGGGTCGGTCCTGGCCAGTCCTGGGGAGGTCTAAGTGGTGGTCTTTGGGATAACCTTTGGCCTTATGGATTTGGACTCTTAAGTTAGAAGAGCCTACCATTTCAGATGCAATCACTTTTGGACATGCTTTTGCAGACAGTCCTTAATGCTGAAAACACAGAGAATGGGTAATTCAAGAGGCCTTTCTTTTAAAATAGACTTTTGTGACCCACTTATTGTAAGGTATTGCAAGGTCACTTTGCGTGTGTCATAAAGTTGACTTCCTTATTGGTTGAAGGTCACAGGAGTAGTGGTTTGCGTTTGATGGAAATAGCTACAACTGTGTCCCTTCCTGCTTTTTACTTTTTTCTTTAGCTTTTTCTCGGCACGTGGTTTCTCCACCATTACTTCTGCACAAAGACGTCTTCTGTTCATCCTGAACATTTTTAAAAATGCAGAATTTTATGTGACTGCTTTTTTGCCTCACAATTATGCTGTGAATTTTACAAAAATTTATTTTCTTTTTTGATAATTTATTGTACCAAAGCTGTTTTTATAGCACATAGATGTCTGTAACCAATAATGTAGCAGTTCTGCACTTTGACACAAGGTGTAACTAGACCATTTTTAAATGTCAGTTGAAAATTATGGCTGTACTATTGCTTAAACAAAACTGGAACTGTTGTTGAATTCATAGCCAATACATTTACAGCAATCTGTGTACTGAACATAATAGATTGACATCTACTTCGAGACTATAACATCTGTTACATTATAAATGTGTTCAGGCTTCTGAAGGTAAAAGGGACATTAGATCCAGAAGCTATGAAACCAGCAGTTGATTCTTGTATTCCTTATTAACATAATTGTAAACTTGAAGGCAAGACCTTGATTGCATGAACAGGTCCAAAATAATAGTCTGAGTAAAGCAAAACACTCACATGAGACCTGAGGTTAGCAGGCTGTATTTAACAGGTGCCTAATTTTTGGGTAATGCTGCCTTAATATAACACAGTCAGCTTGGCAGTTGCAAAATTTATGGGCCCCTTCAGAGAGTTATTTATATGAAAAGTAAAAGCTCCGTGAAAAACATTTGAAAGAATAAGGGTAATTCATTGATTGCCCATCCCAGATTAACATCGTTTGCCCATTATATATTACAGAAGCAGTGATCTACCTCTGCCAGTAAGCCCTTTTAAAAGTTAATTTAGCAGAAAATTCAGAGTTCATACTGGTCAATTCCATACGGCTAAGTCATTTTTTCAGACTAAAAGGTGGAATTTTTTACACTTACAGTGGCAACGCAGCAGCTGACTACCATGTAAATGGGAATGAATACTTGGGATTACCATTTTTTTGTAAATCATGATTTTTTTTTTTTTTTTTTTTAAATCAAGTGATCCATATTTCTTTTGTATTGACACGTCAACCCTGTGGATGAAAGTGGGGGTTTTTCCTTTTTTTTTTTTTTAACTCAGTAATTCAGAGAAGTTTACAGGATTTGAAAGGCTGTCACCTTAGAAACAGGATGCTGAGTTTAGCAATATAAAAAGGAATTCAGTACTTACTGCTGTCTAGGAATATAAGGGTAATATGAAATCTGGGTATTTTTTGTGTGCGCGGGTTGCCACACCTTAGCAAGCGCCAAAAAATAAAGCAGTTAAAAGTATCTACATAAAGAAGAAATCATAAAATCCAGTGCTTCTGCATACTGTGTTATGTTACAGTCCAGTTTTGTGTGCTTTACTACACAGTTTGGTTACAGGACTTCTGTGCATTGTAAACATAAACAGCATGGAAAAGGTTAAATACCTGTGTTCAGATTGTAAGATCTAGTCCGGACTTGCTGTGTATATTGTAACGTTAAATGAAAAGACAAGCCCTTTGTATTATAGTCATGCAGTCTTATGTATGATAAACAGTTGAATAATTTGTCCTCAGACTCTTTACTGTGCTTTTTAAAAAAAGAGTAATTTAAGAAAAAATGTAAACCTAGTAAATCTTCCTATGCAATTAACCTACTCCAAGCCATGGTATGGTAGGTATAATTATACTATAATATGTAAATATCAGATACATTGAAACAGACTTAAAAATATGAAAGTAAAAGTTGGAGGCATAACAGATAATTTTGAGTTTTTAATTGAAACAGCAAGGTATACAAATCATTGATGTATGAACACAGCTCTGCTTGATTCTGATGGACTGTACTTGTAGTTTGAGTTCTTCATATTATCATCTGTTAGTTTGAATGTTCTTATATGCACTGCAGCTTTCTACCTATTACAGACTAGCTCATTTTAAGGCCAGAAGTGACAATGGTAATGAAATAATCTGACTGGCATGCCATTATCCCTAGAATTCAATCTAGTTATTTCTGCATCATGAAGTCCGTATCTTTTGGGTGCAGTAGAACATACTTTTGAAAAAGATAGCTGATTTTCATATAGATTCTTCAAGTGTGAGGATTTTTCCGTGTCTCTTGAGTGATTCAGCTAGTTTGTTTTCCGTACTCTTAGTCCTCCTTCAGTTTTTGGACTGTTTAGTTACAGCTGCTGGCCATCAGACAGCTAGCTGCCTATTAGAATAATAAATAGCTACTCTAGTTTTAAACTATTTCACTTTATTCACATAAGAATATGTTAACTTTAATAACCTATATAGATGGAGTTCCTTAAATCTCTAACTGTAAAGCTTTTACTGCTCTTCTGAAACCTCAGATGTTTTAAAATCCATTCTAAAGCGTGGTCGTAAGAACTGCATACAGCATCTGGTAGTAATTTCAGTATCGCTGTGTGCGTCTAGTATGTGCAGGTACATTCTTGAACCTTTCAGTTTATATCTTCGCTTGTTTGTTTATACCTCCAAGGATCGCATTTTTAAATCTTTCAGTCTCAGTTATTTGCATTAAAAGATTGTAAATTTAGATGATTATCCATCATGATTCCTAAGTCCTTTTCAGAACTGCTGCTCTTCCAGGATGTAGTCTTCCATCCTGTAAGTATAATGATGTCTGAATAGGACTGGTTTACAGAAGGGTTGGATTCACCTATAGATGTGACTTGTCTTCATTGTTTATCACTCTACCATCATTATTTTCATTAAACCATCAATGTGCTTGTATTTTATTCTTGATAACTGAAAAAATTTTAAATACCTTTGAAGATAATTCCTATTGAAATCCATCAGAAGCATCCTTTTTTAATGAGGAAGTAATCTAAAACTCTAACCTTCTGACACAGAGTGGTGAATATGTTGTGTTGATTTATAGAACAAATACATTTCAATAAGATCATTTTATGGAACTTCTGAATAGTATGGAAGTATCTTTCTAGTCAAAATTACACAAGTAACTGACTACAAAGTAGAGTTACTGCTGGGTGTTGATCTCATGAGGGTAGTTCGTATGTGATCCAGCATGACTTTGGCAAGTGGTGTATTTTACTTAGAAGGATGGATATTAGAACTGCACAATATCTTGCATCTGTCAAGCCAAGAAAGTCACCTTGCCAAACTGTAGTTTTCTGTTATATATGCCTGGTTTTGTGGGGTTCTACAGAAGCAACCTCATGTTGAAAAGTTTGCAGTTGGTATTTATTTCTCCACCTCATAATGATAGTTGAACTATTTTTTCCTTACTGATTAAGATGCCTTGTTTTTATTTCAACAGTTATCCATACTAGCCCTATCAAATATATATGATCTGCCTAGACCCGAGAGGATTTGCAGTTTCTGTTGTTTATTATGTTTTATGCTAGATGTTACAGAGCATCACAGACTTCAATCACAAGACGGTCACTGTGACTATCCTTGAGGACCTGAATGATACGAGAATGTGATACACGTCATAAGCCAGACAAAGGTGGTAGTTAAAATTTTAAACCTCGGCCTCCTCTGCTGAATGGCAGAGAGAAAATTTAATTCACTTTAAGCAATGTTCATAGATTCTAGCAGGAAAGTGAGGATAGAAGATTTAGAAGAGGGTAAGGGTTGGAATTGAAAGGGTGTTCTGTGTGGGAGGGAGTCTAACCAATGTGAATAATAGCATAGGGAGGGGAGAGAAATACCCTTCGCTGGAGTGGAATTGTGCAGACCTTAATTGAAAGTGAGACCGAGAAATTTTTTTATGTGGTCTTGGTCCTAGGAAAGCATGTGAGGGAAGCCAAATGAAGAACTTCATGGCCGTGTTGAATGAGGCTTAACAGATCTATTTTGAGTGGAAAATAAGTTTTTCACAGAAGGTTGGATTCCAGTAATCAACGTGGGAGATCTCTAGAATGTAGCTGTGTGTTTTGTTTCAAGGTGGATTTGAATCCAGACTGTTTATCAAGTGGCAAGACTTGGATCAAATTTGGAAGTTTGCAAGAGAGCAGAAATGAAAGTTGGGATGATTTTATTGCAATTTAGAAAGGCTAAATTGAAGAAGGGAGGATTTGATTTCTGACAGCAGACCAAGCGAGGGTATGCTGGAGAGATCAGACTGGCAGAAGCAGCAGTAATGGATAGAGTGGATTGTCAGCATGTAGGCAACTGAAGGGACTTTATTTACTAACTAGGGCTGAGATGCATCAGTTAAAACGGGCTGAAAGCAGAGCCTAGTGAGACCTTAAAAGAGGCAAACCACAGCAGGTTACAAATGGAGTTTTAGAACTCTAGGAATAAAAAAAAAACCCAAAACCCCAAGTAGCGTATGTTTTTGTGTGAGTGATTATTAAAACTTGTGTTCAGTAGGATGAGAATGGAAGTGAGGCTGACCAAAGACATCCTTAAAAAATATTGTTGCCATGGAGTAGAAGGGGCACAGGATCTATATAGCCTAAAAGATGTTTTATTGTGGATCCTCCTTAGGTCCTCATTCCTAAGGCAGGACCTCCTCTGTTTCACAAGCACTTTTTCCTCAGTGAGCAACAGTGAAAAGTATCCCAGCTGAATAATGATAAACAGTGTCATAGTGAAAAGCTGCAAACCTCAAATAGGAAACCAGCATGTAAGGAAAACAGCCCCGGTATTTTCAGTCTAAATAAGAAAAAGCATCAGCTATTTTTTGAAAATTAAGGCTAATAACATCCTTACTGGTAAGACAGAACTCCCATTATTGTAAAAATGTCGTAAATCCTTTCAGGAGGAGTGTATGGACCAGATTTGGCTTTCAAAACCTAATTCTAATAATCCTGAAGAGCAGATGCATCCTGGGCTGGGGCAGGTTGGTCTGAATTTCAGTAGAGCCAGCACTGAGAAACCCGCATGTAGATCATGCTTTTTGGGCATGTAATGTGGCTTTAGGTGAACAAGGCAATGCAGTTAAACTTCTTGTGTAGTACACTGGAATTTTCTTCTGTTTCTCTTTCCTGTCATCGCAAGAGGCATTTCTCATCTCTGGTAAGTCGTGCAATCCAGCTCTTGGTCTCCAAGTACTCCGCAGGAACAGCTTCAACAGGAATTTCTGCTTCCCACTGCTGCAAACTCCAGCATCCTGGAATACAGTTGTCATGATGTCTTGGCATAGGTTTTGGTTATAAGGGCATTATATTTTCTAGAACACTGCTTCTTACATGTCAAATTTAGTTTAAAGCTGTTCAGTTAACAAAGTACAAAAATGTTTTGAGGTTTTGCTTCCATCATTGTTTTGCGTGCAAACGGACAAATCTCATGGAATTGTCGCGTACTGTAAGGCAGTGTTGCAGCGTCTCCTAGAAACATGTTGGTCTCCAATACGAATGCTTTTATAATATATGCAATGTTCTCTTGAATACATGAGCCATTTGGATTCTTCGTTGTTACAGCCTCCTGGTAGAGTCTATCGTGGAAACTCTCTGGGAAGACACTGTTTTGCCAGCGCAGCAATAGATGAGCAGTTTTATTCCTTCTAGAAAAAACAATTTGAGCCTAAAGGATTGCTTAATTTTTTTTTTTTAATCATGTATGCATTGCTGTTTACGATTTGTACCGATACCAACATTTTAATTCAAAGCATTTATTTGTTAAAGGGTGTTGAAAGTTGGTATGTTTGACTGTAGGACACGCTTGTTGTCTTAACATGTTTGCGTTGCATTTTTCCATTTATTTTTTCTGCATAGTGTCAGCCAGTTCTCACTGCTTAAAGCAATGGTATGGCAGTAGCTTATAATTTTGAAGACCTGGCTTGGTAGCTTTCTTTTGGGTTTTTCAAAAAGAACTGGCTTTCCTACTGCCGTGCTGGCTTTCTGCCGTGTGTATATGAAGAAATGTGACTTAATTTTCAAGGCAATCCACAGATTGGTCCCTAAAAAAATAACTACAAGCTGAGGAAAGGGTTAAAAACATTGCTTCTCAAATCCAGTTTTGTGGGCTCATCGGAGAGATGAGTCCTGCTGAGACTTTAAGAATTTCTTGAAACTTCAGATCTTACGGGTATTCCATATGGTTTTGAGTAATAAAAAGAACACTAGCATAGATAAGCCAACAGAAATTAATAACCAAATCCACCTCCTGTAGGTCTCCCCATGAGAAGTGGGAGGAGAGGAGATTAATGTGACAGATGTTGGCTGTCGAAAGACAATTAGTTGGTTAGCGATTGGAAAATGATATATGAAAAAATAAAAGTTGAGCTTGTTCTGAAGAAACTAACTGACGATGTCAAGCAGAAAACCTTGCCACCCAGACTGCCTTCTTCAGGATCTCTCTCCCCCCCCCACCAGTTGAAGAGGTCTCTCGCGTACCACTTGCTGCCGAGTTCCAAAGCCTCTCTCTTCCTTCAGATTTTCCTGCCAACTTGTAGCATGTTCAGGACTCCCTTCACAACTCCTTCCCAGCATAAAATGTCAACAGTTGGTAAGATGGAGTTAATCGTTTTGAGACTGCAACGATGATGATGAAGAGGAGTTCTCTTTACCTAAAGCGGGCAGGAAGGCTGGTCCTGAATGGAGCACATTCTGAGCTGTTCTGCATTTTCAGGGCAACAAACTCTTCATCATTTGCACTCAAAGGAGACTCCATTCAGAGACCTTGGGGTCAAGAATAAGCTGAGGGAATTTAGTTTTCAAAGCTTCAGTCTCACTTGTCTTCTTTCCCAATGCAGGGCTAGCGCAGTTTGGCATTGGTGGGATTCCTCCTCTTTGCTGCAATGTGCTAGAGCACTTCTGCATTTTTGTTTTCATCTGAATTGGTCTCCTGCCTGTATAAAACGTCTGCCTTGTGTATGAGGAAATTTTATCACTTGTTTGTACACTACCTAAGCTAGCATTTCTTCAAAGAAAAATGCTGTACGTAAGTTTATTCTACACTGGAATAACCCACTTCATTGTTGTACTCTGTGTGCTATCTCACATCAGCCTGGTAACTTCAGTACACAGAGCTAATACTGTTCTACGTGCTTGTGAAGGGGCATTTGCTCTGTAAACAAAACACGCTACCAGTAGAAACATTACAGTGGCACTGCCTTGAAACCAGGTGTGTCCGTAGAGGTCACTTTGATATAGTGACAGTATGAAGGTTCGTGTCCTGACATAACCTCAGCGACCTGGGAAGACACATCCAGGAATCTCTGGAGCCAGAGCTTTGCAAATCAGAAATACCATATTCAGAGTTCTTTCATGGGGACAATGAGAGCTTTTTGTCTGAAGAAAAAGTCAAACATAGTAGCTTTGGCTAAAATAATTTTAATACCCTTTTCATTTTCTTTTCAGTAGAAACTGTACCTCATTTCCCTCTTCAGAAACCATAACATTGCACGGCCTTTTCTCCCCCCAGAAGTTCCCGTCCTCTCTCACTGCTTCTCACTCCCATCCCCTTCCCTACTTTCCACTCTGACCCTATCATCCACGTTGCTATACTTTTTCAACTCCTTTTCCCATCTTTCTTCAGCCTTTTATTTTTTCCCTGCTTTTCTTTTGTTTCCCTGCTTTTTCTGTTTCTGTCTTTTCCCTGCTGTTCCCACTGCTTTTCCCTGCTTTCCTCTGTTGCTTGTCCAGTCTTTCTGCTTTTTCTTTTCACTGTATTTTTTTCCTTTTCCTGCTTGTTCTCTTCCTGTCTTTTCACAGCTTTTCTCGTCTTGTCCGTGCTTCTCTTCCCTGCTTTTCGTTGCCTTCCTGTTCTCCTTGCCATACTTTCCCTCTTTGCCTTGCTCCCCCCGCCCCCTTCTTTTCAATACTTTTCAGGTCTTTCACCCCCTTCCCCTGCTTTTCCCTTCCTCTCCCTGCTTGTTGGTCTTCTGGCTTCCCAGACCTCCCAAGTCTTTCAGGTTCCCCCCTTCTTTTTGGTGCTTTCCGTTCTCTTCCCTGCTTTGGCTTTTCCACCTTGCTTTGGCTTCTGTTCTTTTCCATTCTTTTTTCCAGTTTTTCAGGTTGTTTCTCCCACCAGCCCCCTTCTTTTCATTGCTCTTCACTATGTTGACTTCTTTTCACTTCCTATCTCTCCTGCTTGTTTTTTCCTGCCTGTCTTTCCCACTTCCTTTTCCACCATTGCTTTGCATTGCTTTCCCCCCTTTGCTTTTCCTTCACTGACTTTCACTGCTTTTCTCTTCTTTCTAATGCTTTCCAGGTCTTTCACCCCTTCTTTTCAACGCTTTCTGTGTCTTCCCCTTCTTTTTTCCCATTCTTTTCAATGCTTTTCAGGTGTTTTCTTTGCTTCCTTTCCTCATTTCAGTGCTTTTCAGGTTTCCCCTTCCTTCTCCACTTTGTTTCAAATGCTTTTCAGGTGTATTTCTTCTTCCCCTTGCTCATTTTCCCATCCCCTCCCTGCTTTTCCCTGCTTTGACTTCTTTCCCATTCTTTTCCCATCTCTTCCGTGCTTTTTGGATCGCTTCATTTCCCCTCCGCTTCTCTGTTCCCTGCTTTTGACTGCTTGGAGTTCTTTTCCCTATTTGTTTCTGCACACACACACCCCGTCCCCCTTATATTATTTTCATTGCTTTTCACCACTCTGACTTCTTTTCACTGCTTTGCATGTCTCTCCTTTTTTTTTTTTCTTCTTCCTACTTCCTCTTGTTTTCCCTTCTTATTCCTGCTTTGACATCCTCTCCCATCTTTTCCCTCTTGACTTGTTTTCACCGCTGTTGTGGTCTTCTCTGGCTTTTCCCCTGCTTTTCAGGTCTCTTCTTTTCCTTGCTTTGCACTGCTTTGTCTTTTACCTGCTTCTCTCTTCTCATCTTTTCCCCACTTCACCCTTCTTACCTTTCCCCTGCCTTTCCCTCCTTGTCTTTTCCCTGCTTTTGGGGGATTTTCATCTTCCCGCTCCCCCCCTTTTCCTTTCTCTTCAATGTTTTGATACTTTTTTCGCTGCTTTTCCCTGCTTTTTTCTTCGCTGCTTTCACCTCCTTTCCCCTGCTTTTCACATACTTTCCCTCATTTTCCCTGCTTTTCATTAGCTTGACTTTTTTCCTCTACTTTTCCCTCCTTGTCTTCTCCTTGCTTTTCTATCCTCATCTTTTCCTTCTTTTTCATGCTTTTATTCCCACTCCCTCCCTGCTTTTCAGTACTTAAGACTTTTCTCTGCTTTTCAGGTCTCTTCCTTGCTTTTCCCTTCTTCTCTTTTACATACTTTTCCCTTCGTTCCCCACTGCCCCTGATTGCCATTGCTTTGACTTCTTTTTCACTGATTTTCAGGCCTTTTCTTTCTTTTTCCCCTCCTCTTCTCCCTAGTTATTGCTTCTCGACCTTCCCCTGCTTTTCTTGCTTTTACTTCTTTTCCCCCTCTCTTCTTTTCAACGCTTGCCACTGTTTTGACTTACTTTCACTACTTTACAGGTCTCCCCCCTCCCCTCCCCCATTCTTTTTCCTGTTTTTCACTGCTTTGCCTTTTTTCCTGCTTTTCAGG
>NW_008825113.1:3154655-3186320 GCF_000699105.1 Pygoscelis adeliae
CTGCTTTTTACTGCTTTGGCTATTTTCACTGCCTTTCAGATCTTTTAACTTCTTTTCCCTTCCTTTCCCTGCTAGTCACTGCTTTGACAACTTATTCCCTGCTCTTCTGATCTTTTATTCCCTCCCTGCTCCTTCTTTTCCCTGCTTTTCATTGCTTTGACTCTTTTCCCAGCTTTTTCCTTCTCTTCCCTGTTTTTCACTGCCTTGACTTCTTTTCCCCGCTTTTTCATGTTTTGACTTCTCTTCCCTGTTTTACTTTTTCCTCTTCTCCCAGCTTTACGCTGCCTTGACTTGTCTGCTTTTCAGGTCTTTTTCCTTCTTTTCCCTTCTTTCCCTGCTTGTCACTGCTTTGACTTGTTTTCGCTGCTTGTCAGCGCTTTGACACCTTTTCACTGCTTTTCAGTGCTTTGACTTCTGGTGGCTGCTTTTCAGGACTTTTCCTGCCTCCCACCCCCCCGCCTTTTGCCTTCCTGTTCCCCGCTGTTCACTACTTTGACTTTTTTCCCTGCTAGTAACCACTTTGATTTCTTTTCATTGCTTTTCAGGTCTCCCCCTCCCCTTCTTTTCCCTGTTTATCGCTGCTTTGTCTTCCTTTCACTGCTTTTCTGGTCTTCCTCCTGCTTTTTTCCTTCTTTTCCCTGCTTTCCACTGCTTTTTAGTTTGTTGGTTTGTTGGGGTTTTTTCTTCCTTTCCCCTGTTTTCCCTCCTCTTCTTTCCCCTGCTTTTCCAACCTCTTCACTGTTTTGACTTTTTTTTTCAACTGCTTGTCTGGTCTTTTCCTTTCTTTTCATTACTTGTTACTGCTTTGACTTCTTTCCACTGCTTTTCAGGTTGTTCTGCTGCCCGCCCCCCCCGCTTCGCTTCACTTCTCTTCTTTGACCTTTTTGCTGCTTTTTAGATCTTTTCTCTTCCCCCCTTTTTGTGCTTCCCTTCCCTGCTTGCCCTTTCCCTGTTTTTCCCTGCTTTTGGCTGCCTTTGGCTGCTTTTTCCTGCTTTCGCTTTTTTTACTTTTCAGGTGGTTTTTGTTTTGTTTTGTTTTCTTCCCCCCCTCCCTTCCCTGCTTTTCCCTTTCCTGCTTTTCACTGCTTTAACTTCTTTGAGGTGCTTTTCTGGTCTCTGGTTTTCCCTGCTTGTCACTGCTTTGGCTGCTTGTCCTTGCTTTTCATGTCTTGTGAGGTTTTCCCCCCCCCCACCTCACTTATTTTCTCTGTTTTTCCCTGCTTTGACTGCTTTTTCTTCTTACATGCTTTACGCTATTTTGAATCCTTTTTGCTGCTGTTCACTGCTTTGCTGCTTTTCTGGTCTTCCCCTCCTCCCTTCCTTTTCCTACCCTTCTTTTCCCTTTCCTTGCTCTCTTTTTCCCCGCTATGGCATCTTATCACTGCTTTTCAGGTCTTTTATATCCCTCCCTCCCGAAAACACCGTCCCCCCTTCTTTTCTCTTCCCTGGTTTTCTTCTTTCCCTCTTCCCCTGTTCCCCTTCCTCCTTCTTCCTAGTCTTTCTCCATCTCCCTCCTCCTTCCGCTTCCCCTTTCCCTCCCTGCTTTTCACTGCTTTTCCCTGCTTTGACTTCATGTTGCCAGTTCTCGCATCTTGTCTTTTCCCCCCTGATTTTCCTTTCCATGCATCTTCCTGCTCTCCCCTGCTTTTCATGGCTTTGACTTCACTGTTCCTTGACTTCTTTCACTCCTTCTTTTCCTTTCCTGCTTTTCCCTTCCCTTCTGCTCCCCACTTCTCCCAGCCTTTTTGCTGCTTTCCTCACCTTTTCGACACTTGTTCAAGATATGCACTGCTTTGATTTCTTTTCACTGCCTTTCAGGTCTATTCCTTTCCCCTTCTTCCTTTCCCCCTTCTTCCCTCCCCTCTTTTCTTTTTGTCACTGCTTTGACTTCTCCTCACGCCTTTCTTGCTTTGCTTCTTTCAATTTTTGTTTATCTTTTTTTCTCTTCAGTTCTATTTTTTTCATTTTTCTTCTTTTTTCACTTTTCCTTTGGCAGTTCTTTCTTCTTTCGCTCCTTATCACTTCTTTTTCTTCTCATGTCTTTTCTTTGCTTTCACGTCTCTTTTCAAATGTTTGCATCTTTCAGGGTTTTTTGGTTCTCTTCTTTCATGTCTCACTTTCTCACTTTGACTTCTGTATCTTCTTTCATTTCTTTTCTTTCACATTTTTTCTTTTCATCAGATTTCACTATTTTTAATGTCTGTAACTTCACATTTTTCACTACTTTTCTTTCTTTTCACATCTCTTCCTTTCTTTTCGCTTCCTTCCCCTCTCTTTCCCCTTATCACCTTTCCACCCCCTCCTTCCTTTTCTCCCTTCTTCTTTCCCCCTTTTCACATCTCTCCTGTCCTCATCAGCATTCCAGTCCACCTCCCTTATTGGCTTCAGTACTTGGAAAAGGAAATAAAATACACACATAAAGTATATAGGCAAAAATGAAGAGCTGATAATCGTGAAAACTTCTGATCTTACTTTGTCACTTTGATACCTCAAAGCTATTGCCATGCTTTTCTCTTCAGTTGAATCCATTCCAACCACTTGATTGTAGTGAGGAGCCGGTCTTTTCAGGAGTCAGAATGCGTACTGTAGTTTGTGGATATGATATAATGCTAATGTTTATACTTACAGACTTGCAGACAGGCACGTGGGGAGAAAAGGTCTGATGTAACGACTGAACATTTCATCCTTGAAGAAAGCATTCGGCTGAGATTTGAGAGATGTGGGATTCTAATCTTGCCTGTCCGTGGGGGTTCAAAGACATACTCCCATACCACCATAGGGGTATCACTTCTTTCGTGTGATTTCAGAAGAGAAGAGAAGAGAAGGTGAAAGAAAATACAGAAGAGGCACAGTAAACCCCACCTCTTAAAATTACCTTATTCATTCCGACAGGCAGAGAATCCAGAAGGAGGAGGTGTGTAGCCTTGCGGCTTTGAAGCATTCCCTAGAAAAGGAGAGGGGTTAAGACCGTTTGTACAAAAGACTGATGTGAAATGGGTGTCAAGTATGTGCTATTAAGCTGAAAGCAACAGAAGGGTAGCACAAGGGCAGGGAAGGCAAAGAGGTAAAAACTCAAGCGGGGAGTTAATGCAGGGGTCTAGGTCATTGTGAAAGGAGGGAAAATGTCCAGGTATTCTCTATAGTAGCACTTCATGCTTTCAAATGTCTGGGTCGCAGGCAAAATGGTGCAGATGGCTGGAGGCAGCTCTGCAGAGCTTACGTGCATCCTGCAGATTCATCTCTGTGGGGACTACAGACACATACCGGTTTTACACTGGTGGGGGTTCGTTTCATGGAGACTTACCAGCAGCTTTCATTTTCACTGCTTCTTCTAGAAATGCAGTAGGCATGCAAGTTATTAGTGAAAGAATAAAATAATACAATGGTAATAAAAAAACCCTTTCAGACATGCTGAAAAATTAATCTCATGCTATTTGGCTATCATCACAATATCATCATGAACTATCTGATTGTTAGCTTTTTGTAGGGACCATGTTATGGCAGTATTTGAGCATCACACAATATTTAAAATACACCTAATGTCATGTTCTCAGATTTATAATTTCTTTGGGGGAAAGGAAGGACAAAGACATCAACCCAAGGCCTCTAGGTATATTTTACAACAAATTGCAAAAACTAGCAGCGATGAAACAGCCAGAAGATACATTTGCTTCTACATTTTTTAAAATTTACTTTTATTAGGAATCGAAGGATCAATGTAAACATGATATGGGCCTTCAATGATATTAGTTACAGTTTGAAAGCAAACACTTGAATATAAACCATATAGTTAAAGGAAGAAGAATGAGAGAGATGAAATAAAGAAAACTAAAGGTAGTACAAAGAAGTAAAGAGGCAACATGAAATGAATAAAAATTATAGCATAATTTGGTTTTTAAAAATAGAAAACACTAGTGGGGAAGGAGTAAGTCTCACACAGCACCACAACAAAATTAAAATCTGAGATGGGATGCAGCAGAAAAGAAGGCAAAGACTTTCAAAGGAGAGTAATTATACTTAAAGGAATATTAATGGTAAAGTACAAGGGAGAATGACTCTGAAAGAACCTGTTTCCACCTTAATTCCTGAGGCTCATTGATTTTTTTTTTAGTTCTTTATTAATTTAGTCTTAAAAAAAAGGGGGCAAAGAATATAGGGAAAAGGGCAGAAAAGTTTTGACTTTATTCAACCTTCTACCATTTTTCTCATTGTCTTTTTTTCACCTAAAGGAAGGCAAAAGGAGCAAGAGAGGCTTGTCAATAAGGCTGATGTGTTTAAAATAGAAGATTTTCAACCTGTGGATGCCTGGAAACTGAACTACTTAAAAGTTTGTGAAGTTAATCATGGGAAGTAAGTCTATTGTCAGTAGGTTGAAATTTGCTTTTTCTAGGCTGCAGAAAGAACCGGGAACTGGAGCAAAGCATGATAGGAGATAGTAGAACAAAAACCTAAATTCAGGACCGGGTCACTGTGATTTTTGGAATGTGAGATGGAAACGTGAGACGAATTTGAGAACTTCGACTCTAATTCTCGAAATAAAGTCATCTGTTGAGTAAGTTTCATTATATTGGGTTTAATTGGAAGTGAGCACTGCTAAGTGGTGGTTGAATTATTACACTAGCTTTCTGCCCTTGAAGTTCAGATTTATAATCTGAATTACCAGTAAATTATGCTGGAGGACCCTGTCATATTTCCAGTCAACATTTATATATAATACAACACTATCCTGCATTTTTTTTCTTATAGAATACCTACCAATGAAGCATAAAGACGCTGAGAAAATCCATTATTTAGGTAGGTTTGTAAGATTATTTTAAAGGTAGTTTTCATGTATATATTATGATTTGACAGTGCAAGACAGTATTTGTTCAAATTGTGGTTTATGGTGTGTGTCTGATTAGTACCCTCTGACTTCCAGCATCCTCCCTTGGTACCAATCTTTCAATGGCAAGTGCAGCTTCTAGTAAAACATATAGCCCATATAAGGGAGATACAGAGATGGTGTAGAATTTTATGGCCCATAACCAGTGTAGAGAAATCACCACAACTTACTTATCCTTGAGGACCTGAGGCAGCCTATGAATTAATGAGATTTAAAGCAGAGTCAGTCCTCCCCCTGCCCATGCCTTTCTTCTCTACCCCTACGATGCAGCACAGAATTTCAGTCTTTGTCTCTACTCGAAGTGCTTGAAGACTTCAGTCCTGCCTCTGCAACAATATCTCATCCCTGAGGAGGATGAGATATTTTCCCTGATAAGATGAGTAGTCACACAAGTTGTGCAAATAGTTGAGCACACGTCCATAAAACTTGCTTTCCAGGAGCACACTTGGAATGAAGTTTGGTTGCTTGGATGTTCAAGAAGAGCAGACACAAACTCATCTGAAACAAATTTTCTGCTCTGATCTGACAAGTCATTGCTGAAAAGGCTCTTTGGCATTTACACAGTTCTAATTATTCTGATAATTTGTATGTGCTGTATCTTTCATCAAGGGCTTTTGGCATCTATGGTAAATCCATTTTGTTTTATCTTTCTCTCATCTTTCTGTTCCCTCAGGTGAACATATCTAATCTTTGTCTTTCTGAAAATGAATCTGCCTGTGCACTATTTCTTCCTGTTGATGTTTTTAATAAGAAAAAGTTTTAGTAGCTTTTCTTTGTAATGGTGAAAGGCTTGTCGTGCCAAGGTTTTTACTCTAGACACTTTATACCACGTGGAAATCAGCTGCGGAACCAAAGTATCCAGTAATGAAATCATCCAGGTTTAGAGACTAACCTCTGAAAGACATACTACTCTCATCCAAGTACCAGTTGCATGGGCCATGGCTGTAGCAAGTTTAACACTGTTCCCTGCCTTTCCGGGCAGATTTTGCTTGTGGTTTTGACCTATAGAAGGTAAAGAAGCCTTCCGTTTGCTCAAATCTTTGCCAGTTTGACATGAGTTTCCCTCGATAAGAGAACTGATGTCGTAGGTTTTATGCCGTGCTCTTCATTGCCTCTTTCACAAAGTGCAACATGGGGAGTTTAATTTCCGTAAGGGCTTTTCCTGGTTCAAACGTCAAAATGTTTGCTGTTCAAATGTTCAAAAGTTTTTTGGCTCTAGACTTTTTGGCTGTATGGGTGTTTCAAAAATGATGCAAAGCATATGTTTAAAGAAAATGTTTTTCTCATAGCAGAAAACATTGGGATTTTAGTCATTCTAAGTGGAAATTATTTGAGTGGTTTAGTTGCTAAGTGTAGTAACTATTGATAATTTGAATAAATGACTGAAAATAGGAACTCAGGATAGAGGTAATTTATGTAGCCGTATCTATAATTATCCATCTAGCCATAAAGTGAAATAATCTTTATGACATCTTGTTTTCTGTTTTGTTTAGTCACTTCTTCTCTGATCAAATATTACAATTTAATTCAGGAAGATACAAAAATGTTTCTGTAAACAGAAGTCATTGACTTAGAACGTGGCCAAGAATGATGTGGTTTTTAGCACATATTGATAATACAACTGCAACTTGTGACTGTGTGTTCACGATATACCTCTAAACACTTGAAGAGATTTTTATTTAAACAAGCTTGCTTTTCTTTTCTGATAGCTGTTCTAATATTCTTATATGTGCCATCTAGAGGTTGCTTTGCTGGAACAGCCTAGAATACCTTCAGGAGGTAATGTAATAATTTCCACGAGCAGAAGTAGTAATTTGATTCTTACCTTCTCTGAGCTATACAGTGAAAAACATGGTTGCGAAACAAGAAAATACATGTATTTTTTGCTTTAACTATGATGCAAAACTTATGCCCTCATGTAGTTGCTTATAATCACCGATGCTTCTCATGGATTAAGAATGGTAACAAAGCGGAGAAACACAGAGAAGAAAATGTAATTAACTGTATCATGATCACCCTCACAAAAACTATGCTCTGTGTGGATCATATTTCTGTATTCACATCTTCTTCCTCATTACTATAACCTTAGAAGTCTTTCTGCACTGTCTGCCCACTGCTTTGTTTCCTTTCCACAAAGAATTCCTCTTTCCAAGATTTGCTAGTTCTGGCAGCAGACAAGAAATGGGGACACACAATGAATCTACTTACCAGAGTGCTCCACTTTGTTTTCAAGGAGAACCCAAATTCTGAGGAACTGAAGAGGAAAGCAGGAGCAGAGGAAAGGAGGAAGAAGCCAAGCAGTTATTCATCAACTACATTAAAGTTCAGCCATCTACCTGCCTACTGTGATACTCTGTTTGTGTCACACCATCTGTGTCCAAGATTATGAACTCATTGCGATAGAAATTGTGAAGACACTGACTGATGCACCTGCAGATGATCATTACAGAAGGGGAAAAGGTAGGTCAGGTAGATATTAGTGGGCAATTTAGGGAGCCCTCCAAACCAGCCAATGCCTCTGAGAATCTCTGCAGTCCCCTGGACTGTAACTCGACCCGTTTTATTGCCAAGAGGTCCCTCCTCACCCTATTCATCTTGTGAAAGGTTCCAGAAAACTTTTGCATGGCTGCTGTCTGGATGGTCTGCTTTTGGGAAAGCCTTCTCCCTGGAAATAGGGCACTCGGCAACTTTCAATCTGGTGTGAAAGGGCCATCTCGAGGTAACGCCCTTTTGAGACTCCCTGTTGGATTTCTTACAGCACTAAGCACTCCTCCGGCAGATTAGTAAACGGGTTTCTTCAGCCTGTGGAAATAAATGTTATAATGTGTGGATGAGCAGTACGTGAAAACCTAAGAGCTCTGATGAAAGTCTGCTAGTGAGTCTTGTAGCAGCTGTTATACCATCTTGAGATGGTACCTCCACAGGATGTGCCAGATGTTGGTGACTCCTGGACGAGAACTGGGCAAAGGGGAGATTTCTTCCAGAGGGAACCTTGAACCTGTGCTCGCACCGCTAATGCAGTCATGTTTAAATGAAGATGCTGGGCAGTAAACTGTGACAGAGGTGTAGGCATATATTCACTTCTGCCTTGCCTGCTTTGGCAGCGTTATGACAGAGAGCTGCAGCAAAGGTGCTTAGTTGCTGGTGTGAGATTCTCCAGAGATTACCCATCAAAGCTAATAGGTCTATATGGGAGCAACATTTCCAGAGGAGCTTTATGGCATAGTTTGCGTATTTTTTTTTTCCCACCAGATTTTTAGAGAACTATTTAGAAATATGTTAGCAATGACTGTAAATGGAGAAACAGCTTTTAAGCTAGTTTTTCTGGCTTTACAACTGTGAAGTCCACAACAGCTCACTGTGTTGCTATCTGTGACCATACTTAGATGGGAATCTCAAATAAGGAGTAATAAAATAGTTTCTCTCCTGCTGTAAGATACATGTGACAGTTGGAGCCATTCAGATTCTTTGTAAAGCCATTTATCTTGAAGAGTAAAAGTCCTCTTCAAGTTTTAAAGTCTTTGTTACAAGTGAGAAATTAATTTACGTTTCTTAAAATGGCTTTCTTAGGGATGATGCCGATAACAGCCTTGCTTTTTGACAAGATCATTGCCAGCAACTATAATAAAATAAGAATTCTTGAATAAATGTTGAATCTTACAAATGGTACAAAATACTTCCAACCAATTAGTCTTTAGAAAAATTGGATTATCAAGTAAAACAAATGGTTTCTTTTTAAACTTATTCATAATTTCCAAGTGTAAGTGCAACAACTGAACTGTCTTTTAAGACTTTTAAAAAGAGGGGGAGAGGACAGGATGAGAAATAGGAGAACAAAAGGGACAAGTATGTCATTCATCAGTGTTTAAAGTTAGAAAAACAGACAAGAATGTAATTCAAAATATCATTTATTACCACTTCTCTTGAGGCAACATTTTATTTTGCTGCGTAAAGAAAAATTCATGGTGGCAATTGTCCTATAAGGTAAATGATTTCCTTTTTTGTTACCATAGTCACAAGCAGATGTGGCTAGTACACAAGGGAGTCTGGCTGGGAAATCTCCTTGCCTTGCTCAGCTTATGTTTTGCTGGTTGTTTCTTTTCTGAATGTTTCTTCTGAATGTTTCTGAAAAAGAAACTCAAGCGGCCAGGTTGGAGTTTGGACGAAGGTGTATATTAAAACCATATGCCTTCTGATTTGGTACAAAAAGTTGCCCAAGTAGCCTGCAAAGAGCCAGTGAGTCAGGTTACAACATGTGTCTTCAGCCTGTTGCACACGCTGTGCACATCAGATTTGCTGCACTTGTACCGGTTGATTTGCTTTTGTGTGTTGTGCTGTTATTTCTGCATGCACAGTAAAGCTGGGGGCATCCAGAATGCCTCAGACGGGCAAAGAGTGACTTAAGCAAAGACTGGCTGTATTGCATGCACTGTGTGTTATTGCAGTGGGACACTGGCTTCCCTGTGCATACACTACTCATTGTGTGCGTGTGCCACTTCTGTAAGGCTTCTAGAAATTCTGTAGATTACTATTAAAAGTGGTTGTCTGTCACTCAAAGCTGTAGACTTAGAAGACAAGCAAAGGCAGAAGTAATTTCTGGAAGGTAATGTCTGGATTAATAACAATCACCCCATTTCACCACAGTCAGAAATAAAAATAATTATTAATAGCTTTCATACTAATCTTTTATCATGAAACTTTGAAGATTACTATCCTAAAAATCTTGTTTCTAAGGAAATTGTAATGAGAAAACAAGTTTTGACATCTATCCAAAAACCCTTTCCTTAATTCTCACTTCTTCTGAGGAAGGAGGGAACATCCTCTTTTGTGGGTGAGTGCTTACGCTGCCCTGAGCTCATCCCTCTTCTTGGACCCATCTATCTATTTTCTGCTCTGAAAATAAAAATTTTCAGGAGTATGAACAAGTAGCTCGTGACCTCTGTAGCTGGCTGTAATTTGAACAAGGACAACTAGTAGAGTAAGTGTCGGAAGAGAGAAGGACCCAGTTTCCTTCCCCTGAGGGAGGAATGGTTAAACAATCAGGCAGCATCCTAAGGTCTAAGGCGTTGGGCTTATGTTACAACAAACTTTCCACGCCTTCGGTTCCCCTGTGAAGTGGAGGTAGTTGCACTTTCCTGTCTGACAGGGTGTTATGTGAAAGCAGATCTGGTAAAGATGTCTTAGCTAGAAAAGAACCTAATTGTACTGCTGGGTGTCTGGGAGCGGTGAGACTCTGGTCCTCCATGTGTTGTCAGCTTTGCCAATGCGGGCACATTTCAGGTACATTTCTGAGCACTATAAATGCTTCATTAATACTTTTTAGTTCTCTTTCAAATATTTCCCTGTTTTCTGTTCAGTTTTGTCTTTATAGCATTTTTTTTTTTACAGGTGTGAAAAAGGCTGAGAGAACTTTGCTCTCAGAGAACTGATAGGGAACTTCCCTCAGCAAAAGGGCAGTTGTTGCCCAGGGAAAAACCTGGGAGTCTCAACACGTTGTGGTCCAAAGTAGAGCTGTCTGTAATTGTCTAACCTAGGAAGCGCTGAAGTCCAGACTTTTCTCATTTTTTCTATGACTCTTCTCAGTTGAAATGTATTTATGTCCAAGGCAAAAAGAATATGGTATGTCCTTAGCGCTGATGACTGGTCTTTTAATTACTGACTTGGACCCAAGATATTTCCACTGTGAGCTGACCGATTTTCATCTGCAGTGTAAGTAGGTTTTGAGCCTCTTGATCAAAAACGTTCTCTATTCCTGCCTTCAGGTAATAAGTTGTACCTTCTCCGTGACATGATGCAAATGCTCGTTGAAGACTAAGCTAAGCCCATTTAAGCTCATTTTGTATGTGAGGAAGATTAATGCCGTAAATCATTTTACCAGACATTTGCTTCATTGCTGTGTAAATTCAGACCAGAAACCCCGAGCCCTTGTTTGTTTGGGTCAGCTTGCTTCAAGAGCTATCAAAAGCTTGACATGTCCTCTCAGCTTCCTTAGTAAAGGTGCAGCTGGTTGGGGGAAGAAACCAGAGTGTGGTACAAGTTAAAAAAACCCAACACCCAAAGTGATAAGGAGGAGGAGATAAATGGCAAACCAAATTGTAGTGTCTGATAATAGAACAAATAATAATAAAAGTGCTCTGAACTTCTCCAATTAATAGAAAGTTGAGCTGTAATCACCATAGTTTTTATTTAAATGAAAAGCAAGCAAATGTTATTCTTGACAGAGAAGTGTCGGTCTTTTATTCTGCTCCATCATCTGGAAAGCAAAGGGAACAGGATGATTCCTGACCTGTCTCTGTAGCTCTGGCTGGGTACAGAAGGCTCAAAGCCACCTGTGTAAGTGGTTTCTGCTCTTGGGGAGGCACTCCGTGGGAGCTGGGGGCAGCAGGACTCTGTTTTAGAGGGTAGAAGTTACCACAATGTAAATGAAAGCAATGACAATATTTGAAGTGACAAGCAAAAGGTCCTGGAGTAGGACCTGTATCCTTACTAGACATTTGGAAAGAGGGTGAGGAACACAATGACAAATCCCGTAAATGACATGGGGTGGTAAACTTGGGCAAAGTTCATGAAAGCTGTGAGAAACTTGAGAGGCACCTCACCAAGCTGGGGAATTCACTGAACGGCACGCTGCCTGCAGTTGGATATCTGCAGCTCAGTGAAAAGGCCCAGAGGGAATGACTCGGAGAGGAGCAAGAAGAAAGGATGAAGGGAGTGGAAAAGCTCTCATGGAGGGAGACTGAAAAGACTCAGGCTGTTTATTTAATGAGAAGGGACAAAAAACATGTAGAGGAACTTAAAAATATACTCCGGTATAGCGTAGTGAAACCTTCTACTCACCTTTTAATTGTGAGATAAAATATTGTGAAATTGTTTTGCTTGAAAAATTGAAATTGAAGGTGTAAGTGACAAAGTCAAAGCTTTTCTATGCTTTGCTCTGCTAAGCTGATGTAACTCATTCCCGTAACTCTCATTGGAACCAAGGACTGAAAAGAAAGCATTAGAGAGCGTATGGATAATGCTTAATCAAAATGAATAACAGATACTGAAGAGAACAAGGACCCTCAATCTTAGGGGTATTAACCAGTTCTAATTATAGAAAGTTAGGAGAAAACTTCCTTGCTACTTCTTGGTACAAAAAGCTGCCCATGCTGCTTTCTACTGTAGCTACTCTCTTTAAAACTTGGGTGCTTGTTGTAGTGGGGGAGAAGATACTGAAGATCTTTTCTATGACCATGTAAGGGCTTTATCAAAGCCTATCTGTCCCACAACCTTCTCCTTCATCACTGAATCCACATTCAGCTTCAGGTATATTACATAAAAAGCTCCTTGTCCCTTTTTTTGAATGTTGGCCAAACTCACACAGCTGTGAGTTCAAGAAGGCACGTTTTAAAATCCAAACAAGAGAGAGAAGGATTTAGGAGGGGTAATAGGAGAACCAGGAAAAAGTAGATCTAAGCACACGCATTTCTACCGACTTGTTTCTCCTCTAGTTTGGAGAGAAAACCCTGACAAGGTAACTCTTCATCGTTCTCTGAAATAGATTTCAGTCCAACTCAGTAGAAGGGCGTACTTGAAAAACCTCAAGAAATATTTGAATTAAAGTGGGTTCGTAACACATCTGATATGGTTTGTTCATGTCTAATTATAGCTGCTGCTCTGTGTGTGCGTTTGACTTTTGCAGCGCGGCTGGAGTAGCTGTTTCACTTGGCAGCGTGTGTGCTGGCCTGCCACTCCTCTCCCCATTCACTGAATTCTGACACTATGTTTAGAAGCACCAGCCATCCAAATTATAATAGGCCTCATACTTTGCATTTAGACTGCAGAAGTTAAAGCCAATTAAAACAAGTGCCTCAGCATTTGACTTTTTTTTTAACTTCATTTTAAGATGTTATCTTAAGGGAAATTTTTAATGAAATCTGTTTTGGTATGATACCGAAGATGCATTTATTAAAAAGGCCTATTTTTTTAAATCCAGTACACTTCTCGTGCATTTGATGTGATTTCCCCTCGAGTATTAATTTAGAAGAAGGAGAGAATAGTTCTTAAACATGGGTTTGGAGAGGAGGGAAGGAAATGTCTTCAGAGGTGTACCCTCTTCCTTCTCCCAGTAACAGTGGCTGGAGCACTCCTGCCTCCGGGCATGAGAAGGGAGAGTAAATTCATGTGTGTGCAGCCCCCTTCCCATCTGCACTGAAGCGATGTTGACCCCTGGTTATTCTTTGTGTGTGTGGGATGAGGGTTAAGGCACTAAGCTGATTCTTGAAAATTAAGCTCTACGCCCTGCTCTGGGCCAGATTTTCAGCATAGCTTTAGACAAGCTATTTCACTTCTGTCTCTGAGTTACGCACCCTGCAAAAATCTGTAATAATGGAGCTTTTTATAAAAGATTGTTTCAGTCTTGCATCTTTTTGGTTATGATTTCTTAATGATGTTTGAATAATTTCTCGTATGGGCACAAACAGACATAGCAAATAAGGCAAAATATTGTACTTCTCCTGAATGGGTCTCTCTCTTCATTCACTCTGGAAACGGAGGAAGAACACTGTGTGGTTTGTGACTAGTCTCAAGTAAAGAGACAAAGAAAAGCTTACAATACTCTTTCTGCTAAAGAAATGAGAAAACCAGTGAGAGTATGCTTGAGTCCAGCAGTTCTGGACTTTGTCTAGGCACACCAGGAGCAAAAAAACCTCACAAGGCTGAATTCCTCAACTTGGGAAAACTAAAAGGATATTTTGACATTCATTAAGGAATTTAAAAAGCCATTTGCTACAAAGTAGTGAGGGTGGAATTTGTGCTGTATTTCTGGGGGCAGAAAGACAAAAGTGCTAACTCAGTCTACGATGTTTCAGGAGAACATAATTCAAGAAAGGGAAGACATACGCAGTAGATTAGATAAAGTGCAGAGGTTGCAACTGTCAACACAGAAATATCTGAAAGTTAATTTGAGGTGAGAGATATGAAGGATGAACAGCTATTAATAATAATGAGACATTGAAAAAATCCCACAGCCGTCGATGGAGGAAATCTGAGAACGCAATGCTATTAGAAGGATTTGTAAAAATAGTAAGATATGTTTGCAGGGGATGTTTCTCAGTCATGTTGGTGGAGTAATGGAATATAAAATGCAAGTTTCTAGAGCTGGCGCATTGGAGGTCCATAAGCAAGTTAGATTTCTGCAGCTAACCAAAATCCACACCAGAGGAAAAACCTTACAGAAATAGCTGAACTGCTGTATCAGATGACCGCAGCGAGACTACATTTGATATAGCATGGAAAGCAGAAACACTTGTACACATCAGTCAAGAGTGGAACGTGACAGGAAGAAAGCAGAGTGGATAAAGCTCAAAGAAAGTAAAGAGTTTAAGCTAGCCAAAAAAAGAAAAAAAGAAAAAAAAAAGAAAAAAAAAAGAAAAAAAGAAAAATTTTGAATTTAAAACCTCTGTGAAAACCTCCATCTACTCCTCTGATGCAGTTATAATTTTCAATGGGCAGGAACCATTTTTTTCCAGTCATTGAGTCTGGACAAGAATATGGAGGAAAAAAAGTTTAGTGCAGGCTCAGTGGAAAAGGTACCATGCTGGCTGGCTTGAGTGATCACGGGGTTTTTTTTCTATGAAGTACAACTGAAGGAAGAGCTGTCTGGCTGATAGCTCCCTCTTTTCTTCATGACGAAAGTTAAAGAAATCTGTTTGCATGCATTTGAGTAGCTCTGACCTGATTTGCAGTTTATAGGAGAAACATTTAAAAAAAAAAAAAATCATTCCTCTCCTTTTCAGTATTAATACAAAAATATAGGGTGTCAGTATGGTAAATTGTTAACCAGCAATAGCATGACCATTTGGCACAGAGTACCAAATGGCATAGAGGCCTTCCTGCATGTCCCTTGGACCTTCAGCTTCCAAGTAACCCGAGTCTTAAGAAATTTAAAGGAAAGCATCAATTTTCATAGATCATGACAAGACCAAGGACAATAAAAAATCCCCCTATGAAACGAATTATTTCACATAAATACTCCTTGTATTTGCTTCTGTTCACTTAGAACCAGGAGAGCCTTACCAAACCAGCAAGATTTAATTTTTTTTTTCAGTTCCAAATGAAGCAAATTTGCCTAGAAAGATTTCAGTCAGCTCTGCTGATGGCTACTGGTCATTGCATAAGAGCATCCCTCCCTCGGAGGGCGATGTGGCTGCCCTCGCTGATCTCTTGCGTAGCAAACAGCTACATGCAGGCAGCAGGCTGAGCGCGTCTCTGGAATTAGACTGGTAACTTGCACGCCCTCTTATTATTGTTCGATGAGGAGCAAATATAACAGCTTTGCAGCCCACCGTCTTAAATGGAATTCAACGACGTGTCATTTACAAAACCAAATGGTTTTAAGATGATCATGCAATGTGCTGAGTAGCTCTTATAATGTTCATAGACTCTAATTTGGGAAAGCTATCTGTGCACACCCGTGACCTTAAGCGCACAGCTCCATTCCTGTGCTTAAAGACAAAATTTCCTAAATTGGTGTCACAATATCTTCAATTCTTGTTGAAAAATTCACAGAATTAAAATGAAAATGTTGATGCAAATGTGACTGTCTTGCTCTTCTTCCAGCACATTTTAGGAAAACACAAACAGCGTTATTGCTACATGTTGCGCTAATAAAATATGCATGTTGTTTGGAGGGTGTAGGCTCGTGGTTAGTCTCTATAACAGCAACAGTTTTCTTGGGTTTGTGCAACATAATTTTCTCTGAAGAGTTAGCTAATTTTTTTGCTATCCTTGGTCCTTTTTACTGAAGTTATCTAACGTGATGTAAAATTTGGCATGAAGGGAGTAATAATCTATCAACATCTTATAAAACTATATCTGAGTATACTCACTTTTTTAATACCAGCAGGGAACTGGATCTCCTCTTCTTTGTTTCCATAACAAAATAAAATCATAGAAACTGATTTTCAGTTATTTACCAACTTAAGAAAAAATGTGTATTAGAAGTCAAGTGTGGGAGTTGCTGTATGTATTTTAATGATTCATATTCCCAGGATTGTGGTGTTTGTTTTGTTTTGTTTTGTTTTGAATTTTCTACCATTCATTTTAGTGCATTGAATTTGCTTAAATTCTTACCTACTGTCATGGTCTAACCCTAGCCGGCAGCTAAGCACCACACTCCCTCACTCCCTCCCTCGCCTCACTTGCCCTCACACAACTAAGCTCCCCTCACTCCCCCCCTGGTGGGATGGGGGAAACTGGTGGGTTGAGATAAAGACAGTTTAATGGGCAAAGCAAAAGCCGTGTACGCAAGCAAAGCAAAACAAGGAATTCATTCACTCCTTCCCATGGGCAGGCAGGTGTTCAGCCGTCTCCAGGAAAGCAGGGCTCCATCACGTGTAACGGTGACTTGGGAAGACAGATGCCATCACTCCGAACATCCCCCCCTTCCTCCTTCTTCCCCCAGCTTTATATACTGAGCATGGAATCCTATGGTGTGGGATATCCCTTTGGTCAGTTGGGGTCAGCTGTCCCGGCTGTGTCCCCTCCCAGCTTCTTGTGCACCCCCAGCCTACTCGCTGGTGGGGTGGGGTGAGGAGCAGAAAAGGCCTTGACTCTGTGTAAGCCCTGCTCAGCAATAGCTAAAACACCCCTGTGTTATCAACACTGTTTTCAGCACAAATCTGAAACACAGCTCCATATGAGCTACTATGAAGAAAATTAACTCTATCCCAGCCAAAACCAGCACACCTACTTTTCATGATTTTTGAATAGTTTGACTCCAATCATTCAATCTGAATATTCAGTTTAGAGGGGATATAATGTTATCAAGTAGTTTGTAGTCCACTCCCCTGTCATATGGAAAGCAAACATGAACCAAATATTTGCAAAAAGGTGAAAACCAGCTGGAACTTTGGGGAACAGAAGAAACAGCTTATAGAAAGGTAGAAAGTCCTTTGCTTTTGTTCTCTTCCTTCCCTTGCCCCCAACAGGGCTCCTGTCTCTGATCTCTCAGACATGTTTTTATTCCATCTTCCCCTTTTTCTTCCTGTGGTTTTTTTGACATTTTATCACAGCACAAGTGCTCTTGTCCATCTTCCTCCTTCTGCTCATCTCCAGACTTGCTGAGTGCACTGTTTATAGTCACTGGCGTCTTTCTTTTTCCGTGCTGTCCCTCGTCCCGCTCTCACCCTCGGGCAGAAGCACTCTCACGGGGATGTGAAGAGTTTGCTTTGCAAGCAAATCTCGGAAGGGTGCTCCATCTGCCTCCAGCCTTCACGTTGGAGACACGTTGTGGCCTTTGAAACACAAAACCGCCATCGCCTTGAATTCTCCCTTCCGCTGGCTTTATTCTGTGAGGTCTCCTACAGATCAGCTCTCTAGAGTTGCTTCATCAGCATTTCTACAGAGGTATACCTCAATCCCTCCAGAACTTGCTGTGGGAGTTTAGTGGGTCTCTGTCCTTGGACCCCTTCTCTTCTCCCTATCCATTTCTGTCCCATCCCATCCTTTGACAAAAAAATCAGCAGCCATCTGCATGGAAAATTCTATAATCTACCTCTCTGCTCCAGTCCTGCCTTGTCTGTCCCTAGGGTCAACTTCGCTAAAGCTCAGATTTATGGCCTAAAAATTTAAATTGTTTATATTTACATGCAAATTTCTATATTATAAATCTAAGGGTAAATTGCCAAGTCTTCTCATCTTCCTTGTGTTTCTCTCTTGCATTTGAGAATAACTCTTCATAAATAGTAACACAACAGTTTTATGTATAGCTTCAGTTTTCCTCCTTGTAGCTTTTATTTTTTTGTGACAGTTACAAAAACCTTAATACTGGTTAGTCCACATGTTCACCGATATTGAAGCCTTACCCAACTTAACAGTGATGCTGCATCGTTTCCTTTTCTCTTCATATTTATCTGTGTGTTGTCTCTAGTTTTATAACTGAGACTTGTCTACCCAGGAAGTTAATCTAAATTAGCTAGTGGTATAAATTGAAGTGGATTAATTTGATTGCACTGAATCCGTTTATAGCACTTACTCAAAATTTAAAAGGCTTTAATTTAATTCTGCTTATTCCACTCTCCAAATAATGATCAAATAAGGTTGAGTTAGAGTTAATTCTTACGGGCTTTTCAGGAAAAGCAAAATATAAAGAACTTGAGCAATGAGAACCAGACATTTGCCTTGGGATGTGGTGCAATGAGCAGCCACAATTTGGTATAGCAAAATGACTGATGAGGCAAGGGACAGGGTAAGGAGTAGAACGCTGAGCTGTCACTGAGAAAACTGAATTCTGGTAAATTAAAATTTGCTTGACTATAAAGCATATTTAAAGAAATATCTGTTGATTTGAAATCTGATTATAGTATGTTACATGATAATTTAGTGTTGTAACATTTAGAGAAAGTATAAAGGAAAACAGACTTTGATATAATGCGAGAAAGTGCCACATGAAACTGAAAATGTTTCAAAATGTCTCAGAGACTCAGACCATTACCCACCAAACCCCACTATTTAAAATTCTGTATTTGCAGTGTATTAGCTGTTTTTCCCACATAAATCAAAGCAGAACTCTGCAACCATACGGGCTGTAGAAAATATCTTCACCCTATTGTCCTATAATCCAACAAAACAGTGTTAAATTTCAAGTATCCTAGTAGCGATAATGAAGCTCTTACTAGGACAGTGCTTGGAAGCTGATCTTTCATAACCAGTTTAGGAGCATAAGACCTATTGAAAAATATCTTACCATTTTAAATATTATGCCTGTTAAGATAATCTTGTAACTTTTCACTTTTTTAAACACTGGAGTTTGTAATGCTGGATAATTGAAAGAGCACCTTTTAGAGGTTGTAATTCATCTACTAGAAGGTTACTTAAATGTTGGAGGGAGAGTGACACTTTTTTTCCTCCCTTTTTTTCTCCCTTGCTTCTTTTCTTTCAGCAAATTATCAATGTTTATGTGAAACAGTATGACCCCCCAATGGCTAACGATGAAGAACTGCATTTATAGAAGAGATGTGGTCTGGGAGCACAACACGCAAACCTCATCAGTTTTACCCCACGTAGATTCCTGACAGATAACTTCTGTGACTGAGTATCCTCCATTTTCAGGCTAATGTTGGTGCATATTCCTGTGGTGCCATAAAAGCAGTGACTGATGTAAGCCTACATGTGTTGCACCAGCTTTGAACTGTCTAGTTCAAGGCCCAGCAAGGTGCCCACAGGAACAGACCCTCGGAGACCTCTGGAGCCGTGCAGCCTGTGTTTAAGCCGTGCGCACTGCTAGGATTTGTGGGCCAGATGAAAGTGAGTTTGCAGGCAAACTGGACGCATTTACTCAGGTGGCATTTTGCTAATTTTTCAATAAAATCATTGCCAAATCAACCAAGAGGGAAATGCAACGTACTGACGAGGAACGTGGCTTGCCTTTGGCTGAGGTGGGTAGAACGTGAGTCAATGAAAGTGTGCGGACGTGGCCCACCTCCAGACCTGAGGCTGCAACGGGGTCATTGTTCACCCACACCTGCTGCGACAGCCATCATTTCTCAAAATGTGGAGCCTTGTAGGTACACCACCTGCAGGTGAACGCAGGAAAACCAAAGGTGCAAAAAAGGGAGCCTGAACTCTAGACTGTGAGCTAAGGAAAGCAGATCTTCATTGTCAGCTCTCGCCTATAGCCGTCCCTTCTGTTAATAGCACCCTGGTATTTCAGTGAATTAAACACAAGCAACTTAAATCAAGACGGTGTCTGAAGCTGTTTATTGTTCCAGAGGAAAGAATTTATTTATTTACTTATTAGTATCCCTTTTTTTAAAGTGGGTAAACAATTTTCCTGGAACAGTAGTTTCATATATGTTTTATTAAAAAAAATTAATTAGCTCTCTAAATACATTATTTTCTTGTGTTTTCTTAATAAATATGCTTTCATCATTACCTATTCACAGGCGTATCAAAATTGTTTCTAGGGAAACACAAAAGCATGCACAGGTAGGTTAACAGCCAAACTATTACTTTTGCATACCTACCTCATATCTTCTCTTATCTGATAGAATAATGATATAGACATTGCTATGACAGCAAGTAGGTAACTGCACCTTCCACAGAAGTTTTTTGCTGATTCCTCCTTATTTTACAGACTAAGATGATTTGTGCATGTGCATGTGCAGTTTTACTAATTTATTCATAAACTTCTATGTAGGTATTTTAGGGTAGATACAATTTCCTAATTTGCTAACCTAATTGTGTTAACATTCAAGTTCTGAGATTTATGCAGAAATGCAGACAAAATGGATTTGATATTTGAATAAAAAGAAAGGGGACCATGCCTTGAAGTGGTTTAGAAAAATGGTCTTTACCTGCATGTTTTGCTTATTAGTGAAAAGCTTCCGAAGGTTACAAACATGTCTCAAAGTGAAGAGGTGTGCGAAAGGTTTCACTTTTAACTGAATAACATTTCCACCAACACCGTAAAACTGAAGTTCTGATTACATTATTATTTTTTACTCTACTGGGAATAATATAGCAGACTTCAGGCTTTGAAAATTTGGAATTTGTGACTATGGGTAAAGTGGTTTCTAAACTAAAGTAAAAATCTTTATTTATGCTTATCTAAAGTAATTGCTTTAATTTCTGTTTGTCCATTTGCTGGATTAAATGGAAGAAAAGATGGTAGTAATTGCCTTTCAGGCTCTGACTCTAGCCGTTAGTGATATTAAAATGCGATGTTACTTACTGGAAACTTTAAAATACTATCGCAGACCTTTAAAATACTGTCATTTGGTGGTTCGATCAGCAGTTAAATTACTTACCATTTTAATGCTCAAAATTAACTTTCATAGTTAATTTTTGTAAAATGACCATACTAAACAATGGAAAAGTGATTTTAGGTGGCTTTGTGTGTCAAGTGGACGTTGTTGATCCATACCAGGAAGATTTTTGGGCACATCATTTGGAAGGTGTTTGCCTTTGTCCTTACTGCACCCATGTGGGGCTCATTCTGCGCCACACGGAAAATGTTGAGGAAGGCAACGTCGAGGGCTTGTTACCAGCTGGCTGCCTGCAACGCAGGTTGCTGAAAGGCCAGCAAGCCGAGAGGAAAATGTTCCCCGTTTTGAGGGCTCTACCCAGGGCTTCCAAGAAAAGCGTCGATTATTTGCTACTGCTTACTTGAGTTGTCAAGAAAAAACCTTGATAACAAGTTTTAATTTATTATTGCTGAAGGTACTCTAAGGTCACAGCATTCAACATCAGACAGGTGCTTGTTCCTTAGGAAAAGCGGGCTTCTCTTCTCACAGCGTTTGTCAAGAGCAACATCGAGAACACAGTTATCAGGCTGACGTGGTAAAAAAACCCCAAACCCAAACACGCCCCCCCCCAACAAACAAACCCCAAAGTATACAAGTTAGTGAGATATTCATAGCACTATTTGGAGAAGGGGAGCAAGCCATTTTTTCCCTTTTTCCCCTTTTTTCCTTTTTCTCCTTTTTTTTTTTTAAACCCCCCCCCCCCCCCCTTTTTTTCCTTTTTCTCCCTTTTTTCTTTTTTTTTTTAATCTCCCCCCCCCCTTCTCCTTTTTCTTCTTTTTTCCCTTTTTTTTGCCTTTTTTGTCCCATAACAGAATTTTTCTGTCATGGGACAGCCACAATGCAGAAAAAAAGCAGTCAGCGCTTCCTCGGTGTTTCAGATGTGACTCGGAGGGGCCGTTGCTGGAACATGCCAGCATTTCCAACCCTGTGCTCGTGTAACCCTTCCCCTTTCTCCTGCTGCTCCCAGGCTGTCAGCTATGGTAATTTTTTAATCATTAATTTCTTAGATGGCTATTCACTCATTCCAGGTAGCCCAGGATAGAGTATTGCCTTTCAGCCTTTAGAGGCACAGCTCCAGTTTCAGCCGGTGACTAGAGGAAGTCTTTGCATCTCACTGTGATTTTTATGGTAGATCTGCTAAGAATTTTTCAACTTAGCCCCATTTTTTTTTTCCCCCTGGATAGCTCTTCAGAGATTGCAACAGTTTGACTGATAGGTTGTAACCTGATGGGTAGAAATGGCCATGGGGGGAAGGAGACCTGGCTTGAACTTCTGCAACTCTGTATTATAAGATGATCTAAGATTAAACATTTCTGTCTGAGCCAGTTACAGCAGGAAGTTGAGCTTACACTTCCCAAATCCCAGGTGGGTCCTTGACATTTTGATCCAAACCCTTCACAAGTCCATTTTTGTGAAAATGTGCAGAATGTCATATTGGAAATTGTGTAATTTTAGCTGTAATCAGAGTCATGGCAGTGACTGACTCGTATTGTAAGGGTGAGCTTGGTGGCAGATTTCTTCACTGCTAGATATCTCCAGCAGTGTATTTTATTAAAAAAAAAATTAATACCTATTCATTTTTACAGTAGGTAAACTGACATTAATTCAATGGTGTGAATTTGTTCATTATCCTCAAAGATGAGCAAAAATGGATTTTTCAACCTACTTCAAGAAAGTCTCCAGCTGAACAAAACATTTTGTTCCAATACCAAAATGCTTCATTACTTTATTTTGGAAATGTGAGGGGGAAAAAGCTGTGAATGGAGTATTCCCTTCTGATTTGTAAAGTGATGTATGTTAATTTTTGTGGTTTTTTTCTCTGAAGCAGTTCACTATATTGATCTTGTTCTAATTATGAGTACTAACCCACAGATTACACAATAATTAATAATTAAAGACCCAAAATAAATGATTTCTTTACAAAACTAGAATTACTTTTGAAAGTTAATAGTTTTATAGCCATGCAGATTTTTAGCAAATCAATCAGAATGTTGACACAAAGAGAGAACAAACACTGCCATTCAAAAATAAAAAGGAAATTGTTATTTAAATTTATGAAAGAAAGCCACATTTTTCTGTGTCATTTTCCAGGAAAATTTCTATGTAGCTTTCTTTTTGTGTTTCTGTTCTGCTGTTTCTTCTCCAGGAAATGAGAGGAAGCAGAAGCCTAACTCCTCTTACGTGTATCAGTTATCACATTAGGTGATCTTGCTGTGATTTTTCTTCAAGTTCATTTTGAATTTGTGCCTCTCAAGGGATAAAAGCTTTCCTACAATCAGTACCGTAGGTACTAACTGGCATACAGCTAATTTCTTCCTTGTCGTGTAGACGGTGGCAAAAGACCCTAAAGATGGGTTCTTGAAGAGGTACAACGGTTTTTGTGCATTGAACATTTTCCCCCTTTCTTTTGAATTCAGTAAGTTTAAAAACAATGCTGTCTGTTGTTGGTACTACTTTGATGGATTTCACAGGGAGGGAAAAAGTGCCAAATGGGGTTTAAGTGATGAACTCTCTCCCTTGCCTCTTCTCATTATACAGATTTCATTTTGATGATTTGGCTAGCCAACTTCTTTAAGCAATAGTTTTGGTCATGCTTTACTATATTTATTAATAGTAATTTTGTGCATGTCAAAGAAATGATACTTGTGTATAAAAAATAAAAGATGGCCAGTAGCATGGCTTAGCTTTGAACTCCTGATTCCAGTGGACCCGCCCTTTGGCCAAGACTTTTATTTGGTTTCATCTGTAGACTTTGCACTTATTTGTATTCCTTCCTTTCCCTTTCCAGGGATCTTTTGTATTTGCTGTGAACCATTTTACCTTTTGATTAGAAAGTGCGTTATCTTGTTTTCCCATGTTTTAAGCATTGAGCTTATTAGAAATGAGGATTGCTGGTTTCTCTGCTAAGTGATTGATGGCTTCCATTTTTTCCTGCAGAAGATACAGCACAAGTGCAAGCTGTGCAGCTTCGTCTTGCTGTCCCACTGCCATGCATTAACCTGATTTCAATAAAATGCCTTTAAGAGAGTCAAGTAATTCTTTGCTCTTGTTTGGTAGCGTCTTTAGCACATTTGACAGTGCCTTCAGTGATCCCTACGGTGCCTAAAAATGTGTGCCCAAAACCTACTATAACATGTGTGGGTTCTTTAGGAGGTTGGCATGTATTTGATGCGGATGGCATTTCAGTGAGGTGGAGACCTCTCCTGACTCCATCATCTCTCAGGGAGCCTAAAAGCAGGAACAAAAGGCAGCACCAAGTTCTTATGTCATCATCTGAGCAGATGGACTCTCTTCACAGAAATGCCTCCTAATTCCTAGTGATCTTGGTAAGAGCTGGTAAATGTTCAGCATTTCTGAAAATCACAAGCAGAGATTTAGGAGGTTAGCTCAGGCACCCCATCCATCTAAACCAAAAATGTTGCCATGAAAAGGGAATAACTTCTACCACCTAATGAACAAGATTCATTATAATGACTTCAAAGTGTAATAGTTTGCGTTCCCCGACCCGCAATCTTACTGATATTTTCAGATTAGAGATTTCTCATTAAGATGTCATAATCTTTTTTAGAAAAGGTCTTTTTTACTTTGAGTTTAACTTGATTAGAATTACATTCTTGGGACAGTTTCTTGGGCATTTAAAGAGCTCTGCTAATGGTGTTATGCTCCAGCTCCATTTCCTCAGCTCCATTTCCTCAGCTCAGCAGAAGGCTGCGTACGACGTGCTGTGCACGTGAAGTGGATCGAACACTGTACGTTGCATTGCCATCCTTTCCGAACTAGAATGGTGCCATCTCAAGCACCACATCACACATCCTTTAGTACGGATATTTCAGTGAGGAATTTGGGTCCTCCTGGTCACAATGATGGGGGAGCGGCCAGGGAGGGGGGCTGCAAGGATTCGTGCTTGTGTGCCAGGCATCCTCCTTTCCTGAGCTGGAAGAAGTCCAGAGGACTCCAGTACAACAGACTGTGAAAAGCATGTGGAGGAAAGTGTGGTGGGGTAACACTTCTCCACCAGTTCTTCCAGTTTAAACCTTCCAGAGAAGTTAATGCAAGTGACTGCCTATAATCATTTGAGGGAAAACAGCTCTATGGCTTGGAAGAGTGGCTGATGCAGACAGCAAAATAAGCTGGTGGCAGGATGGTGCCTGTGGCTTCCAGAGGATTGCCCATAAGCTGCAGCTGTGAGTTTGGAGCTGCAGCCTTTAATTAAAAAAAAAAAAACCAGAAAAAAAGTAGGGAGGGGTGTCCCCAGTCCTGCTCTCTGAGGAAAAATCCTCAAAGCAGCTGCTATTATTTGAAACTCTTAAGTTTTTTTCTGTGTGGATGACACACAAGTTAGGGAGGATGAGGGAAGAACCGTGGTTTATACTTGTGAGTTTGCTTAGAATAGAAAACAGATTTCACACTTGAGATGAAATAGCAACATATTCAGGTCTCTTTAGAACGCTCTCTTCGGATATGATATCTGTGTGCTATCTGTGTGAAACTGTATTAAGGCATCCGTATACAGACAATAAATGGGAGAATGGCAAGTGGTAAAATAAGTACGCCATTACACTGAAGTTGCCACTAGATTATAATTTCTGGAAATCCAGAGGGTCTGAAAAAATGGAAATCGGTAGAAGTAAGCTTGAACCAAATGCATAAAATGAAGCGTGCCCTGGAATGTCTAACACCACCCCTCCCCTCCAGAAAGTCAAATCCTAGAAGTTTAAAATTCACTCAGGAAGCATAAAAGAGCATTGTTTAATATGAATAATAAATAACAGCTTTCAGGTCTTGTCTTTAAGAATTATTTACAGCACAAAGCCCAAATTTATGCTTGCTTTCCAAGTGTGTTTCCAAACAGCATGTTTATGAGCTGAAGGAACAAGAGTGGAAGAGAAGCCAACTTCTGTTCTTGTTTTATTAGGTCTGATTTATAGCCTAAAAAGTGTCTGAGTGAGGTAACATGGCTGTTAAGGAGGCTGATATTCTGCTAAGAAAGATATTTTGATGGACAGAAAGTACCATAATAGTAAAAAGTTTATGTTTCATAGTCAGAAGCTCTGCTGGTGGCTGTTAAAAAATGTCCTGCCCAAGGTGCCCGACCCTCACATTGCCGTATAGACAAATTACGTTTTCAGTGTTGAGCCTCTAATTCACATCCACATTAAATAACTGGAGGAAGTGGTATAAATTCACCACTTGCTTAAATTCAAACCTACAAAAGACAGGAGTCCCAGATACCCCTTCCTCCTGCCAGCCAGGGTTTCTGGGCGTAACATTGTGCATCCTCTCAGGGCTGCGTGCCGCTGTACCCATCTGACAGCGAAGCTGGCATGAGATAAAAAGACTTGGCTTCCCTCCACCTCCACCTCCCGGTGAGGTTGGTCTGGTGGGTGGTCTTCAGAGCACATCAAGCCCAGGCCTTGCGGGATTTGCCCTCCTAGGAGACGGGGTAGCCGGTTGCATTCAGAAACATAGGCAAAGGCTGTGGTGCTGCACCTCTGCAGATAGCAGCTGACTTGCTGGCTGTGCTGGCTCAGGGGGTGAGAAACCTCAGCACCGTGCCTTCCCCAGCCTGAGGTCTGCCATTTAGCCAGAGAGCACCCTGATTGATAGGATGGAGGCTGTTATGGACCCAGGGAATGAGGAATTTTCCATTCTTCTGTTAAAAACACAGGGATTTAGAGTTTCTTTGGGCTAGTGGGAGAATTCAAGATCCAGTCAGCCTTTGGCGTAGGGGCTGGGGCTCTGCTGTTGCTGTTATGGAAGGGTTAGTTTCTTGGGAGAAGTGGGATGCGGCTTTGAACCTCCTGGGCTGAAGAGAGCACTGAATCCAGGTCTTCCCTCTCCTAAATAGCCCAATACCGTGCAGCTGAGCAAAATGGGAACTTCTGCCCTGTGGCTGAAACGAGAAGAGAGATTTCTTCCCCGGTTTTGAAAGGCCTGAGTTTCCTCTTTAACTCCAGCAGAGGAACATGGGCAACCCCAGATCTGGGCACCTCCATGCACCAAGGTTAAATCCAGAGCCTGTCTTGAAGTTAACTTCAAACCATCCGTCAAGCGTTTTCCTCTTGCGTTTGCCAGCACCTTGTCCCACCTGGTTCGGCAGCTGCCTGCTGGGGACCCTTCTCTGGCACCCCACCTCCTTCCTCCGCCTTGCAAGGGATGCGCAGAGCTCTGACTCAGGGCTGTGCAATCCTCTCTACCTGCACGCTTGCAGCAAGGCCCTGCGTAGAAGCAGATGTTCAACTTTGATCACAGAAATTAAATTTGTTGGGATGGCTTATACCAGTGCCAATGACTATGGTTTTGTAGGGCAGAGATCTAGACCATAACAGCTGCATACTGCTAAAAAAATGTTTGCTTTTTTTGATGCCTATTTTGAAATAATTTCTGAAATTTATTTTAATGCTGGTACGATGGTATTTATTGTTAAATAATAAGCCAGAGCTTCAAGTATTTGCTGAAGGTCAAATTCTCGCCTGGTATAACTTTGTGTTGCTCCGTTAAAAGCAGTATGTCTGTGTCTATTGTCAACACCTGAAAGATCTGCTTTGGAAACTTGGGTGGGGGAGAAACAATTAGTGTGTTATTAAAAAAAAAAAAAAAAAAAAAAAAAAAGGGAGAAGAAGCCGTACAAGTCTGTACAAAGCACCTCTGCAGCATTTCTGTTCATTGGAAGAAGGAATTGAGAGCTGCAGTAGATTACCGAGAGCTCACGTTTATCTCTGTAAATTCTTTTGCTCCTGGAAATCACAAGATACTCTGAGAAAGAGACGTCAAAACGTATTAGTGAAGTATATAGAGATGTAATGGGTCTTGATTAATTATGTAGTCAATTATATTAAACTGTTGCATTATTCATGTTCCTTAAAAGTGATTTGTCAAAAATATTCCCATAGGGCACTGATATTTCACAGTATATTGTAGGATTAGGAGATGAAGTTTGCAGGTTAAGTTATTTACTGTTAATGAAAACACCACTCAGTATATACGGATTGAAAATCCATTGTTAATTAACAGCATTCAATTCTTAATTGTCTTTTTACCAGTTCAGTTGAAATCATTGACACAAAATACATTGTTAAACTGCTTAATCAATCATTGTAGAAAAATAGAGGTGTTTGATAGGGACATTCTAGTACAAAGTTTACGTGAAGCTTCCCTGTTGAAAGCTTTGGAGGCTTCTATTTTTTTTTTTAAGCTTATGTTACAAAAATGAGATTTCATAAACTTTACAGTCCATACTACATTAATACCAAAGACAATAAAATACAGGGGGAGAGAGAGAAAGAGGCGAACACACACACCTTAAGCTTTAGGTGCCCTATTCACAAAAATATAGCTTACACATGCGCATGCCCCAGTGGCGGAAAGTCTATTTTTTTTGTGCTAAAGGACACAAAAAAGGTTTAATTAGGGCCCTGAGCTGCTGTTCTAATTAACGCAAACTTTTGTTAAACTGCAGCAATGAATTCTAGACTGGCCCAGTAAATTACAAGAGCAAAAAGCAGGTTTATCCTCAGAGGAATTGTTTGCTTTCAGCTCGTGCACCTTTTGCTAGGACTGACACACGCGGGTGGCTCGTCGCTACCGATGCCGCGCTGCCCCTGGCTCCGCTGCTGTAAGGCTTCTGTCTTCCAGTGGAGCTGTGGAGCCACCCTTCCTTAAAAACCCTCAGTACCTCTCGCGGGTAACCTTACGGGTGGGTTGTGATGGATGAACTGGAGCACTCGGCAGCTGCTGATGCTGGGGCAGAAGAACGAGCTTTGAAAGGTCTATAGCAAAATGAGTGTTGTTTCACAAAAGTTAAGTGTAAGTAACCTTTACCGAGTTGGCAGAACCGGCCATCCCGGGTGGAGGGAACAAAAATTCATATTCTGCACCGTTCCTTACATCATGCTGCTTTGTGAAAGCCTTCTAGGGAAAACTTTCAGAGCTGAAACAAAAAGCTCTTTCCATCCAGCCTGATCTGCCAGTCCCTGCTGTGCAAGCCTTTCCTCACACCCTGCTCTGCCCACCTCAGCATGAAGCACAGCTAGAGGTCCTGCAGAAACCCCACTGATTAGCCACACACTGTGAAAATTAGCAAGGGGCAGTTGTTTCAGCAAAAAAAATTGAAAATAGGTGTGAAATTAATGTGAAAGCTCTATCACAGTGCAAAATTTCCACCTGCCCACTAAGTTTCTCCTGAGGTTATGTTTTTTCTCTTCTATTTTAATGTAAATGTTTCTGTACAAAAATGCTTCAGATGCTTTTAAGTGTATTCTTCCTTTCTGGAGTAGGCAGGTATAAAAAACAAAATTAAGGCTGCAGCTTCTTCTCCTTTGCTGACAGAAATGCTGTTCTTGATGGGCCTGAGCGAAAGCCCACCGAAAGCAACGCAATCTCTTTTCAACAGGTAGTATTTTATGCAAGCTGGGCCTGACTGAGTGGTCCTTAGCATGGGGCAACGCCGCACCATGTGAGCAGCCCCTTACGGAGCATGTCCGTGAAGCTGTGACCGTACACATCAGCTCCCCTACTCGTGTGAGTGTTGCCGTGTAAGCTATGCAAATTATCACTGCCCCGTTAATTTTAAAGTTGTCAAGTCAGAATGTACAGGATTTACACTGATTTACAACAACCAAGGAGCTAACCTAAGGTGAAGAAAGTTGTTAGGGAACCACTCTCCTGAGGACGGGTTGCAGGAACCATGTGTTTAGCTGAGAAACCCTCTTGAAGCATATACCCAGGGATGTTGCACCCCCCGTGACTCTGCAGGACCGGCCAAGCACCGGTGCTGTCAACAAATGAATTTCATTGATTATGGCTTCAGATGAAATTCAGCTGTTTCTTTCCCAGCTGAGTCGCTAAAATCTACCCGCTAAGGTGCAACATCTGGTTTTCAATGGCTTGTGCTGTTTGTGTAGCAAACTACTCTGCTGAAGTCCCATGGTTTGGGTGGGGAGAAGGGAGAAGTTTCCCTAGATATTGCACATAAAAGGTAATACCTCCACAGGAAACATGCTCGCTATATTAAGAGTATACAGGAAATTCTGGTTTGCCATGAGTTTGCCACAGCCTAAATTTTAGGTTGAACTGCCAAAAAAATAACCGGAAACGGTTTGCCCTATTTGTAAACATTTTCAGAGTATATCAGTAATTATGTTACAATTTCTCTACCCTGCCCTCTCCCAGACTTATGGCTTTTTAGAGTCAGTAAAATTATCTGTTTGGTAAACAGTGAGGTACTCTAAACAGCTGCCAGTCTGGTACACTGAAGAAAATGTCATGCACTAGAAGAGCCATAGATATAGGGGAAAAAATCAATATTACAATCCGAATATTAGAAGAGAAATGCCTACTTGATGGGTAGTTAGTTTTTGCATCCCAATATTTCAGGAACTTTGTTTCTAAACCTACATTAATTATACATCTATGTACATTATTTAGAAGTTCTTTACTACAGTACTTTTGTACATGCGGTGTTTATTACTAAATGTAAAGAGAAAGTAATTACATAAGGCATATGTACAGTATCGTGTTGGATTGTAGATCCCTCTGCTCACCTTCGCCTTAAAGCTGCAAGGCCCATTTGATAGAGGCTTGTCACTCAGCATGTGAAACTGTTCTGAAATACATAAAAACTGGAGCCAAGGCTCATTACTTAGATGAGCATTAATTAGTCTTTCCTTTTAAATCCCTTGTACATATTCACATTGCTTTTGTTTTTTTTTGTTGTTGATGTGAATAAACCTGGAGGTCTGAACTCAGAGAGGTGCCGAGGAAGCCAGCAGTCATTACCAGGGTGGAGATCGAGATTTCACCATCAATAATGGGTATTGCAGCTTTAACCCACCCCTTTGCTTAGTCTGTGAATCTCTTAGTTTAAATTGGGCAGGTAGATATTTCGCATCTTAAGTATTTATTTTCCCGGAATTAAGAATAACAAGGAAGAAAAAAAAAAAGTTGTGTCAGAGAAACAAAAGGGGAGCAAAGAGGGAGAAGATAAAGGAGGTGTTGTGGCCCTTACGCCTCCAGTGGTTCTACACTTTGGACTCATTCTCCAAGTTGGCCACATCACCGTTTCTTTCATTTTGGTCTTCTTGATTCTTTTCTTCCTCTTCAGTTTCCAGCTCAGCATGCTGGTCCAGCTTGCTGGAAACAGACCACGTCAGGGGCAGTTCTGCTCGGCTGGCCATCTCTGCCAGCTCTTTGGCACTGTAAACTGGTGTGTTGGTCTCATACGTTTCATGAAAACTGTTGTAGTCAACTTCATAAAATCCGTCCTCCAGAGTGAGGACAGGGGTGAAACGGTAACCCCACAGGATCTCACTCGTAATGTATGAACTTCGAGCTTGGCAGGTCATTCCTGTAACAGAGAAGGAAGAAGTGATGTAATAAGGACCCACTGCTTTCCCAAATCCTTAATTATTTATTCATATAGGTAGAGAATTGTTTGTAAAAAGACATATGCCAGAAAAGAAATAGGTTTGACTTCATATGAGGTTGAGCTTAGAAAGCAATGTTACAATGTGTAACCTGTTTGATGCCCTTTCCTTCTGTGCATGTATATAATAACAAGTGGCGAGTCTGTGAACAAAGATTAACATTTCTTTATTAAATGCGGTTCTTCTTCCTGTATTTCATCAACGAGTAACTCACCCGCTGACGAGTCTCAGATGGCTTATTGAGCGCATACATGACTTGCATCGTGCCATCCTTTGGTTCTCTGGCATGTAACGAACCCATGCTGCCACGTCCAGCAGTTGCCCAGGCTAACTGAGGAACAGCAAAAGCTTTCCTCTGCTGGAGATAACCCCTGAGCCTGTGATTCATGGGTTGGCTTGGTTCCCCTAAAGGTTGGAGCTGCATTTTAGTTACACTGCTTTGAGGTTTGGGCTGGTGGCCAATGCACAAACATCAGCAAAACTCCTGAAGGACATTGTGATAGTGTGTGGTGTTGAATTCAGATAACTGGGACTGACTTCTTCTTTGTTGCCTTCCCTTCACCGCTCTGCTGAA
>NW_008825113.1:3186948-3191561 GCF_000699105.1 Pygoscelis adeliae
ATAGGGCAAAAAAATCTGTAAGATACTATATTTTGTTAAGAGGCATGGAGAGAGGTGGCTGTTCCAAGCTCAAAGTGTAGTCCAGAGGGTCCTGTGGGTGAAGAAACACCTGGCCACGGCAGGGACCTGTGACTTGTAGAACCTGCCCCATCTCAGACAGACAACTCAGGGAAACACTGCAATAAAATATTAATGCTCAGTAGTGGAAGGGGAAACCCAGCTGACCAGGAAAAGGGTCTGGAGAAGTGAATTTAAGAGGCAAAAACATGCTGCCGACAAAATGGGAGTACACGGAGAGAATGTGTTGGTTTTCCTTTGATTATTTGCACATTGTTAACTATGTATTACTAAGCAAACGTCAGCTAAACAGTATATGTCAAATACTTAGTAAATAATGATACATAACCCCTGGACAAGCCTGCCACACATCAGTTACTTAGAAGGTGATCATAAGCAATTAAAATTGTTTAATTTTATATGATGCTGGCATCATATAAAGTCACATGGAGAGTCTCAGGAAGAGCAAACATTGGTAGTTTAATGTCTCCGATCTTTTTCAGGGCTGTGCAAACTGCTCTAGATAATTCTGCCCTCATTCCCTTGAGCCTCCTCTCCAAGCTCAGGTAACTTGCTTCTGATGGGTGAAAACTGCTGTTTCTTGGTACTCCATTTTTTTCACTGATAATATTATGTTTAGAAAGACATTTACCAGCAGTTATCGCACTGTGGTACTTCAGTGCTTCTCCATCGTCTCCCTCCGCTTACTGCAGCGCCTCAGACCCTGCGGAGGGGTGACTGTCAGGGAAAGCTTTAGCATGAAAACTGCTGCACTGTACCTACCTGCTACAGCCAGGCAGAAACAGGACCATATTTCTACTGTGCCTACTGATCTTAATTTCTCTTTCCTTTTGCCTGACAGAAATACTCAAGCCTTTATTTTTCTCGGTTTTGCAGGACAAGCCATGCTTGTATTTCAATGCTCAAGTAATGCACAAATGGAAATACAAAGATCTTACCATTTCACAGGTGGGAAGGGCTGAAGGACATGAAACCATATGACAAAATCATTTCTTGTGAGATTTCCTGTGCGATTTTTAGTCTAAAGGAGATCTTCTTTCCCACAAAATGACAGAGGGAGAGGAACTTGGCAGCTCACAGAGCACTATACCTAGGAGAAATGCACTAGTTGTGCAGCAGCTTCCCCAAAGGGTCATTTGTTTTTTGCAGTGCTCTTCTGGGCAGACCCAGAAGTGTGGGTGCAGTATTTGATAGGATCTCCCTGGCCCGGGGGGGGAGGCATCAGCTGGCTGCGGACAGAGAGGGCCAGCAGCAACCAGTGCTGTCGTGGTGTCTTCCCTGCTGCCTCAGGCACCCCTCTGGGCTGGTGTCCTACCAGGTCCTTTGCTGCTCCTTGGTGGCACGCCGAGACCAGTGACCCCTGGATGGGTTTCCCCAAAGGAGTGTGCCGTTCCTAAGGCTTATGTGTTTCTAATCCCTTTCTCTGCTGCTGAAATTTAGCTTCAAAGTGAGTGGGAAATTTGGAATTTTCATTACAAGGGCAATGAGATTAAATAAAAAAAAATATTAAAGTCCCTTTGAAACAGTATTACCTTCCTGTGCTCAGACCAAGTACTCAGTGATCCTGCTGCTTTGGTTGGAAAAATTCATTTGACTGGTGGGAAAGAGGGGGGCAATTTTCTGCAGAAGTCAGGAAGATTAATTGAATTACGTTAAAGTTACAGCTCATTAAAAACAACCCCTCATCTGAAATTTTGACCTGTCTCAGTTTTTAATTTAGTCTCTCATTCAACAATGATTTAATACTGTTTCTTTTCCACAGCTAGACAAAATACTTTCAGAGCTAGCATGAAAGAGTTAGGATTTTTCAAGCAAGTAAGTTGAAATCAAGAAAAAGACTTTATCTAGTGAGGGACGTGTGTATGAGAGAGACCTTAGTATGCTCTCTAAAGGTTTGAGAAAGCTAATACAGAAAAAAATTTGTAAGTGGATCACAGGGATTCTGGATTAAAATGTGCCACAGTCGTGGAGACCCTTGAAGTGACTGCCAGCCCGCCTGCATGGCTGTGGAAGCAGAACAGAGAGATTTCTGCGGTTCTCAGTGGCGTGGCTTCACCAGCTTCTGCCTGTGCCGGCTCAGAGGTCCTTCAGCTCCACAGTCAGCAGAGCTTCTGGACTGTCTTTTCTGCATTTAAGCCCTTATCTTATATTATGGTCTAATTTACATGTTTCGTTATACTCCATGGTTTTAATTGTCCTGTAAAAGGAAATGTGACTTCTATTATTTGCTGTAAGTTCTGAACATGCTCTTGGTTGACAGGGGAGGCTGCATCTTGAGTGACGGTGTTTTAGGCTTTAGATTTCCAAGTATTGCGTGATTTATGGAATAATGGTGTGGTTTACATGTAGCCATAGATCTGTTGCACAATGGCTTTAAAAATGATTGTGGTTTGACATTTTGACTAGTGTCACATTTCAATTGGATCCCTTCAGGGTAGATGAGAGCTTCGGAGCCTTTGGAGCTACTTAGCTCAGCATTAATTGGACTTATTCAAAATAAGCTGGGAAATTAAGAAACCCAAATAATTCATTCTGAATTAATTAAAACTATAACTGGAAGGAATGGTCTATTCGAGAAGGGGCATCGGACCTCAACGAAAACCTCGAGGCTGGACTCTCAGGCCCTGCTGTGACGGGCATCGAGTGAAGCCAGGGCAGCGGGTGGTGACGGAGGAGCATTCCCGCTGGGCTGGGCAGCCGCTTGCCCCTGCACATCCCAGCGTGGTGGCTCCGCAGCTCCCCGCACCATCTGTCCCTGCTGCCTGGCACGGGGGGACGGCAGTGGCAGGATTAGGTTGCCCTGCCGTGGGCTTGCGCTTGCACCTGTTCACCTCGCTGCATACTGTATTTTAAATACACCGTGAGCTGATGAGACCTCTGATGGTTGCTCTTAACTGCTGTCTCACTCCTTTAAACTCGAAGCATTTTTAATGAGTGGTAATGAGCCTTTGTATATGTTGCAGCTTTCTGTTAGGTCTTAATGACAGTGTTTCGGTCTGTTTGTTTTATGTTTGCACAGGCTAGGGAATCACGACTGAGTGTTGCGCAAATACTTGCCGGGCAAGTTACCTAAGAAGTAAAATTAATTGCCATCTTAATTCATTGTGGGTTTTTTTATTATGTTTAATGTTCAATTAGAGCTTTATGGGCTGTAACCAGCATCGTAAGAGTTGCCACTTCTCTGTGGCACACACCAGGGTGGATACTGTTCGTATCGCTCCCCCATCCCCATTCCTGGGTCAGAACTATGCAGGCAGAGTTGAAAGCTGAATTTTGGTCCTTGTTATATTGGAGGAGGCAAAATAAATTATGTGGATTAGGTGGAGACTTTTTTTTTTTGAGGCAGCCAACCTTACATGGCAACATTTTTATTGTTTTGTTTTCAAATGGGAACAAAAAAGGTCCTGCTGACAGTGCTGGGATTAGCTCCATGTATCTGAAATCAGCAATTAGATACTACTTTGGATAGTCCTTTTACCATACAACCAGTGTAATTAAAACTTTAATTTATCTTCTAAATGCTTATTATTTCTGTTCAACAGGCAAGGAGCTGAGCTGCACAGAAATTTGAGCAATGTTGCAGAGTGAAAAGTGGCTTGTGAGCAGGAGCCAGCCTGCTAAGCCACTTTCTGTCTGCATTGATTTTGACACACAGCTGGGCTCCTACTGCAAGGTACCTGTGCTGGGGTGGGGATGCTGGGTATCTGCCCATGGGTTAGGCTGTAGAGGACTTGGTCACATCCGTGACATTACGTCCTGTTTGCTTCAACAGGAAGTTGGGACCATGCTCTGGCTCCTGCTACGTGTGGGCTGTTCCTCTCCAGAGCACAGGCTGAGGTGGCTCCCTCTGCCTGACTGGGAGCGTGGACACTATTTCAGTGTACCCCATCAGCAATTTTTCTTGCAGCTAGAATGAAAGGTTTTATCAAGCTTAATATTTGCACCATGCAGTCTATGAAAATGACAGAATAATTCCCTTAAGCTGTTGCCTATATGAGGGTAAGGTTACAACCCCACCTTTGACTGATTAGAATTAATAACAAAGTTGATGCCACCTCCAGATTCATCACTCTCAGAAAGTCACCCTGTACAGTTATTTTGAGGTTATGGTTTGTTCATCCTGTCTACTGCTATTTAGGCTTATGCTTTGCACTGCCTTACAGTGCTACAAGGGTTTGGTGTGGTGACCCAGAATGCCTTGATGCATTTCCTCACAGCACACTTAATTTAGGATTTCACAGAATCATAGAATCATAGAATAGTTTGGGTTGGAAGAGACCTTTAAAGGTCATCTAGTCCAACCCCCCTGCAATGAGCACGGACATCTTCAACTAGATCAGGTTGCTCACAGCCCTGTCCAACCTGACCTGAAATGTTTCCAGGGATGGGGCATCCACCACCTCTCTGGGCAACCTGTGCCAGGGTTTCACCATCCTCAGGGTAAAAAATTTCTTCCTTCTATCTAATCTATATCTACCCCCCTTTAGTTTAAAGCCATTCCCCCTCGTCCTGTCGCAACAGGCCCTGCTAAAATG
>NW_008825113.1:3193079-3202490 GCF_000699105.1 Pygoscelis adeliae
AGTTTAGAGAGAAGGATGTTGTGGGGGACCGTGTCAAAGGCCTTACAGACGTCCAGACAGACGACATCTGTAGCCCTTCCCGTGTCCACTGATGTAGTCACTCCATCATGGAAGGCCACTAGGTTGGTCAGGCAGGACTTGCCCTTGGTGAAGCCATGCTGGCTGTCTCGAATCACCTCCCTGTCCTCCATGTGCCTTAGCATAGCTTCCAGGAGGATCTGTTCCATGATCTTCCCAGGCACAGAGGTGAGACTGACTGGCCTGTAGTTCCCTGGGTCTTCCTTTCTTCCCTTTTTAAAAATGGGGGTTCATGGTAGCTTACATAATAAATATGTTGTGTCATGCACTCTCACTGTATATCATTTCACTTTGTGATGGGAGCCATCAAAAATAAAAATGCTATAAAAAGTTAGGGGAAAAGGGATACTCCAGAATCATAGAACCAAATGCATGTTTGGGCCAAAATACAGCGATTTTCAGCTCTAGGTCAGCCTACTGCAGATTATACATAGCGATAGCCTCATTCAGCTTTTGTTTTACTTGGGGCGGTCTTTATTACAACAAGGACTTTTTATTTTCAAATTCCACTCCTGTGATAAAAAAAGGACTCTAAATGAAATGAAGAGGGCAAGAATTACAGCCCATTACTGACTGCATCTTTTTGGCTGACAGCCACGATGTCAAGCCAATTTTGAGGTTTGGCGATTTTCTGCTGGGACTTAGCAGAATGAGGCGGACTTTCTGCTGCAAAGAATTGAATGGACTATACCATAAGAATGACGCATTTTCAAACATTGCATGGGAATTTCGCTTCACAGTTCAGCCTGGAGTAAGACCTTAGCAGCAGAGGACTCAACTGGGCACAGAAAACAGTGGTGTCCTTATTTCTGGGGTGAGTGGAGTTTCACTCATGTACAGGAGTACAGAATTTGATCTAGGGTCTCCAGCTGGGAGCTGAGACTTCCATGTGCACATGCGATGCTCCTATTAAATTACTTTCACCCTGTCTTTATTCATAATTTCCTTTGCTGAGGTATCGCTTGTAGAGATTTTGATCTACTTTGTCAAAAGTTCGTTTGTATGATAAGACCTTTTTAAAAACAAACCCAAACATTGGGTAGGGAAATTCGCTACCCCTTGAGATTAATTCCTACAGCCTCTGTGTCAGTGCTCATGATAAAACTAGTTTACTGTAGGAATTATGAAGAAGGGGACGTGCTCACCCGTAGCATTAGAGCTGACTTTTGCACCTTGCCTGGGGCAAGGGTGAGAAGATGAGAGAATTTTACTTAAACACTGTGATAATGGCACTAATATTGAGGTAATTAGATGAATGTGCACCTAGTGTCTGACACTCCAGTATGCTGCTCAAAAAAGCTACAGTGAATTTCTAGGTTTGAATCTGAGCATTGCTCCTGTGTTCATTAAGTATCACCAAGCAGCGTTCTACAAGGCAGAGAGATGGTCCCTGCCCGGCTGACCTTTTGGTCTCAAATATATTTGGTGCGAGATTTGTCAGTCTGTTATTTTTAGATGTTAAGGAGAATGAGAAAGCAATGATGTGTGCTATTAAAAACAAGCAAAAGGCTAGGACTCAAGAACTCCTGATTGATACCTTGGTTCTCCTGCAGATATTGTGTGGGCTTTGGCAAATTACCTAGCTTTGCTGGATCTGTTTTATTGGTGTGCCACAAGGGACATGCTGAGATTTAAAGGCAGTAGATGTGTTTGCAGTATATTCTCTTCCTCATCTGGACTTTCACTGTCAAATTTGTACTAAACAATTCTCCCTGGTGTGAAAATGATTGCCTCAAAAAAGAACAGAGATTTAGAATAAAATTTCCATAGTGCCACCAAGTTATTGTCAGAAACATTCCATATTAGTTAATTTGTTCTCTTTAATCAATTTTTTCAATGTCAAAACTGATGGGTTTTTTCTGTAAATGATTCGAGTAATTTGGTATTCTATTTTCATATTTCTTATTTAATCAGAACAAGAAGCTGATCACTATATTTGAAATTTTATGGCTTTGATCCAATGCCATCTGTGAATTCTGATTGGAGGTCTTTGTGGTAGCTGCTGTCTTCGTCTCATAGCTGATGACGGGACCAGGGACAAGCTCCACATCGGAAAATGTGAGCTGCCATGGAGTGGGCTGGAGCGGCTGGCCTGACCATCAGCCACGGCAATAAAATCACATCCCCCATGGGAGAAGGCATATATTATTGGGTCACGTTTGCACAAGAGGTGAATATGCATAGGAAATTGAGCTGGTGAGAAGCCATAATTTCGTCAATGGGACTTTCTGACACTCCAGAATCTATTTCTTTCTGAACAAGATGAAAAGAAATAACAAGTATAAAAAAATCGAATTGATATTAAGTTAAATTCTAAAGAAAGTCTAACTTGGATCAGTGAAAGCATTCTGTTTACATTCTGACTTCTTCCAATGTGATGTATTGTATAATGCAGCATCTAAATTAGAAAAAAATGGCCATGTTTTAGTCTTTTTCAAAATATTAAAAAAATGTACATTCCCCCTCCCCCCATCTGAAATTAGGAGATTTCAATGCCAGCGAAATTATATTTTCCAATGGAAAAATGCTGAGTTAGAAATGTTTGACTTACTTGGTTAATATTTCTCCTATGAGGAATTAAATATACTTCACTGAGTATTTTGTGTCTAATTTCTTGGTTTCTAATTGCATGTGGCTTAATCTGAGAAATGCTACATGCGTAAGGCAGAGAAGCTTGTCTGATTGAATCTCAAATGTGCTGCCACTTTTAGCTAACAGTACCATATCCATTCTCAATAAACAGCTTCTCAAAGAGACAATACAATTACTGTTCAGCCAATATTTAACCTTCATTTAGCCTTATATTCAGGCCATGCCCAGCAAATCAAGCTGCCTGATGTGTATGAATTTGAATCATTTTTTCAGCTGTGCTTTTTTAAATGGATGATGATTACATTTTTCTGTCGACTAAATCTGTGGAAATTTAATATGTCAAATAACGCAACGTCTGACCAGAGAAAGAAGCTTGTTCCAGAACTGGCGCTCGGAGTCCCTGGAAACAGGAGACTCAATTCGGTGGAGCTGGAACATGAAGTACCAGGATTTTGTACCCTGCTCTGTGTTTGACTGTTGGGATACATTTATAGATTCGGTGGTTTCTCAGACATTGAATCAGCACCACACAAGGGCTTTATTTCTCCTAGCAGATACCCGCGCAGGAGGATATAGGGGAATTTTGTTTTAAAGAAGCTGCAGTACATGGTTGTGTCTTCAGTGGCTCTGCTTTCAAAACGCGAAGTGCTGAGTAAACAGAAGACCTGTCCCGACCTTTTAAAAATACATTGCTACTAATCTGCGGGCTTCCTCCTGAATTCTGGCCCGCAGATGGGACGCTCTCCTCTGGCACGGTGCGTGGGCAGCCTGCTCTGCAATTCCCTGACAAACAGCCGGGAGCAGGCAGCAAAGGCGCTGGGCTCCAGCTGAGCCGCCTGCTGCTGCCTTGCCGGAGAAGGGTCTTGGCAGGATTTTTCGCTAAGCAGTGCAACCTGACCCATCAGGGCTGAGGTGCGGCATGGAGCAGAGAGGACCCTAGGTGGCAGGGGGTGTGAGGGAGACCCCTGGCAGTACATTAAGGCTAACAGTCCTGTTTATGGTTTTGGACCTCGCCAGCTGTCTTGCCAGGTTGCTTCCATAACAGAGAGGATGACCAACCAGCAAGAATCACAGCCTTTGCATGAGTTCCTGTTGGCTCCCTATTTCTTTTCCACAGCCATAAGTGACATCTTTAATTCTTATACCAAAGAACCTCAGGAAATACATAGTTCACACAAATATTCCAGTTTAGATACCTTGGCATTTGAAAGCACTTTGGGCTCAGTCTGTTTTATGGTCTCTCTCCAGTCACTAGATTCACTGCTGCTGGGGAAAAACATCTCATAAAAGCACCAGGAGAGGAGAGGATGGGGGGACACCCAGCGGCACACCGGTATGCAGCGATGCTGTGCCTCAGCTGGCTTCCCGCAGCATGAGCTCAGGCTGAGAGAAGCTAAAGGGAGTCCCTTTTCCTCCAGGGGCTCTGAGTCCCCTGCCCTTTCCCTCACCTTTTATGAAGGGGAGGAGGGCCACAGGAAAATCTAGTTTTGGCTAAAAGAGGGGTGAAGAAGGAGCTGCCTGAGCTGCTGCATTACACATCTTGGGGAAGAAAGCAGTAGAACAGCTCCTGTTATTCTCTGTTCCGCGTAAGCCCAAAGGCTAAATAAGATTGGCACCTCAGAAGCAGGTTCCTCTCTCTCCAATCCTAGCTGGGGAGGCAAAAGATGGGAAAGGGACAGATATAAATCGCAGGTAGGAAATGAAGAAAAGAAAAATGCATCCTCTGACAATTCTAAGCTTCACAGTTTGATAAAACCCTATGTCTTTTTGAAAACTCCAGCTTTGAGGAGCAGTTTGGATGGTAACTGCTTCTTCTCCAAAATGTTCGGGCTAACATTGCAGGACGCAATCGCTCAGACGCACCTGCAGCAAGCCTCCCAGGGCAATACCCAGGGACAGCATTAGTCAAGCTGGATGCTCTACAGGTTGCCTGCTTAACTGCTGAGAATATAGACCCTAAATGCATTTGTCCTTGGAAAGGGGTAGAAGCATTGCTTATGTGAGAGCTCTTCCAAGATGACCAATCTTTTGTGGAAAAATATACCTGACTGCTATATTTGCTCTATGCTACATAATGCATAGCACACGCAACCCCCTTGAGGAACATGTATTTAGCACACAGTAGTAACTGGGACTGAGAGTATAACAAGGCATGTTCGGGCATTGCCAAAATCCCACATTAGCATTAATGCCAAGGGGTGGCTGGGAGAAAAACCTGTTTAGTTGGAATGATGCTTGCTGTGAAAGACACTTTTTCTGTAATGGTTTGTAGCTGCTGCACACTTGTGCTGTCATGACTATGAGATAAACGTTTAATTAAAATATACGTGTGATCTATTTCACCTCTTGCTGTGCAGACTTCTTAAACACGTAATTTGAGTCTGCATGTTTGGATGGCTTTTGTTTCTCTTCTTAAAATGCTACTTACAAAGACAACAGAACACCCAAGGTTTGCTCTATCCTGAACTTTACTGACTTAGAGCTTTTTATAAAAATGTCACATTTTACTGTGGAAATGTTTGTGAACCCAGGATTAAAGACAAAACAGTGTGAACATGCATCTTGGCATGCTGTAAAATTCAGGAAATAAGGAAGATCACTAGCTTTTTGACAACAAAATCCGTGAATCACCCACAAAGTATTCCGGTGTTTTTTTCTAGGTTTGTGGCTAATGGCATTGCTGAAGCCTGGTTTAGCTGTTCTGAAATCGGAGGAGGAGATGAAAGAGAGTTCAGGATAAAGCACTTGTTTCTGCCAGGCAGATGTTGGTGAGAAGTGATGTTTGGAAATGCAGCATAAATAAAGACAATTTATGTTCTATCCAAATCACTTGGATTTTTGATAAGCAACAAAACATTTCAGTGGGGTTGCCTGGGCAGTTTCATAATGGTGCATCCTTTTAGGTGGGCTGGAAAACAAGCTAAATGTGGGTAGGTGGTACTTGCTTTTAGAAAGGACAGCTTGAAGAAATCAGTTTTTCTAAAGCTATCTTAGTTTCGGAGATGATATTTTTGATTTAGATCTCACCCAAAAGAGTCCCAAGAGGACTGGCTTAGAGGTGCTCCATGGTTTTCAGAAGAAAGCTCTAAATCCTGACGGCATCGCTGAAACCGCCATAGCTGCCATTTGAGAAGGCCAGCTGTTATCACACGTCAGCCTACAAAAAGCAGCTGGGCATGGGGACGTGTGGGAGCTGGATCGGTCCAGCTCTGTAGCACTGGCTAATAGCAGCACAGCTGCTTTCTGGTTCTTTAACCAAGCAAACAAGCAACCAGCCCTTTCTCTGGGCATTTTGGACGAAGCTCAGCTCCTTGAAGGTGTTACCCTTTGGTGACGGTGGTTGGACCCGTGCTTAATTCAGCTGGCAGCTCCTCCTCTCTTCTCTCTCGTGGCTTAAGCATGGACCTGCCCCTAGCCCCATTCCTGTTCCTATGACCTGTTGGCAGTATATATGACCTGTTGGCCCTTGGGAGGTGGAAAAATTTTGCTCGGATGTTTTGAAGGATGTCGCTGGTTTTACAAGTCTTCAGTGTAAGAGCTGAAGGGGCTCAGTGCTGCGGTCCTGTCTGAAGGACCTCCACACCATACGTGGCCCAGAGCTAACTTACCTGCTCTGGGAGGAGGAGGAGGAATATCTGGGCTAATTTTGCTAGTATTTCAAGTGACGGGTTTGGATAGCAGACCTTATGCCCTTTCATTTTCTTAATGGGAGAGAGTTTAAGCAACCAAATACTTGTTCATGCTATTATTTAGTGTGATTGGTCAACTCCTTTATAAAAATCTTTTTAAGGGAAACTGTTAAACACACTAAGCTTAAAAATTCATCTGTCATAACAATAATTTTTAGTTAAATTTTAAATTAGGTTTATTGATTCAGCTATGTTATCTTTACCAAAACAAAGGAATCAGCCAATCACAGACTTCATGCAGCTCTGATTTTTGATGAACTTTTGCAGGCCTTCTAGCAGTTATGCAAAGAAGATCATCTGCGCTGTTAAATCCTCCCACTGAATAGCAAGTGGCTTTTGATTTTTTTCCTTTTTTTTCCTGTTCATAGGATGAGACTTATTAAGTTGATGCTTTCAGGTTAATAATATTGGCTATATGTCAACTTTAGCAGCATATTTTTGGAATGCAGGACTGAGCAAAACCTGGCTTCCTCAGGGAATGAGATGCAAAATCTTTCACTTCTGAAACACTATTTAATATTCAAGTTACGTCAAAATTTGTATCCATATTTTAGCTGCTTGGAATCCTGCCTGATAATAGGTGCTATTAATATACCTGCTAGTAGTTCAACAACCATTTTAGAAAAATTAATATTTCACTTGGTTTTAATTGGCTTTTGTTTTGTTTGAGGCGGTGAGGGAGAAGCTGATTCTGATCTTTAATTACTGCCTGCATTTAGCAATGAGTCCAATAAAGGAGAACAGCAGCAGTAGAGTTGGGATTTTAGGAAAGCTTCAATACTACTCTCCTGATATTTCTATTCTGGGAAAAAATAGGAACAACACATTTCAAGCTCTAGGCTTTTCAATCTAGCACTTTCCTCAATGCCTGAATTCATTTAAAAGGAAAAAAAAGAAGCAAAAACCCAGCAAAAAATTATTTTGCTCTATTCCTTCTTCATGTGTTGTAAATATTTAAACTAACTGTTTCTGGGAGGAGCATAGACAAATCAATCCATGGGAATATGTGTCTGATTTTGCCTCAAATATTTCCAACTGGTGATGGAGCAGAGAAATTCTGAGTTTCTTTGACACGTGCACCTCGTTTATGGAAGCAACAAAGAGTCATTAGGACTTTTTAGCACCCCAAAATTCTCCTTATTTTAACAACATTTATCTCAGCTGGTGAGAAAAACGAATTGTTTTAGTAAGGAAAAAATAATGAGCTTGAGAAGGGGTGGCTAGGTATGTCATAAGCTGTCTGAGGAAACAAGGAAAAGAGGGTGCTCACACTCAAAATTGCGCAGCAATTTGAGTACTTAGGTACCAGAGGAGAGGTACCTAAGATAGTGCAGAGGAGTCCTGAAACAAAATGACTGGGCTTTTGAAGCAAGAAGCACCACGTATAAAAGCCTGAATAATGTTGTCTGTTTTTCCTGAGGAATTTGTGTTCAACACTGAGGATGGGCTTGGCGTTCAGCAAAGATGCTAAGCTTTTTCTCCCGGAACAATGAACACAAAGCACGTGTGTTTGGCAAAGGAGTATTTGTCTCGGGATGTCGTGGTGCTGGATGAAAGCTGGGTGGGTACCCAGGGCATGAGCTGTTCCAGTCCGCCCTGGCTGTGGGGACTTAAGTGCTTTCAGATTTACCGCTGTGGATTGTTTCATTCCTCTGTATCAGTCATGAGGTGGCACTCTTCTACCAGAACAGATAGCTTACAAAGGTTTTGAAGTGTGCATGTATCTAAACTAAGAAAAAAGAAGCAATGCCAGGAAAATACTGTTGAGAGATTATTGCAGAAGTTACTTTCGAAATGTCTGGGCAGGCAGGCAGATGAGACACCACCAGGATGCTGTGTGTTTGTGGCAGGAATGTAGTATTTGAAGGAGACACCTTGCTGAACTCTTTGAGCTAGAGGTTAGTAGCTTACTTGATTTTTTTCTGACTCCCATACAGATTTGAGGCATTTCTGTACACCAGCTGCAGACTATATTCTTCTTCATGACAAGCACAATTACACAGTCTCTTTCTTGCAGCCTTTGTTACTGCTGCCAGACCACTGCTAATTTGGAGCACTTTGTTGATACATGCTTTGTACAATGAGCACTTGGCTACAACTGGACATCCTTCACTCTGACGATATCCTGCCTCTCAGAGAATAAACTAGACCAGGCTCTCAGTTTCAGAGGTAAATGGGGGAAAAAAATAAACCCAGGCATTGCGGGCCAAAGAGGTCTGTCTCTAACATTGCATACGAGTGTTTAACATGAGGTTTTAGAAAATGTATGCCATAGCAAATAGAAAGCACAGCGCCAGATTCTAGTCTCAGTCAGCAGCAGTTCAAACGAGGAGCATCTTCCGTCAGGATATAGCTATTCCAGACTGTGGACCTGACTCAGATCTCCACAGTTTTACACCTCCATGGGATCCTTGCTCAGTCCCAAGCAATCTAGCAGATGTCTGCTTGTGAGGCAGCATCCTCTGGCTCCTGCTGTGTTCCTAAGGCATGCTTAACCTCCAGGATGGGAAAGAGAAATAAAACTTGGCATGTTCTCTTTGAAAGTTTGCTGACCTCTTCTCTCGTTTATGCTTGCAGTGAACCAGGCTTGGGTAGTAGGGGAGCTCAGGGATGGCTTTAAAGCTAGGCGTGTTTCCTTCAAACAGTGTAAATCACAATGCCTGGGAGGAAAAATGCAAGAGTTTGGAGACAAGGCAGGCTGACGAAGGGGGTGTGAGTTTGGGAGGGATCCAAGAAGGCATTGGAAGAACGCCAAATCCAACCAGCTCTGTGCCATGCAGTGAGCCCTTCTCTCTTCTCCCAGCATGACAAAAGTTTTTCCTGGCTGCCAAATGAAATACACTGCCGCTGCCTTCACTTCGTATTTACTCCAGGCAGAGATTTTTTTAACCAGAGAGATAAAAGAAGCAAAAACTCTGCACAAGGCACTTTATTATCTAACTAAACCTGGGAGGTGCTCTCTGGGACGGGTGACAGATCAATAGGGCCACCTTGGCTTCTTCCCCTTGCTTCTCCTCTCAGCCCAGCTGAGGATCTGGGCCCTGATGTGAAT
>NW_008825113.1:3202509-3206651 GCF_000699105.1 Pygoscelis adeliae
TGAACTCCTGCCTGGCTAATCTGAGATCAGCACAGGCAGAGCTGTCTTGAAGAATGAAGACTCTTTTTTCTTTTTAATCACACATTTCTAAAGGGAAAAGGGAGAAAAAACTGTGATCGCTTATTCTCAGCATGGATGTGAGTACTGGAAATGAATTGAAAAATGTAGCTGTACCCCTAAAAGCCCAAAGCCTGACATTACACATTGCTTTAAGAAGCAACTACAGAACTGGCACATGCTGGTTCCTATGTGCGCAGAGCATTAGCTGCTATTCATTTGGTACAACTCAGATTATTCACTTCTTGCATTTCCTATCAATTTTTAAATTACATTTATTCTGGTTTTGCTGGAAATGGAGGTCAATGCAAATACAACAATACAAGCACAGAATGTATTATGCCAATAAGTTTGCATCAGAATCCAGAAGCCCAGCGGGGAACAAATTACTGAGGCTCAGAAGGGATAGTACTAGCAAATGTTTGGCCCTTATTTCCCGTGACCTTTCATCTGAAAGTCTGAAAGGAAGGGAAATATTATTATTTTTGTTTTCTCTGTTCAGAAATTGAGGCAGAGAACGGTGACTTGCCTTGAGACCTCATAGAAGGTGTGTAGCAAAGAAATGCTACTGTGGTGAGGATACATACATTTTCATAGTCATTTGGGGGCATGCTGGCTATCTGCTGTCCTTTGATGTGAGCCAGGAGGATTTTTTGGCCTAAAACACTGATGCAGTTTTCATGGAGAGCTCCTGTTATTTCAACACAAGGCAAGCTTCTGCTCATTACCAGGATCTCAGCAGATCTCAAAACCTTTCCTGAGACCATTTATCTCCTTAGCTTTAAGTAGAGCAGGGTATGGATGACAAAACTGGAGAGCTTGTTTTGGGAACAGAAGGCAGATGAGATGGATCATGTCATGGACCGTGAACATGTTTTCCTGGAGTCGCAATTGTGCTTCCTCGGCCTCTTCCTGTTGTCTGCGCAGTGGAGCTCTCTCCTTCTTTCAATCGCAAATGAAAAATGGCTACTATCAGAATAATAGAGATTTTGCCTGCGGGTGCTGTGATAACATAAGGCTGTGGTATGTGCACACGCATGCGCACACACAGAGATACGTAGAGATGTACAGAGATACCGAGGTCAGTGATTTTGTGATTCTCCTATACCCAAAATAGCAAATCCTTGGTGTGTGAGCCTTGGAAATCCTCAGTCCCTTCAAATGCTTAATGAGACAGGTTGATTACCATCAAATGAAAATTACTTCTGTTGTATGAGGGGGGGAGAAGAGAATTTAACTGGCAGCAGTGAGAAGACAATTAACAGACTTCAGAGAGGCACTGGGACAGTTAAGATGTTGTTACAAGAAAATAACTGGGAAATGATGGATAGATCAGGCTATTATAAGCATATGGTGAAACTGAACAACAAATCACCACAAAATACTGTGGTATGATGGGACTAAATCAGCCAACACAATGAGCAAAGCTCTGTTGCACCATCACGGTGCAGAAATGTTTGGGGTTTACATTTTTGGGGAAGTTTAATGGCATTCCCTCCCTCTCCCCCACACAAAAATATTTGTAGTGCAGAAAGCTTCACTTGATTTCTAATTCGGGAAAACGCTGTACGAAAACTCATAATTCTTTTTCTGCACAGTTTACCAGGGTAGTATTACACATTTTGGCTGCAAGAAAGCCCTGTAATAAATGATAGCTCTTTCAGCCTGTTGGCAGCATATAGTCCAGCCATCAGTCTTGTAAATGTTCCCATAACCATTGAAAAGTTGAAATAATTTGGAACTGTGGTTTAACACATTATTAATCACAGAGCAAAGGGTTTGCTCTGATTTCACCAGGCATACTAATGTAAAAAAAACTATGATCCTCTCAGATGCCAGCATAGGGATAAAAGCACAGCTAATCGTATGCTGTTCCCCTGATTGAACACAGGCTTCAAGCCCAGTATTTCAGGGAGCATTCCTCAGAATATGGTCAAGTATGAAGGCTTTCATTTAACAAATCCCTTTGTGAACTTGGCCAGGTTGTTTGTGTGTCTATGTGTGTGTGTGTCTGTGAGTGAAGGAGAAGCTGATTAATATCTTGTTCACGTTCCTGACTGATAATGAGAAAGAGAAATATGATATGATTCCCTCGTGAACTGACTGCTCTAGCTGTGATGTGTGCCTTTTGGGCCAACCAGTGATCCCATTTCTACAGGCTTTCAACCAGCCAGCTGATGGGTCCAAAGCCAATGACAAGGTGATGGCCCCATCCAAGATTCACAAAAGTCAAAAGTATCTTCTTGCTGCATTTCTTGGCTTTTGGAAGGGAGCGGTTTAAGTCTGGATGAGAGTGGGTTGCAAAAGTCTCTGTAGGAATGAGGTTGCTCTTCAGCGTCCTTTACCTTTGCGGAATTTCTCCAGTTTTTCGTGTGACTGCTGAATCACATGAATGTTTCTGAATCCAAGTGTGGTAATACATACAGAGTGACAACAAAAGAACTCATTCAAAGGAAATCAGCCCAAGGTAATGAGGATGTCATGACTTGGGTTATTCATATCTAGAAGGTATAATTCAGCTTCATGAACTCTGCAATACCTAGCAACAATACCACAACAGCTTTCCACTACATACAGTGCCACGTTCAAGCCAGATCAGGCTGGCCTGCTGCTGCTGGGTTACTGTTGTATCTTGAACTAAATTGCTGTGAACAGACATCTCAAAAGAAGGAGCACAGTCAGAGCCCTGACACTGCAAAACTCCTGAATAACGCTGTAGCTCACGGCTCTGTTGCTAACAGGAGAAAGATGGAGATTAAGATGGCAGCTGCAGAAGAAAATTCACTTTGCAGCCTTTTTACCCTGTTATATTTAAAAGAGAAAGCTGCAAGTATAACTGATGAGGTACGATGCTTTAGAGGAGGACAGTTTGGATTTGCAAGAAGCTTTGAACGTCTTTTTTTCCCACAAGTACTGCCATCTCCCTTGGTAAGCTAATTTTAAAAGTTAATGGACTAGATCCTTCGATGTGCTAATGCTATATTGTAGTACTGCTTCAGTGGTGTGAAAGAGCACTAAAGCATTCTCCTTCTGTTGCTGGAGGTTTTCCCCCGTCCCAGGGAGCTGCCGGGCAATACAGGTCAGCTAGAAGGGATCTTCCATGAGCCCTGATATGTCTGGAGCAAAGACTTGTGGGGAAGAAGTGAGATGAGAGGTGTAACCATACACCCTGATTCTGAGTGACCACTTCTTTAGGGCTGTAGGCTGACAGCAAAAATAATTTTACAAGATACCGACAGAGCAAATATTCCCAAGACTGGAAGAGCACTGAAAGACTCCAAGTGCTGTTTTGCATTGCCACTGCTCCTCCACCCAATCAGTAGATGTGGGTCCCTACTACTTTCGACTGCATACTTGGAAGCAGGTGTGAAAAACAGTGAGGGATAAATGATTCCTTGCAACTCATTTCCTCAGCTGTGCTGACTTAACAGCCAATTCCCCTTTTTTGTGTGAGTTACACCTACTGGCATGTGTCTGTGGTCAGTGCATGCTGTGCTGAGTTAGGCACCAGCTGCTCTGGGACCTGAGAGGGGATGCTGACCCAGCGGGGCACTGACATATCCCCTGTGCAGTCAAAGGGGAGTCTAAACTAAAGGCTAGTGCTGTGGGTTGCACCATCTACCCAAATCCTGCAATGCACCCACTTACTGACTCCATACTTGCATGATCCAAACCAGGGGTTTTGGAAGGTTTTTGTAGATACCCTGGAAAACCACAGGGTGCAGCAGCAATGGTGTTCATCAAAACAGCACCAACTGTGATAACATTTGTCAGAAAGAAGAGGAGGCTGGCAGGGAGCAGTAACAACTTTAGCTGGCCAGTTTCAATTTGCTGTCTTAAGTCAGTCTGGCTCCAAGCAAGGGAGAGACACTGAAAGAGGGACTGACTGCAGGGAGAGAGCCACAAGCCCCACTCTCTGTTTGCCTCACCCTTCTGATGAGAATACAAGCCACAGTAAACCAACATGAGCATGGCATCTAAGAAAGGAAACAGCGGTGAATAGGCAGACTGGTCACTGTTACAACTTGGTCCCATCATATAGGAATAGTTTAAAATTTCCGCTGCTTAATTCTGTCATCATCCAA
>NW_008825113.1:3206766-3231419 GCF_000699105.1 Pygoscelis adeliae
ACTTGAGGTTATTGTTGCTGTTTTTTAGCTGAAGGAACGATCTTGTTGGAATTAGTCTGAAACCAGAGATGTGGACAGGTCTTAGCACTGACGGTTCTCCTCCATTTCAGGCAAATGGACTGACTTTGGGCCTAAATAGTCCTTCTTCATCTCCTACCTGGGCAACGCAATGCAGTTTATCAGGACATAAAACCATGGGTCCAATCCATGACGAACACCGAAGCACTTCCAGAGACACATTTTACCTGTCATTTGATCTCTATAGCAAGAATAAAAACCTGTGCTTATTTTCAAGATGCTCATTACCTGAGACCAGAATAATTGTGAACTGTTTCCATCTTGGGTAAGGATGGTCAAAATGGAACTTTTCTGTTTTTACAGAGGCAAGAGACTGAGGAATAAACTCCAATGACAACTAAAACTCAGTAGTTTTCATCTGAAGTGCCAGACAGGCATTTTTGACCCTGTCTTTTTAATACAATCACAGAATAGCACGGATTAAAGATAAAAAAGAACCAGCTATCACATCTGACACACACTTCTGATGCAGGGAGGCTGTAGACCACTTCTGATACATTTCAGTTGTGCTGCATAAAGTCTTTAGACACTGCAGCAGCAGGGATCTGTCTGAGAATGGGAAAAAGAGGAGCTCCCAGGTAGACAGTAATGAGACCAACAGGGAACAATTCTTCCTGGGAAAAGCATCATTTACAAAAGGAGAGTTGTCAAGAAACAGTCAGGAAGGGGCTGTGGGAAGGGATACGGCACTGCGAAATCTGAAGTACAGAATAGCAACTTAAGTGGTCAAGAGCATCTTTTCTTTTACCCCAGGGTACATGAGCTGCTGGGGACAAGATGAAAGGGCAGGTCTGAATTTTCCTTTTCTGTTCTTATTGCACCAAGTGTGAGGAAGCAGAGGGTCAATCAACTGGGCCACCCATGAGCAGAGTGGATGGCTCAGCGCAACAAGCCCTCAGGGGTCATGACCATCTAAGCAGGTGGGGCTGAGGGCTGATTCTTTGTTTTGCATTAGGCTTTGATACTCTAGAGGGGACAAAATCTCTAGGCTAACCCAAAGACTGCTGCTAACCCACTCCCATGCTGCACTTCCCTGAAGGACTGCCATGCAGGAGCAGCACAGATAGCATCCAGGTTGAGCAAAAATGCTGTGTGATGGAAAACTGAAGCTGTAGAGTAGTTGATGGCATAGGAGCAGACATGCCCCTTCTGCCTTGTAGGTTAGTACTTCTTCACATTGTGTCACGGGGAACTTGAGAAAGATGTTTTGATTCCAGAAAATGTTAGTCCTAAATCTCAGTGTTTTATGGCAACATGGAGAGGCATAACTCTCAGGGTGTACCTGTAGGTTGTCAGCACCAGAACACAAACTAGAATGTGAATAACAATAGCTGGAGAAGTTTTGAACTGTGCACATCAGTGTGAGCTACAAGAGCAGAGCAAGCTTCACATATTCAGCAAGGATTTTCATGCATTTTCTGTGTCCTGAGCCTTTCTGGTCCTGGTGTTCGTAACACTCCTACTACCGGTTATACAATTCAGCATTTTGAGGTGATCAACTCAGGTAAATCTGAGTTGAATGTAGATCTGGACTCTGTGTGGCAGATCTGCCTTAAGGGAGGGCAGTGGGGAAGATGATAGAAAACTTTATTTACTTTTTCCTTTTGTCTATTCTTTTCTCTTTCTCTCCTTGTCAGAGAATGACAGATGCCTGTATGTCAAACTGACACACCATCAGGTATAATCTTGAGCTGAATGAAGGCTGTGATTTGATTGAGGGGCTCTGACAGGTTTTGAAACAGTGGCAGTGTTTTAAGTCTGAACCTGGAGGATTTAATTCATTAATAGTGTAGGTGCTGCATAATACAGTTTTCATAAACCTTTCTTACTGTAGCAGCTGGAACATCCCTCTCTCTACTCATCCTGCGGTCGGATTCAGCAAATGAAGACCTGCAGTGATTTGACTGCTGCTGAGAGAGTTGTGTGAAAAGAAGCTGAAACTCTCACAAACCACAGAATTGGTTTGAGATTAATTTCTCAGCTCTCAGTTCAGACCAGTGTCACAAAATTAATAAACTGGTGTCACTTGACAAAATCCATACTTACTCATGGGGCCTGGTATAAAGCTAGTTGAAACTCTGTAAAGTTGATTGAAGTCCATGATGCTGTCAGCACAGATACAAAGCTTGAGGTGAAAAGCCGTAGGTCAGAATTGAAGAGATTTTTTTCACCTGCACTTTCTCAGAAAGTAGTCCAAAATTGTTCTCCTGTGACCCGTATGAGGGCCTTAGCAGTGGGGTGGGAATCAGACATGTGGGTCAGACCTAATTGCTCTTAGCTTTAATGGATCAGGTTCACTTGGACTCTGGTTTGCAGATAGGGAGATGGGATGGTCTTATGGAGCCTCCAGGAGAAAGCTGGGTTTGTAAACTGCACATCATCTTTAATGTTTCAGTTAGAAGACTTTGGATGTAAGCAAGCTAGTTAAAATAACCGACTATTTTTCTGTTCATCCAGCACCATTGAGGACACGCAGAGGAAAGGGCTCCAGTTTCTTTCTGATGGAGCCAGGGTTAGATCACTGGGCTGACAGCGGGACACAGGCTTCACTTCTTTGGAGAGAGCCAAAACATCGTAATAAATAAAGGTGTCTCCTGGCCCCAGAGAGAAGGAAGACCCAATCCTCTGTTAGAAGGAAGGGAATCTCTTTTTCATTCGTGAGAGTCTACTTCAGTAGCACCCACACACTGTTCCTTGTATTGGAAACTTAATAACTTCACTTGAAAATCATGCCTTTTTGATGGCAGTAGAAATAACATGACTTTTAAACAAGTAGAGGAGACTGTCATTGAAGTCGAGCCAGTTATGTGGGAGTCAGATGATTAAGGTAGATACGATGTAGGAGGGAAGAAATACTATCATTTGGAAAAAATACTGTATTTTGAACAGGGTTAATGTTCTCTTCCAGGAAAGTGGGGTTGTTATTATTAAGTGCATTACCAACATTAGATGCAGGGCTTGATTCTCTGTTGATGCGCCTTCTCTGTAATTGTTCACATCCATGCAAATTGCCTATAAAATGAGTCTAAGATGTTACTGAGTTGTACACTTGAAGTCTAGGGGAACTGTGTGCTCACTTTTTCAGATGTAGAAACAAAGAGGCAGAGGGTGAGGTAAGAGGGAATTGTTCTCTCATCCAGGTCACGCCAGTGTCTGCCCGTCTGTCTATAACGCAGCAGCCCAGGGATCTATTTTCTGATGCGTTCATAAGGTCTGTTTCATTCCTGTTGGCCTGTCCTGAGTCCTAGCTCAAGGCTGTGTGATTCTGTTCCCATTTTTTCAGGGGGACAGTGCTGCTCCAGCATGGGTAACTCGTCCCTTCCAGGGTTCTCAGGCTTTGAGTCATGTGGGGGTCTCAAACTGGCCTCTGAGGCTGCAGCCCAGCAGCCTGAGAGAGGCTGTTGTGTTGGTGTGTGCAAACAGCCTCTTAATTTATGCCTTGGCTTAAGGTGTGTCCTCAGCACATCGACGTGCAGCAGTGCCCAAAGCCGGCACCACCGTAGGCAGCCCAATACAGCGGGAGCAGCTGGAGGGCAAAGGCAGCATTGCTGGGCGAGCGTGCTGCTGCGTGTGAGCTGCAGCAGCTGGGCACCGGCTGATGCTGAAAGGTCTATTCTTGTTCTGAAGCAGGTTTCACCTCTGAAGCTTCAGGCCCTCTGCTCCTCTCTTCTCTGCCCACTAAAGAGGTCTTGCTTTTGGAGCATGGCTTCTTCACTGGGCCTGTTCCTTGCTTCTGTCCGTGAGACCAACCCAAAGCCAAATGAGGCCAAAAGACTTGGATCTGAGCATTCCCCCCCCCTCCCGCTTCTTATTCCAATGTGAAAGAAAAGAGCATTGTGCAATTTAGAGCTTGAAGTATTCATATTTAGGCTTGAAGTATTGCTCACATGGTACCTTTTTTTTCCTAATCGAATTGCTTTATTTTGCTTTTCAATTACTCTAACCTGAGAAAGGGGGGAGGAAATAGAAAACCTGTACTGAAAACCTAATAAATTCAGCATCTGAGATAGATGTAGTGTAATATCTTATGGTCTGGATGCAATAAAATTTCAGTGTAGTGATTATGCAAATGTAATAAGCCCTGGTGGTGATGAGGTTAGACCTAACTCAATGCAACAGGAATCTTTCTGTTGATTTCAGTCAACTCAGGGTGTTCTCACACACAAGGGCAACTGCTTCATCTTAGGGTCTCAGCATTTTAATATAAACAAGTGCCCTCTGGGTAGCAGCCCATAGCAATACCATTCAAAATGCTGTGTTTTACTATCAAAATGGTTTTGTGCTGTAAACAAAACTTCTCCACAAGCACATTTCCTTTTCTCCTCCTTGACAAACCTGTACAACTTTCAAACTGGTAGAAAAATAAGGTAAAACATAATCTGTGCTCTAAATACTTTACGCCAGGCTGTAGAAAGCAGCTATTTTCTTTCTTAGCACAATTACTGGTCTCTGAGTTTGCAATGGAGGAGCTAATTGACCCTGAACCACAACCCGGATGACAACCGACTGCTGTGTAACTCAGCCTCTGAGCCCACAAGATGTTCTGCGTTAGCAAGTATATTTTGATTTGTATCAGTTCCTCTGCTTTTCTCTAGCCTTTCTTCCCACATATGTAAACACCATATCCACAAAATGAGTTAGAGGACCCCGTTATTAATTTGTCACTTTGCCTGGGATTTGAGTGACCATGTATATTTGAGTGGCCTCTGCCCAAACACTTTCCCTGGTATTTATTGCAATCTTATAAACTCAGTGTTTTTTAACAATCTGTGGTTACAAATTCATTGAGAAAATTACGTTTCTTCCTTGGCAGATTACAACTGTTTTCAGGGTCCCTTTAGCACCAGGCCTTCAGACTCACAATAATGAAAGTTCAAGATTTTACAGTCTGGAGAACAGTAGGGTACTATCCCAGTACAAATATTATTTTTACAAGATTTTCTAGACTGAGCTTACTGTAATTACATGACATATATGGAAAATACAGTTGCTGGATATTATCATCACCTGCTTGGAATATCCTCTTTATATCAGCATGGCTTCGTCATTCAGTTGTAGTGTGATGTTACAGGGTCTCATGACAAAGACATGACAACATATATTATACATGCTGGTATGGATTTATGAGCCAACCTGCATTTTTTTGCTTTCACAGCACCAGTTGTACACTGAGTGCTAATCTTCTGCCAGTACACCTGTTCCTGCTCAGTGCTATTTTCTTCTCCTTTTGTTTAAACTACCTACAGGTATATTATGTATTTTGTCCATTTAAGTAAGTTATGTCCATGCTCAAACTACATATTAAATTGCTTTAAAATAGATTTTTCCTTATCTTCTCAAGTCCTGCATAGCTGGAATAGTGGAGATAAGGCATTCTGTACTGTATTGTGCTGTTTTACCTGGAAGGTATCTGGCTGAAGTGTACTGCTCTCCCAGTGGCCAGTGATAGCCCTGTGCTGGCTTTTTTTTTTGGGAAATGAGGCTGAAGGGTGCCACTCAAGGGCAGACTCTAGCTGCCTCGGGACTGCCTGGACTTCCATGGGGTCCCACAGGTATGATCCCTGCAGGACAGCGCACATTTTTTTTGGTGTCCTCACATCCTCCCAGGTGCCTGGGGGGAAACGCAGTGTGCTGCTGAGGATCTGGGCTGCGAGGAGGGAGAGAAGTGCCTGGCTGCCTGACATAGAAGGTATCCATAAAAACGGGGTAGCGTCACTCTCAGTATCTGTTGAATAGACTGCTGAGAGGCAAACCAGACCTAGAAAGCTAGCCTTGGAGAGGATGACAACTTGAGCTTCTATTCTCCTGTTGGGGCTGCTTCATTCTGCCTTGCTCAGCTCCCCAGGCTCCCTCCTTTCAGGTCTCAAGCCATCAGCCTTTGTGTGACCACAGTGCAGTAAGGAAACAGCCGTCCTGTGAGCTGGGTGTTTTGGCATCAGTGTGCTGAACAATCTCTCTCACATTTCCATCACACACTAAAAGCGGTGGTTCATATTCAGCACAAAGTGCATTGGATATTTATGAATTTGGTTTTTAGATGTTACTTTTTGCTCTGTCTTCATTTTTCTAAAGTGCGGGGGCTCTGAGGTAGGCTTAGCATAAATAATTGCTGAGATGGCAGAAGAAACAACTCATACCAGAAACCAGCTTAGCTGAGCAGCTCTCTCACATCCTCAGGGACAGACACCATAACTTAAATATTTTGTATGTATTTTCATCCAGCTGTTTTATATACAAAAGCACACACACACATATATATACTTTACCCATACTAATGTATAAAATGTGGTATTGCCATAGTAAGTTAAAGACATCACTCCTACCCTATGCCTAAAGGCCTCTCAAGTGCCATGAGCCATCCCTCCCCTTTGTTGCAATTACTCATACCAGTCTTCTTCAGTCACACAAGTCCCCTTTCAGCTCCGTGCAAATCAGCCTATAATTTTTTCACCTCTAGCTTGGCTGCTGATATTGCATCACTGGAGATTTACATTACTGTTTTGGCCCTCAAAAGATGAATGTGGTCATTTTGTGTTCCCCCCACGTGGGTTTCTATGTCACAGTGGGGCATCGCATGAAGCTGGAAATCAAAACTGGTTGAAGAACGTGGGAATGGGAGACTCACAGCACTAACCTATCATGCCCTGGCTGTTCTACAGTCCTCAGGTGGAAGATGTTGTATGAGTTGCTGGATAGAAATGACTATGATTTTTTGTTGCTCTCTGTGCATTTTATTTTGGTCGCTTTGTAGACATCAGTAAAACTTGGCTGCTGTCTTTTCAGCATCACAGGTTGGGCTGTTGGGCTCCTCAGAAGACTACTTTGAAATATTAAGATTGTCTGCCTACTGGGTCCTCCTAAAAAGAAGTGAGAATATAAAAAAATGAGGAGGAGGGGAGCATGGCAATGCCAGAACGGTGATGTCCAGACCTCATATTATAAACAGGTTTTCATGCTCAAGAAACCTCCTTGCTTCTGAAGGGAGAAGGGCTTAATCTGAAAAAAAATTTCCAGGGGAACTCCCAGCAGTATTTTAATTTTTTTGCTCTCAGTGTTCTTCTGGTCTGCTTGATGTGGTATTTACATAGTGTAATGAAAAGAGTTTTGAGAGAGATCTGATCTCTGTTTTGGCTGCCATAAAGAGGATCAGCGTCGAGATCTGTGTGTGTATACAAGAGTCCCTAGCTCTCTGCTCTAGTTCTGTTATCTTTTAAATGAAATCATTAGCACATATTTGTAATGGACCTGCTATACCTGGTGAAATTTTGGCTCTCAGTTCCTTTCTTTGTAACAGATTATGCACTAAACCACATATGACAGATGGAAAGCATGGTAGGAGGCAGTAAATTGAGTACATAAGAAAGGGAGATAGAGTAAGGTGGACCTTACTCTTACCTTACTTTTCATGGACCAAGCATTTTCGTACATAGCAGTGTTTGTATTGGCCGTGAACAGTTTGTATGATGAAATACTCAATATTTGTTGGGGCTGTCTTTATGGAACGGCTTGTTCCATCCATATGCAGAAGGAACAGTGGCTGCAGAGAACAGAATGACTGCAGAACTGCTGCAATATGGCGTGCCCGTGGGAAAGATACCCTGCCTGATACCACCATTCCTCCCATAGGTATGGAGTCTCCTCAAATGTCCTGAAGTCCCCTTTTAATAGACAAAACTTCCAGTATGGGTATTTTATCTAGATTATAAACATTTATCTGTTTCTAATCTTCCATTTGCCTTTTAATTAGCGTCTTAATTGCTTCTTCTCTGAGGCCATTAGGGAGATGACAGGACCTTTAGGGTCCTAATTCAAAGGCCACCAGACTGAGACCTACTCCACAGGTTTGGGAGAGCTTTAGATCAGGCTCAAAGTTGTATATTAAACATTTGATACACATTGGTAGGGGGTGTTTCTGGACTGGATTTCTATCACTGATGGCTTTTGAATACTTGAACAGTATTTTATATCCCTTTGGAGGGTAAAGGAAGGCAGATGTAGCAAGGTTAAGATTCATGTTTTGTGTCTTAAACCCTGGATCTTGGCTAATTTAACAGGCTTTTAAAACCCTGTTGTAGTTGTGTTCAAGCCCTGAGGGGAGGGTCTTAAAGAGGAGTTTCAGCACAGTTCTAGAATAAGCTGTTCTGGAGCACAGACAGGGAACTTTCATTCAACTGTTTCTAATTCATCTGTAAGTTGAAAAATGAGTACTGGATCTATTTTGAAAGATTTGTCTTTTGAAAGGGTTTAGATCTTTGCCTCATTATTCTTTGTTACAGAATGAAAAAAAAAAAAAGCAATTTAATTGTAAAATCAGAAAGGGGAACAGACCAGTTGCTGTTCTTCAGGGGAATAGCTGGAGAAGGCCATTTGTGAAGGGTGGGCTTGTGCTCATTCTGCACTAGTTGCTGTGATGCCTCCCTTGAGCTGATGTCAACCCCTCTCTCTTGGTGTCGGATCCCCTTCCTGCCCTCCCCCACACTGCAGATCGTGGTGGAAGTGCTGCGAGTGACCGCTTTTCTGTGGTCTTGACACACAACCGTAATGGTATTTACAGCCTGTATTTCTAAAATGAATGAGCTGCAAAAATGCTCTGGAAAGGCTTGAGTTGCTGTAATAAGGGCGCACAACATGAGGCCAGATCAACCACCCATAAAGCACCGAACTTGATTAGTCAGGTGCTGGCAAACTGTGGGGCAGTTGTATTGTGAAGGCAGCTGCTGGCATCTCTCTGGCCAAGAGAACCTGCCCTTGACTTGTGGTAGGAGAAGGGCATTTTCCTCAGACTGCAAAGCTAATCCTCCTCCACTTCACAGCTGTGTAGATGTGGCTACTGTCTTTGAAGCAGATTTTTGGCCAGACAAGAATCCTTGACTGACTCGAAAGCTTTGGCTTTGGACTCTTCTACACTTTTTCATGGTCATGGCCCTATTGGCAGTTAGAAACTCATTGCTGCACTTATTATCTGAAAAAGTAGCTCATTTGTTTTCTTCTCACTGTAAAAAGAGATTAATGGAAAAAGAATCTGAAAATTATGAAAATGGAAGGGGGATTTTCCCATCCTGAAGATCTAAGTGTAATAAATTAATACTTCTTATGCAAGGGTGAAAAAAAATTTAACCCAATGGCTGGTTAAAAGTGCCAGCACAATTTAATTGGACTGGCTGAGTCATAAATCTTTTTTGTTATGGTGGTGCCTGGCAGCTCTGCCATAGTCAGATTGATTTTCCCCCTTTAGTGGTAAGCCCCATGTCTCTCCAGTTCACATTAGTCTGCATCAGTCAGAAATGTGGAATAAAAGTTGTCAACCCTGATGTGCCTTAGGGCTCCCCTCAAAGACAAATCTTAAATGTCTTCAGTCTCTTGCTAGATACAAGGCTACCAGTAGTGGTGACGATGATGACGACGGCGATGATGATAATAACAATAATGTAATTGCGCAATTGCTTGTAGTTGGATTTTGTGTTGGCAGCTTGAATCACACAAAGCCTGTCCAATGGAGAGAGAAGCAGGCAATCACAGCAGTGGTGGATGCCCATCTCAACCTCCCTCACTGTCTAGAGGGGCAGAAAGATGCAAAAGAGGGTGACTGTGGCCAGGGGAGTGAGGCAAAATCCAGGACAAGTAGGGAATGCTGTGAGTTAGTGCAATCTTTAGATCACTCTTCAAAGATGAGTTGTCTGATGGAGCGCAGCCTTAATAGTTTAAGATTTCCTCTTCCATCAGACCTCCTGGAGCAAAGCTTGGTTGCACAGGCTGCCTGCCTGTACACAGCAATGAACTCATGCTCCTTACCCAGTTCCGCCTCCCCTTTCTGAGGCACTACTGTCTCCAGTGGTTCAATGGTGGCCACAGAGCAACTTTCAAGTATATAAAACACAATTTCTTAAATGGTGACATGGGAGACCAATGCAAGCTGTTAGCTGGGCTATTCATTTTTCAAAGCCATTAAATTCTTCACAGCTGTAAAATACTAGGAGGAGCTGGCTTTGAGTTTTATAATCACAGACTAATTTAGGCTGGAAGGGATCTATGGAGTCATCTGGCCTTACCCACTACACAATGCACAGCCAAATAGCTTGAGTTGCTTGTGGTTTATGCAGTCAAGTTATGGATATCCCCAGGGATGGCGATTCCCCTATCCCCCTGGGCCCCTGTTTCAGGGTCTTACCAGCTTTATGGTAAAAAAAAAAAGTTTTTCCTAGTATCTAATCAAAATTACCTGCGTTGCGACTTGCACATGTTGCCTCTTGTCCTGTCACCCTGCCTCCATCTTCTCTGTAATCTCCCCTTAGGTAGGTTCACATAGCAATAAGGTCCCCCTGCACTGTCTCTTCTCCAGGTTGAACAGTCCTAGCTCCCTCCCCCTCTCCTAGCGCGTGTCCTGTGCTCCAGCCCCTGACCATCCTGGCAGTCTTGGACTTGCTCCAGTAAGTCCATGTCCATCTTGTACCGGGGAGCCTTGAACTGGACACAGCACACAGGAGGTGGCCTCGTAAGTGGTAAATAGAGAGGAACAGACACTTGCCTCAAGCTGCTGGGTACACCTTTACTAACACAGCCCAGGATGAAGCTGGCCTTATTTACCATAAGGACTTACTTATTTTGGTGTGTATCATTCACTTGTTTAATAGCTTGTGCTCAGAGTTGCAGTTTAATGAATTGCTTAGGACTGTGCAGAGACTTTTATTCATCTTACTCCAATGAATTTAGTGTGGGCAGCAATGTTCATTGTACGTGTGAACCTGAGCCCATTCATCTTCTTGGGAAGCCTGTACCTAAGGGCAGAGGTAGGCAGTGGTGCTTGCCAGCTTCCCCCCTCATCTTGTCTGTTTCCTCTTTTATTCTCACTGTCACTTTGGTGACATCAGGGACATGCTGGCCTCTTCCAACTCTGTTTAGTAACAGCTATGAATCCAATGAAAAATCCCCGGGGCTTTGGCTCCCCTATTAGCCTTGGCCAGTGCCATGGTCTGTCCTGAGGCAGATGTCTTGACTGCCCTTTCCCCTTCCTTTGCTATGATAGAGGCCTGCATTCACACTGACCTAATGGTATGACATTGCCCTCCTCTAATGCTCAGGATGTGAGGCCAACTCCTGCTCAGTTCTGTCTGGGGAAGCTATTTGTACAGTTCATGGCTTCATAAAATTAAACTGCTGGGAGGAGCCTGGGAGCCTACAACTTGACGTCCTTTGCAGGGCAGGAAATCCCCTAGAGTGTGTGTTACCTTTCCCACTATTTATTTCTGAGAAGTCGGTGGAGCTGATCCAAATATTCCTTCTGAGTTGGTTTTCTAAATAAAATTTTGTCATTCCTCAGAAATCTCAAACAGGTTTCTAATAACCACTGAAAATCTCTTTCTGTTGATTTCTTTCATTTTCATTTTGTTTTCATGTTTTGAATGTTTCTTTAAATCAAGTTTCTTTATTTGGATAAGTCATAAGAATGGAATATCTCAAATTCAACAATCCTATATTTATTAAAACCCTATTTTTTAAACAAAAGTTTTGTTCCATTCCACAGAAATCTCAACGAATGAAAATTGTCAAAACCAGGAAGAACAGAAATCTTGGAAAGCTTCATGACTCGTTTTTTTCTCTAATTCACTTGGGAATGGCAGGAATGAAAGTGAGAGAGTGAGTGAGCAAGAGCACAAGGCTGATCACACAACCTCTTTGTAACTTTCACATTTGTTGTCACAACGGCTGCCTCATCATTCCCAGAAGATCCTCTCTCTTTCCATCTCTTCTGCCAATACAGCAGGTTTGGAGAAGTGAGGAGTGGAATACAACCAGAAAAATAAGATGTGGGTTGCTTGGCAGTTATACAGGTTGTTACAGGAGGAAATGTTTTTTATATCAAAATCAACTTTGTAATACTAAACTATAGATGTTCAGCATCGCTTACTGGGACATTAACACCTAACATTAAATGACTTGCTAAATTAATCTGACTTGTAAGCTGAGAGCATGCTGCGTTGGATATGGCTATTTGGTAGTGTATTCTCGCATTGAAGCTCTGGATTGTCCTCCTCACTTGGTGAAAAAAGCAGGCCAGCCTCCCTCCAGGTGTGCAGCGCAGATTAATGCTGCTACAAGTTGCAGGTGGGAGTCCTGAGAAACATGTGGCTGCTCAGTATAAGCAGTCCATGTGTGTAAGCTGTAATCGGTGCCTGTGCTGCTGCTTGGACTCAGGCTCAGACTCACCAGCATGGTGTTAGTTTGCTCCTCTTCAGTGACACAAACGAGCAGCACTCTGAACCCCCTTTGGCTACATGGATAAACCAGAGCTCAGCTGCTTTGTGGTGTCAGGGTGGTGAAAAACAGGCAGAGCACATAAGCGAGTCCGAACCTGTGTTTGGTTTTCCTTGAAATGCCATGGTTGAGACCACTGAGACCACTGCAATTCTTTGTGATTTGTTTTTGGTGGAACCCCTTGAGGACTTTTTTGCAGTGGCCTCAGGAAGCCCGGAAGCTATGCCATAACCAGAGTTTTTAGTGCTGGCAGCCGCTTTCTAGGATAGCAAGCATATACTTTTAAGTCTTATCTGTCTTTTTCATGTAATTTATGTAGCCAGTGAGGTTTGCTGCTGTCCATAGCCGCTGCCTTTTTAATCTGTTAGATGTTGATTTTGAATTTCTGGTTTACTTAACAGCTTTACTTGCTTGTTCTTCAATCTTTTAGGTCACTTTTGACTTTACAGTTACTTCTCTATTCATTTTTGTGAAAACTTTCTGCTGAAGGTGAATAATCTATCTGCTTACTTTCATTAGAAACCAATGTAAATATCTGTAACTTTAGAGAGGTCTTACTGTTATCAAGGAGTGTAATGTAACATGTTTATCCTTCATTACAATTCAGTGAGTCAGAAGAGGAAGAAACAATATTATACATCTGGAAGTAAATAAGAACCAAGGGGAGAAATGAAAAGATCTTTTAGAAACATGGGCAAGAACAGAGTGCCAAAAATATTTCCCATGATTTTGAACTACAGGCTAGTTAAGTATGCTTCATATCTGGAGATCAAACACGAGTGAACAAGGTAATCAACATGAAGGAACTGGTTCATTTTGGCAAAAGTTCCAGGGGTGAGGCACTCTCCTGACTCAAATCAGTGTGTGCCTGGAATTTCATCACAGGTTCTCAGCAGCCTTCATCTCCAGGTTGGTAACAACCCTGGATGACTAAAAGCGAAAGTCTAAAATTAGAAATGATGGGTATATTTTTCCTTTTCCAAATCAGCTGTTTCAGTGCTGACCCTTCTTTACACTGTTCCAAGACCACGTGGACAAACTGAGCATGCTCAGGTTAACAGCCATTGTCTTTAAAAGTGCTCAGAAATGTAAAAGGCGCTTCATTGTCCTGAAGCACTTCTTCAGGAGGGCTCAGAAATCTTGTCTCCGCTTTGTAAGCAGGTGAAAAATGTTCAGTGAGCTAATTCTGCCTGGGGAACCCTTTGACCTGGATAATACTGCTGTGCCCTTTGCAGAGAATCATCCCTTTGGTTTTGCAAAGTGGAGATCTTTGTGATGGAGACTGTGTGGGCACAGGGGACAAAAGCACTGCTCAGTGCAGCTCAGCCTCTACTTTCTTGGTCCATCCAGTAATACACAGTCATTCCTTGGTGTCTGAGCTGGGTCTGGAGTCCCAAGGACTCTGCAGTATCACCTTCACAGGTGCCTTTCTTCTGTGCTAAAACTACTGGAAAACACAGTTGCTTGAAGCTATGCTGAAGGCAGCGGTGTTTGTTAAGTTTCTGGCACTGCAGGGTTTTAGGGGGGGGTCTGCCAGTGGTGGCTGGTGACATCTCGGCTGGTCAAGAAGGAGGGTGCCAGCACAGCTTCCCACTGTGCCCTTCTGCTGGGGAAACAGCAGCAGGGCCATTGTTAAAGCACAGTTTTGTGATCCTGTCATTCCTCTGGCCGTGGAGATCATGAGCACTGCAAGGGATAACGTGTGTAGACTCATGAATGAGAAGGAGTGGTGAGCAAAGACCATCTCTCGCTGCTCCTTTCCTAGCACAGTGGCAAGCAACGCTGACAGCAGAGGTCTACGGGAGTGTGCAAAGAACTGGAAATTGCCCTTTCTCTCTGCCCAGAGTGACCCAATACAGTTTGCAAAGACATGATGTGCAAAATGAAGCTCTTCTTCTGCAAGTTTGATACGTGTTCAGACCAGAATTATTTAATAATATCTAATTAGCTATAAGGAAGTGTTTTTTAATACAGAGGGGTCTCAAACTTGTTTTTTAGGAATCTTGTTTTTTAACATATGAGTTACTGCCTGAATCTGAATATTATGTCTGAACGTTTACGGTTGAGGGAGCAGCTGTAGTTGTGAAGAGCTGAGCAACTAATTGGTGAGAAAGCTATGAAAGATGGACAACAGGCTATTATCAAACACTTGGCAACATGTTGGGATGGTACAGCACTATTCAGAGAATGAAGCTGTTAAACAAAATGTGTAATTCCTTTTCCCTGCCTTCCCTGAAAGTGATATAGGCTCTCTCACCAAAATTTTGGTTGAAATACTCATAATGAGCATATCTCTTTTCTCATGAACTTTGCTCCCTGACTTCTTGCCATTTGGCATATTGTTTTGACTATTGTGAAATTGTAATTGCCTCATTTAAGCCTTATAGTCTCCTTCACCAAATAGACTAGTCTTTTCTACCTGTAGAGAAAGCTTTCTGAAAGAAACCTCACAATGAAATCGGAGTGCCTTTCTTTGCCAGTATTCAGAACTCCAGCTCACGACTGCAATCACTCGTGCTAACATCCTTAATTTTCTGTGTTAGAATTAATAACAATGAAACGTTTTGTTAGAATTACCAAAATGAAAATGTGAGCAAGGAACATAAGTGAAAGGGACTGCTGGCAAGCACTAGGGAAATGGGGATATATGAGAAGGTGAACCTGTCTGAGTCTAGCACCTAGCATCAAAGATGTTAAAACTCTTAAAACAGAAAGAAAGAAAAAGTGAAGACTGGAGAGCCATTGTATTCTGACCATTCCTGAAATGATGATGATCCAGCTTAGAGCAGAAGCCATTTATTCTTAACGCTGTTTAAACTGCATTTCAGTCAATCTACGTTGGTCACATCCCAGAGCACAACAATCAAATCTACTTTCACCAGTTGCCTTGCAGAAACACTTGGGTGTGAGAAATCCTGTTTCCTCTCTTCCTTTCATCTACATCCCCTTAAGAAGCAATTTGAGAGCATAAACATCTCTTCTTTGAAGAGCAGTAAAAAATTCTAGTGAAAAACTGTAACCCGAGCAAGGCTTATTTGGAGAGAGAGCAAAGTCTGCTGAGATGTTTTGGAAGGTTGGGACTGCTAACATGCATATCAAAGGGAGATATTTGTTAGGATTGGGCAAGGATAAGGGGTAAATATGGCAATTCATCAGGGAGAAATAAAAAAGACAATAAATCAGTCCGTCAAAGGGGCTGTCATGAAGAGTGGGAACAGCTTTATACAATGTTTGTCTAGTCGATAGCATAATTTACTATATAAATAACTATCTATGTGAATTTTTTATTGCCTTCCACACATATTTTCCACAGCTGGCAAGTGTGTTTGTTTACGTATCTATAAACCATTCTGCAAATACTGCTCTCAAGCTGCCCGTGTGTCAGAATTATAAATGCACCCTATTACAAGTTTATTTGCAAAATTATCCATATGAACCTAAAGTTATCTGTCTAGCTTTGTTGCTTATTTTTTGACAGTTATAAATGTGTAGATCGTTTTCTTTCCTCAGTACTGTTTCAATTTTCATGTTTTTATTTTTAGGCAGAGGGAATTGCCAGTGTCATCTAGTGCACCCTACTGGCCAGATACAACTTCACCAGGTTTGAGGGTCTTGCTGGCTTAAGTACGTTGAAATACTTCATATTCCTTTCCTGTGTTAGAAAATGCTGTTTTCTGTAAATTAATGCAGGTTTAGAGGAGGGATTTGAACCAGGCTGCTTATAATTCAGGAACTGCATTACCAACAAGGCTATGGGCTGTTCAGGATACTCCTCTTTCTCTCTCTCCTTTTTTTGTAAATCCTTCTCTCGGAGTGTCTCAGTTTCTTTCTCTCTCTCTCAGTTTCTCTAGCTATTGTAACATATCTCACTTTACCACTTCACCTCCCCAAATTTAAAAGACTTTCCTTTTCTTGGTCTTGGTTTATTTCCTATATCAGAATGATACATTTGGAAGTCTTGTTTAATTTTTTAAAATGACTAGTTTTTTATGATGATGAGACCTCCCTTAAAAATAGATTTCACTAGGCAAAAAAGGCTTAAAAATGTCAAGCCTATTGTTAGGAAGAGGCTATTAAATTATAATAAAATATTCTTAATTGTAGATTTTTTAAAATTTAAAACAAATAAATAAGTTCTGCAAATCCAAGCTTTTGTGCCTTCTGTTTAGGGAAGACAGGGTTCAGGATCTTTGAGCCTAAGTTTTTTTGTTCGTCCAAGGAAAAAAAATCATTTTCTCAAATTCCATTACTATAAATGTGCATACGCTAACAAACATCTTAAGTGGTCTGTAACAAATCTCTTAAGTGGCCTCCAGAAAATAATAAGAAAGCAGTGGTAGCACTTTAGTATAAACCAACTCTTTTGGATGGCAAATATCAAATACTGCTGAACTGAGATCAGCGTGTTAGTCATGTTCTTTCCAGTTAGTTCATTTGCATTTAATGTTACAGCTCTCCCATAAGGAGCGGAGGGATGCCAGAATCTTGCTTTTTAGGGCTGCATAACTGCGGGACCAGAGCCTTTGCTGGTATGGGGCTATTCTGTCAATGCCACAGCTGTAGTCTGACACTAAAAGAAGCATAAGTGCCTCAGAAATAGCTTCCCTATTAAAGGTGGATGTTACTTTAGTTTTTGCAGAGTTAGTATCGATCCTTGCATCGCGCTGGCACTCCTACCTGCTGTTAGCATAATGGGAAATGGAACCGGGGCTGCAAAAGGTGGAAATAACGGATGTGTCCTTCAGACATGGTGACGCTTAGTTGGACTTTAGCCCCCTGATCCTGAAGGCTCATTGGTTGCTTCGTGGCAGCCTAACGTACTTCACACCATGATTGGGTTTTTTGGACCCTTGAGAGATGTGCATCAGTACCAGGAAAACCACAGGAGTAAATCTTTGCAAGAGTGTTGTCCTTTGAACCCAAGGGGGTGTTTTTGAATGTCGTTGTAAATAATAAGGAAAATTGCATATTGGAAGGATCCATAACAAACATTTTAAAACACAGTCTTATTTTGAGTTTTTGCTGATGCTGTATGAAGTAGTCAGTTTGACTTCACGTCTTGTTGAAAGTGCCTTGTTGAAGATTCTGCCCTCAAAGTAATCTTTGTGGTAGAATGAATGTGAATAGTCAAGGTGTAGTGATACTTCCTAAGCTGATATTTTGATATTTGCCTTGGTAAAGACACACCTACTTCTCTTTGCATCTCAGAAAGATATGGTGATGCTTCCCAGGGGAATTGGGGGGTCCTTGATTTGATCTTTCTGCTGAATTTTGGTTTGGTTAATTATTTTAATTTTGTTTAATAAGATGCATTATTCTTCATTTCCTGTCCTAACATACAATGCAGAGTTCACATGACACGACATAAACAGTTGTGTTTAACACTAGAGATAGATGTGCTTTTGGAGCCCTTAAGGTGGAAAGTATTATACACGTATAAAATGATATCACCTGCTCAATAAAACTTTAAACAGAATAATATCAGTAATTAATAAAAATAATAGCAAATGTTTATACTTAGCATTTTCCACTGTGTTACTTCTCATTAAAGGGATAAATGTTGTCAGAGTGGGGAAGCTCTGAAAATAGAGAAAGGATTGTTTTCACTCGTCAAAAGTGGGAGTGGCTTTTCTGATGAATAACATAAGCTAATGATCTCAATCTGGTTTTGACCCATGAGCAACGATACTGAAGGATGATATTGCTATAGCTGAGGTCACGGTTTCTTAGCTTCAGCTTTAATGTTTTTATATCCCATGACTTTGACCAATGTTGGCAGGTATGATGGGTAGTGTGTTGCTTGTTCTCCAGGGCTGGAGCAACTCAGGAGCAACTTCTTTTGCTGCTCTCACTCTACATTGGGTGTAAGAAGAAAAAGTGAATACATGATAGCCTAAATTTGCTTTTAGTGTTTGCCAGGATGTAACTGGAAAATATTTATAAATTAAAAAAGGGAAAATATCTAGTTTTGGTAGAAAGTTGGCCTGATTGCACCTTCGACAAAAATAGCCCAATGCATGTGGGCAAAGCACAGAACAAGTGGCTACTTCCTCACAAACGTGTTTTAGAAATTGTGCTGGTAATTACAACATTAATCTTTCCGATGCCATAGTTAAGCGGCATTATTCCATGCTCTCCCCTCATATCTCATGCAGCTGTGTGCTAGAGAGCTGACCCAAACAAAAGAAAATGGAGCAGCTTAAAATGGTAAATGTTGCTACCTCTCCAGTACCAGGGTAACACCTTAATCCTGGATGGCTTCAGCGCGTTTTCGAATCACTGCATCCAGTTTCTTTGTTAATATGGACTCTTCTAGCATTTTAACTTAGAATTTGCCAGCCCGAGCAGTCTGAGAGGTAGCCCTCTCTGGTGAAGGCTGATAAGGGCTGAGTGGAAGCTGTGGTCAGTATCAGAGCAGCAAAGGAGAGCCCAGAGAGCTGTGTGAGCATGCAGGGGTGAAGATGAGGTAAGGGAGGGAGGGTTAAACAATGAAGAGTGACAAGGCTTAAGACAACAAAGCTACATTTGGTGCACTGCAGAAGTATATTGTCTTTTGATCTTATAGGTATTTTTGGTGAGATGTTTTTTATGCTTCTACTTCTTGCCAATCATTTTTCTGTAAAACAAGGTGTTCAGTAAACCTGAAAATATCCACTGCTCTTTGGGATGTCAAGTTCATTTAGTTGCAATTCAGAAATTTCAAAATGGTTTTAGCTAACAAACAGCAATTTCCTCATCGTCTCACCTGAAGGTGATGCAGATATTGGAAACCTCTGTGCCTACTGCACGTATCAGAAACACTAAACATTTCATCTTGACTTCTCTTCAGTTCCACCTACTTCCTGGAAAAATTGGAAGCCTTGCATTTACCACTTCAAATTCTCTGCCAAGTTCCTTTCAATTTTTTTTTGCTCCATTTTTGTCTCACACGTTTATTATATGGTGACAAATGCAGTTTTCTTCTGACACCACATAATAGATGTGTGAAACACACACACACATGTTCTAGTAAGAGACTGCTCTTTATTTCCTGGCTCCAGTTGCAATACATGAGTCAGGGTTAGAAAAGTTGTACCTCTGTCAGAGATGTGTAATCTGCACCCTCAAACTTTCCTAGCTTTTGCTACAGTATTGGGGAAAAATGGCAAATCTGGTTCTTCTATTTCTGTACTCAGTGTTTCCTCCTCCCCAAGCACATCTTTTCTTCATTTTATAATCATCATTTCCCTGTATTGATTACATTTACTCACTTCAGACATTGATGCTGTCATTAAAAGGAAAAAAATTCCCTCCAGCTCCTAAAACAAGTGTACCAGCACTCTGACTGCGGGAGGTACAGCAGTTTTAGAGAAAGCATCCTCCTACTATTCTGGCTTTAATGCAAAGAAGAAACATTACTGGTCAATTTGCTGTGAATTCCAAGCACTCTTTTCTCCGCGTCAAGTGATATCTGATGTTCGCTGTATAATTGTAGATAACAACCAAACAGCCTCTCAACAAGACTCTGGTGACATAACATGCCTTATTTATGTATACCAGCTTTAAGTGTTCTGTACACTTCTGCAGTGTGTCGGGGGCCTCAGTGAAATACAAAATCAGACAGATCTTTTGTGAACTAAAGTGGAACAAGCCCCACATTACAAGTTAAAACAAAAACAAGCAAACAAGCAAGCAAAAAGAGAAAACTGAACACATTATCACTTCCTACTGGATCCAGACAGGCTAGAAATTTCACGTGTGAGGCAGTTATTCTGCAGTTACCCATGTGTGACTGGAAGCAGCAGGAACTAGCGCTTCCATGTTAATCATAAACAGAGTTTTGTATTAAATTTTTTTTCTAAATCATTTTATCCCACAAGGTCTTACTGGTTGAGTTGCTCCTGCAATAGAATGACAAATAACTGGGTGACATGCTGTGAAAAATTTAGAAAATGAGAAATGCTATCCCATTTTCCAAACAGAGCAGAAACAACACTAATTCCATTAGGCAAGATGGAACAGACAATTAAACTGGGCATGCTTTTAATTTTGAAGCTAACCAGATAACTGATGCCATTTTCAAATGTAATGACTATTGAAGTGATTCCTTTAACGCGAAGCAAAAGCACTGATTTTCCTTTCTAAAATTAAAGCATTTACCTTACACAAAGTATAAGAAATGTTACCTGTTGCCTCCACCATTCCTTCTAGGATTACAACAATTTCTAGCTCCTCTTTGGGCAACTGGGCTTTGGAAATCTCCCAGAAAGGACTCTGCTGGTTAATTTCATGGCTGATGATCAGTGGTGAAACCAAAAAGAGACGATCATCCCCTGTGTAATAACCTACGTTGATATCTGTCTGGTTGAGTGGTATAAATTCCCCCTCCTTTGTCTGTTTGGATTTGATCAACTTGGCTCGTATTGATGCCTCTACAATGTGTGAATTCCTAAGGTCTCCTACTCGGAACATCAGACACAGCTTTCCATCCCGCATGGAAATAACTGCGTTTGTAGAAAAAACCAAGGTTTCTGCCCTCTTCTTGGGTTGGGATATTTTCACAAACATGCAGCCAACCATGAAAGCGTTGACGATAGAACCTAAAACAGACTGCACTAAAAGCAGAATAATTCCCTCGGGACACTTGTCCGTGATGACCCGGTAACCATACCCAATGGTGGTTTCTGTCTCGATTGAGAATAAAAAGGCTGAGACAAACCCATTGAGGTTGCTGACGCATGGGGTCCACGTGCTGTCCCCTATATGATCCATATCTCCTCGCATGTAGGCAATTAGCCACCAGATCATTCCAAAGAAGAGCCAGGTCACAGTGTAAACCATGACAAAAATCAACAGGTTGAACCTCCACTTGAGATCGACTAAGGTAGTGAAGATGTCAGTCAAGTAACGGTAAGTCTCTCTGACATTCCCATGGTGGACGTTGCATTTCCCATCTTTCCTAACATACCTCTGGATTTTTCTCTTGGCACATTCTTTGTTTATATTTTTTGGCAGATCCTCTCTAGCTTGTTTGGGCAACTTTGGCTGATGAATAGTGACAGGGCTCTCTATGTCCTGCTCCATTGAGTCTTCTTCCAGTACGTTAGCTGCCATTAAAAACAAACAAACAAGAAAAAGGCAGGCATTATTTTTCTTATTATTTCTCTAAGTCAACACACAGCTTCTTCCTGTATTACTGGCATGAAATCACTATTAATCAATAAAATTATCACCCTTGTTCTTTGCTCATCTATTAGACGCACAACACAAAAGTCAAATGATGCCAAGCATCCTCGATTTATTGCTAAATAGAAACACTTTGAAGGAAAACTCTTTCTCGTTTCTTATCTATCAGGTCATCCTATCTACACCCATGTTTAAATTCTGCAAGACGTGTTCAAGCAGATCTTTCTTCCCCCTGCCCCCCTTTACAGTTTAATAAATGAGGTTTCTTATACACCAGGAAAGATCTTCTGGGAGATAGCAGATATAAATGAGGAAATGGTTTCGCTTGGGGGTTTCAGTCAACAAGATGACCAGAGAAAATGAGCTATTTTTGCTATCAATTGCATTGCTATGGGGAAAGTATTAAATAAGTATAAGGAGTTTAAAAAAACCCAACATTTTTCAGAAAGAACCAGTCCTGCTTTTGTTGAAGGAAAGGTGGCTTTAGTGTAATATATACCAAGAGCAATTCAAGCACATTTCCATAGAAAATCAATGTCTCACTGATACTGAGACAGGGAATTGTGTGTCCTACTCCCAGTAACATAAAACATAGAGTACTTCAGAACATGATTGCATTTTAATTCAATATACCTGTGGCCTTAATTCAACTGTGCCTTTGTCTCTAACTGTATGGGCCTACACAGCGTTCCCCTGTAAGTGTCTTACAAGAATTTAAAAACCAGAAATGACAGTAACTGCCTTTTTTTTTTTTTTTGGCTTCCCAGCATTTTGAGATAAATAACTTCATTATATTTATGTGCAAGAAAGAAGAGTTTACTGAGGAGAAGAGTGGTTTGATCGAATGGGTTTTGCATGAAGCTGAGGACCCGGTGAGGTCTGGGGTAACTGTTGTCTTTTTACTGGAAACCCTTCTGCACTCTGGGGCTTGTTCCTGCAGGAATTTCAGCTCTTGAACTCCTAATTTTCTCCCTTCTGCCTAACTGCTAACATTCTGCTGCCAGGCTGTGAAGGGAAAAGGCTTCTGCTGGCTCTGCCTAGATGCTTGGCTCTGAATATTGTAGCACTGATGTGATGTTGTACCATCGGTTTATGGAGATGCTCCTCCTGAACAGTCAGGGCGTTGACCTGCATGTTGCCGGTGCACCCTGCAATGGCCACAGTTTACATTAATGTGCTGCGGTAACTGCTGTGCAGGCTCGGGTGTGGGCTGCCCAGTCCTGCTGTGGGTGGTGACCTTCAAGCAGAGAGCTGGGAGCAAGCAGCCTGGGTTGGGAAGCACTTCATTACCCTGATCTCCGGTTGCCTCTGAGTACCTCTTGCCTGGCTGGGAAATGGGGTCATAAACCCATCAAAGCTCCTGCTTGACACAGCAAGCAGTCCTGTCTCTGGCACCCCACGGGGTTGGGTGTCTCCGCTTGGCACTGCCCTGCGCAGTAGACCCAAACCCTTTCATGTAGAGGAGCTACCAGGGAAGCCTGGGCTTTTGTCCAGAGAGAGGGTTGCACAAGGGGCTGCTCTTGATGGATCAGTATGTTTCGAAGAGCATTTTAGTCTCTCGTTCTCAGAAATATGTGCTACATAGCAGGTCATCTGTGGAGTCTCACAGCACCTGTAACTTTTTCAAGATGTGCAAACTCATCCCTGTGGAGAAAGATCACAGACCCTTGTAAAGTTTTAGGGCTGCCTGAAATACCCGGGGAAAAAAAATGGGTTGGAGACTGGTTGTCTCTCCTTCTGGCTGGCTCCACTGCCAGCCAAGCCTCTGTTCAGCCCCATAGCCTTTTCTGTGTTAAAAGAAAGGCTCAAAGGCCAACAGTAGCATGGAAACCTGATAGCAGGTCTGTGTTTAAAGACTGTGTGTTCCATCCTGTGTCACTCTTTCAGTTTGCTGCTGTGTCTAAAGAGAGCATTATTCAGGCTGATGGTAGCGGCAGCACTGGAAGTCGTGTCACAAGGCAGTCAGTTCTCAGTGAACTTACCCCAGTTGGTGACAGTGTGCCTACTTGCATTATCATTAATGCTATGTAACGTATGATGAAACAAACACAATAAAAAGGCACTGCAGGAACTTTGTGAGGCAGACTTAAGCCAAAGCCAGAAAATTTGAAGTTAAGGCTTCACACTTTACGCTTAACTCTCTATTGTGCCTAAGGAAATTTCAGTCCACAGGAGCTATCACATCACTGCAGTAATAGACCCCTCAAATACTTATGAACAGCCTATGAAGGCTCTGGCTTTTGAGGCTTTAATGCAGTGTATGTTAGACTAGTAATGCTGGTTTAATGTGGTTCATTATCTTTAAGGCATTATGAATATTTTGCTTTCCCCTCCCAGTTAGAGCCTGACATGAACACAGAGACAGAGTACAGGTGTCCCCTGTTGCCTTTGAGAATATACCTTACTTCCGACCTTGCTGTTAAAGGCAACCATGTCCTAGACCTCCCTGCCTGAGCATCTCTTACCAGAAATGGTGAAGTGTAATAAAAACCATAACATGGCTGGGAGGGGACACAGGTGCTGATTTTATTAGTGGCATCAGGAGAAATCTGAAGGGACATCCCCATCCAGGGATGCCTACCAGTCATACTCTGCACCCACCTAGCGTGCTTTGCATATGGTGTTTCTTTCCTATAGAAGTACTTGCTAGTAATGATGCACCTTTTATTCATACAACAGATTTTAGTGATGCTTTCAAAATGCTTTGTGTTGATTAAGTCCTTGTGCATCATAACCAGCCTTTACAGTCCTTTACAGTACATGAGCTGACCCACAAAGAGAGGTAAGAGGCCGCTGTGCTCCCCAGCACATGGTGGTGGGCTGTCACGGTCACTGTAAGTAGGCTTCAAAGACCTGCCCCTTCCAACATGGGAGAATTTTTCTTAACCTTGAGAGGTTGCACCAGAGCTGACTCCCATCTGAATATATAAGAGGTCAGCTTTGGACAACGAAACCCAGTGACTGCATTTAACCTGTCTCTGTCAGTATAGCATCTCGCTAACACTCTTGCGGACATTTCAATCTCCCTGGGGGCATCTGGCCATTTTGTAAACTCTTCAGGCTCTTTCCAGTGCTGTCATTCTCAACTCTCAGGCAGTCTCTGAGAGGAAAAATTAAGGTCAAGTTTTTAGTCTGTTTTTCTTTATGCAAGATGCCCT
>NW_008825113.1:3231461-3256322 GCF_000699105.1 Pygoscelis adeliae
TTTCCCTCACCCAAATTCTCCTACTGTGAGTCCCAATGAATACCCGTATGGGGAGGTTTCTAGGTCAGAATCACAGCCCGTCACCTTCTCCTGGCCTGAGTTCTCACTCCAGAGTGAACCTTGGGAGCAGCAATTCCTGAAATAAGTGATCCAAGGATTGTGCATCTGTGTGTTTCCATGGAAATGCTTGATGAATAAGTTTTAAACACATGGCAGAATCCCTGTTCACCGCTAAGGCTGAGGAACAGCCACATATTGTCAGCGCCTTTGCCGCAAAACACTTTGACTAATTATATTTTTACTTGATATCAACCCAATTAGCTTACGCTGTTTATTTCATTTAATTTTCCTTTTGGTTATATAAATGGCTGTCATGGTTCCAGGAACAGAGGAGTGAATAGCAGCTATCTCACTTGAGAGCTATTTTTACTCTCTCTGCTTTTCTGCATGACAAAAATATATACATATTATTAATCTGCACTGCAAAAAATATGTACTTCTTCTGAATGCTTCCCCCTCTCCCAGTAAACATTGTGTTTGTTTGAACACAACGGCCAGGTAGCAATACTGTGCCAATTTAGGCCAATTTAGAGTATTCTGTTCAAAATATTTTTTTCAGTGGGTCCTTTAGGCAAATGCATACAACATACATGAGATTGCAGTGACTTGTTTCATTTTCCAGCAAATGACAAGGAGTTCTCCTAAATAAGTCCCTGAGTAGTTCACTTGTTTTTCATCACAGCAGTGTGTACTGGCTATGGCTATATTAGTAAATTAAATGTGCCCAGGCCTATTCTTTAACATGGAAGCTAAATGGAGTGGTACAGCTCACACTTGTGTTATTGAACTCCTGTTGTTTTCAAAGCAGGGTGGTCTCATACAGTCTGCTTATTAGGAATAATCCGTGTCCCATGCTAACACCTGCAATGTAGCCAGGAATTGTGTGTACTCAGTTCTGCACGGGTCAAAACCATGCCAGGGGCTTTTCTAGGAATTTTACCATAGAAGGAATTGGGTGCCAGTGCTCGGGAACATTTTATTTTCTAGTAAAGATGCAACCAATGTTGGTGTCCCGGTCTTGTCTATTCCAAAACAGCACTGGAAAGGCACAATCCAGTGTTTCCAAGCACATATTTTTATTTAGAGTGTGTAGAATAATATGAATCCGACAACAAACTGTGAGCTGTACAGGAGATGCTCTCACAACCTTCATGGCTGTGAATGTAACATCTTACTATAATCCCTAAGCAATCATTTTATCATTAGCAATGTGATTTTTTTGTACTTTGGTAGTGCTTCAGAGATCTTGTCATGGTACTGTACAAATACAAAGCAAAAGGAGGTATGTAAAGGGCATACTTGTCTAATTTAAATACTTGTAGCCTGTTTTGATCGTATACTGTATTAGAGTTGTAGGATGACCTGCAAAATAATTAGGAGTTTCAACAGAGAATATTACAAATTATAACTGACTTTTTTGTAACAGAAACTCATATAGAGAGTCTAGTGAAAGTTTCACTGTAATTTAGTGGACTAATTTTATCTCTTGTAACATAGTTGTGAATGGTTTGTATGCAAATTTATTGAAAATTCACTATTTTCAAAAAATCATTTATAATCTACAAATTGTTCTCATGGGCTTTATTGCACATATACAAATGTCGAGCAGACATCGTTTTGACTGTGATTTCTGTCTGCATACAGGTCATTCCCCACTTTCCCAATAGGATGAGAGCAACTTTTAAGTTAAGCAGGTGTTTGCATTTGTAAGGTCCAAGCTTGCCTTTTGTGAACGTTTTTCAGTATTCATCTCTCATTTGCTGTGATCACAAGCCTCCCTGACGCTGAACTCATCTGTGGAATATTTGGCAGTACCAGGTGGCTGTTTCTGTTCCCCACTGCCTCTGTGAGGTTGTTAGGCTTTGACATCAGGAGAAGAAGGTGTAGCACCGCACGGCACAAGACATTTTCTGCGATGTTCAATACTCTGCTCTAAGTCTGGGTCTTTCTGTTTCTTCTCTTGCCTGTGATGCAAGGAGAAGTCAGAGGGAGGAAGCAGACGGGGAGCTTTTGAAATGCTTTGCCTGATCTCTGGCTGGTTTTAGCCACTGTTTCAGAGCTTTGTAAAACCTCAGGTCTGATGAGCACTAAGGGCACAGGAACAGATATTCTCAGAATAGAGGGGGATTTGCTTGTTTGATGAACTCAGCCTATACTGCTCTCAGTGAGACCAGGTAATCCGTACTGTGAGACACTGCGTATTACTACTAGATATGAGGAGAAAGAGTCTTGTTTACAGAAAAAGACGGAGATTTTTATGATCAGCTAACAATTGTAAGCCGTCATTATCACAAAATGCAGATTTTCTTCTGAAAAAGAAAGGAGTTAGGATGTGGTCCTGCACTGTTGAAATCAGTGCAAGATTGTCTATTCACTTGGCTGGGAACATTGTCTAGTCCTCATTATGAAATGTTGAAATACTCAATAAACACTGACTTGGCAAATTTCTTCAAGAAACAAATTACTTATTTGCACCCATAGAATCATAAATATAATTTCAGGGAGAGCATGCGTGTGATTTACATTTATTTCAGCAGCAGTTTTCACTAGAAAAGAAATGCAAGTTGAAGTATATTTATAATTAGAAAAGAGACTGTAAGGATCATACCTTGTTTTTTCACACTACCTGCTTCATCATTGCCTTCTAATCCAACTTGATAAAAATAACATTCTACTATTTTCATTTCTTTTAAGCCTGTACAGCTGCAAAAAATCAGCCTAAGTAACGATTTTGCCTCTATACAGTACAAACATTTCTATTAATTTCTGATTCTTGGCCCTTTTATTATGGAGGACGGAAAATGAAGCTGATAGGTGAATTTAAAAAACCATGACTCTGTTTTTGGTAGTCATTTGACCTTGTAGATTTTGTCTTTGATTCTAACCAATTTCATTACAGAATTTACCACTAAAGGCTCCAGAATGCTGTTTTTACATCTGCTTTGCTAAATGGAGCTTCGTTTGAAGCACAGGGAAGCCAAACAGCCTCGGCTTTGTTACGTATATGGGGCAGTGTAGAAAGGCTACACATTCTGAACCTGCAAAGATGTGTGGAGACAGTTGATTATCAACATCTTCTGCCTTTCATTAGGCTGGGGATCCCAAATTGGATTATGAAACTTGTTTACTACCTGAAGTCTGAGTGCTTGGAGTCAGTGTTAATTGAGAGCCGTCTCTAGTGCAAATGCCTGGCATCGAAAATAGATTTCTGGAATAAGGAGAGTTTGCTGTTACTTATCTCTGCTCCCGTCTGATTAGTCTAGTTATACATGATTTTTACCAGACTTCTGGCTTCCAGAAAAGCTTGAGCTAGAGGTTCAGAGCAGGTAAGGGTTCTCCTGAAAGCCTGTAAATCTACATAAATTAACCTATTGTTTTTGATGTCAGCATACATGTTGGCCATTGACCCACTTACCTATGTGGTGACTGGGACCAATGTCCAGAGTGTTTTTTGGGGGCCCAGTTCAGTGCAGTCTAGATGCTATTCTTTTGAGCAGACTCAGCATATGTATGGGCTACTGCTGATATCGCGCATGTGCTCTGACTTGTGCCATGTTCTTATTCATCGTATTCCCCTGGATGGTACAAGTAATCTCTGTCACAAGCTATATGTTAAATTAACAACTCATTCTTATCCTTTATGGCAGATGGTCTATCACCCTTATCTAGTGCTCACTACCTCTTCACGCTCAAACTCCCCACTTTTGTTCCCTTGCTTTCATCAGAAAGGCAAAAGCAAAGATGTTATCACCTTCAGGTAATAAATAGGAAAGTCTGAGAATGACAAACCCGTAGAGCTACAAAAGGGAGACAAATAGGTGTCCCATGCAATTTCAGAGAACGTTGAACAATGGAGACTAAGCTCAACATGATGGAGGGAGCAGTGGTTACTCTGAAAATCATGGCCTAGCAATGGAAGACTAGACAATGGAGGACTACCAGAAAGGCAGAATGAAGATTCCTGGCCATGATAAGTATGCAAGGCTGGCATTAAAGTCAGAGACTCTCACATGCAATTGCTCATAGAAAAGTACAAAGAAGTCAGAGAGGTACTCTATCTCTTTTGAAAAAATCAGACCTCAGTCTCCTTTGCTACAGTGTTCTTGTCCCATCCACAACCAATGCAGAAAACAGCCTCCTCAGAAGCCGTGTTTCTTCTGAGAACGTGAGAAAGATAGAAAGGATGCATTTTTTGCACTTGGAAAATGCATACTATTGTCACTGCTGCTGCAAGCAGTAGAGCAAGGTCAGTGGCAGAGACAGCCCAGGTGTCCCACCTGAAGTCATGCCACCTGGCAACATCAGACCTTGGCTCATGTCCAGTATTTCCACGTGGCAAAACTACTGACAACTGCTGTAGTAGGGATAATAGGGATCATTAATGATTCACAGTGCTGACAGGCCTTAATAGCTGCAAATACTGGCCACATGCTTTTTCTGATGCCTCTGCATCAGATGTATGTCTCCCTGAGTTGCTCTAACGTGCCATTGTCTGAAGTGTCCCCTGAGAGATTTCTTTTTGCAGTTACTCAACTCCAGCTATTTCTGCCAGTTACTATCATGTGTACTAATGCCAAAATTTTTATTTGTCAGTTGCACTATTTCTTCAGAGATTTACTACGTACTCAACTTTTCATCTCTGTGGGGTGTGCCAGGAAAAGGAGAAAGCATGAAGGAGTTATACTGACCTGAGTGTTATCAGTCTTAAACTGTTTGTGTTTACATGCTCTAACTGCTAGAAACAATAAATAAATAAATTTAAAACCTGCTTAAAATCATAGAATATTTTGGGTCAGAAGGGACCTCTAAAGGTCTCTTGACCATCCCCCTGCTCAACACAGGACCAACTTCAAAGTCAGATTACATTGCTCAGGGCCAAGGATGGGAGTTTCCACAGCCTCTCTGGACCCTGTCCCAGTGCTGCACTTCTCGCATTAAGGACTTTTTTTTTCTTTATATTCTATTTGAATTTCCCTCACTGCAGCTTGTGCCCATTGCTCCTTGTTTTTCCCTGTGCACCTCTGAGAACAGTATGACTTCATCTTCTCTGCAGCTTCTCTTTTGCATCTGAACTGTTGATTTACAGCTCAGCCTTCCAGGGAAGTTGTGTGAGGGCTGGTTAAGTCCTGGTTTCTCCACATATTTTCCTTACTGATTACATGGAAAAAGAGTATTCTCAAGTTTTGTGAGAAGAGATGGGGAGAATCAGTTCCTTTTTCTCATGATTTTTTCCCATTAAAGTTTTCCCAACTGAAAACTCTAGAAACAAAAATTAGCTGATCAACTGAACGTTACATATAGATAGTTCTGACCCATTTAATTCTGCACCTGTAATGTCACTGATATCTGGGGAGTGTTCCTGGTTGTTTCTGGAAGCTGAAGTGTAAATAGGAGCTTGGCTGACCTGTCCAATGCTGATTACCTGTTCTGCTAAATGTTAGCAAGCTACCCATCTTGGCTTTGGCCCATGCCAACTAGTGCTCTGAGACAATACGTGGGAATGGTTTGGGAGACAGTATGTGCCAGGGACTGCTCACATTAGACAGCATGGATGAGATTGCATCAGGTTTGGCTTCTTTCACTCTCATCTGCCAACACCGTCTCAGCTGTCTTTGCTCCCTCAGACATCTCCACAGGCCCTCATGCCACCTCTGTGTCAAGCAACATATAACCTTTGTCTGCAACACAGACCTCATGTTATTTGAGATAATTTGAAGTGGAAAAAAATCACTGTCAATATACTAATTATGCCTTAAAACCAAGAGACATAAAGTCCACACAAGACTCAGGGCCAAGTGCTCTGCAGCATGGCATGGACATCCTGTACCACTTGCTCTCAAGGTTGCAGAACAATTCCTGGCCTGGTTTTATTTAGCATTGTAGATATAGTCAGATTGGTGATGGGCCTGGTGCATATTCCAGTATGTGAAAAGTTTAGAAATCAAGGCAGGCAGCTGTTGCCCATGTCAAAGTCTATCTGTCCAGTTAGGTCACTACAGAGGAGAGAAATAGACCCTCACAGAAGGAGTTGATACCACCGGCTTTCCCGCTTCCATATTGGCGGGAGAAGCCAACCCTTCTCTCTCTTGGCTGTTTTCTACCCCAACTCTATTTCTGTCCTTTTTTCCTCCCCTTCCTGAAGTAAGGGTGGCTTTACTTGAATCTTCATCCTTGGGATATCCAAATACAATTTTTGCCTGCATAGCTGAACAACCCTGAGACAACTTTGTGCCTGAATATTCGTAGAGCTCCTTGGGCAGGTGTTGGAACCATCTTGACTGCTGCACAGACATACTCTGACGGCTTGCTTTGCCTTGATCAATGGATGATCCTAAATATAAGGCATAGGAAGAATGGAGAAGAATATTTTTGTCAGAAAGGAAGGACTTGATTCAATCAATATGCTGTACCAGTTGACTGAAGCCAATAACTTATGCAATGAAGTAAGCCTGCAGACCAAGCACAAGAACTTCTAGTACTTTCCTACAGAAATGAGCAGAAGACGCTATATATTGATACAGATCCTGGACCTGATCAGCTTAAGGTTAGGGGATCTGAGATGACTTTGAGAGTGCTCACTTTTTCTCTGCAAAACATCATCTACTGAGTAAACTTTCCCTAGGTCAAAATGTTTGTTCACTGGGGAAACCACCTGGCATTGGCACTCTGGGTAGTGTGTGTGTGTGTGTGTGCGCGCGCACGTGCGCGCTACAATGCAAACTAGCACACACATACACTACTGACTGCTACTTTGCAGCTCATTTTGCCCACCAGCAGCTTCCTAGTAAAGCAAGGCTTTGGGAGAGCTGTTTGAATGCCATTGGTAGAGATGAGGTGTTTGAGCTAGAAAGAACTGTCACTTGCTATGTCTGCTTTTTCAATAAATATGGACTACAGAGAAGAGAGTGACTTTGAAGTGCAGATACCTGATTCCTCCTACCCTCCAATTCTTGAAAGAAGAATGAAAAAATGTCACAAACTTCCTTCCTTAAATTATATTTTTTCCCCCCTCAGTTTACATCCAGCTACACCCCAAACAGGCTGCCCCCAGGTCACAGACATTGCCTAAACATATTGGTTTTCCTTCTGCTATTACTGTTGCAGGAAGTTACAGAAGGGGCTGGAAAGACTGGGAAAATGGAAACAGCCAAGGCTGTTTGTTTGTTTGTTTGTTTTAATCTGGTAATAGAGATTTCTTTCTTGATAACTTCTTTGCAGACAGAGGAGGATTTTGGTGGCTAAATATCAGATAATTTATGGGTAAAATATGGATATTTCAGAAAAGCAAGGTGCTCCTCCCTTACAAAAATCAGGCAGGATTTTAATTTAACTTTTTTGCACACTTGAGAAGAAAAATTACTAAAATTTTCTCATAGATGCTGGGGAAACAACATTTCTGTGATTGCTGCTGTCTCTCGTGGTGGTGACTTGGTGGATGTACACAGTTTTCTGTCGGTTGAGGTGAGTGACATTGTTCATTTAGCCTAACATACAAACCCAAACTCTTGCATCCAAACGTTGCCTCACAGATAACATTGTGTCAGAGACCAGGCCGTTAGTCCTCTTACAATTACTTAGTTTATCTGAACAGCTGCCATGTTCTTTCCATCCCCCTCCTCTTCCGTTTCTTACTGCAGTTGATACCGGGAATCTGGCTGCTTTCTTTAAGCTAAATAATTAGGCCATCGCTAGCTTCATCCCTTTTCCCTGCCAAAAGAAGTCACAGTGAAATACAAAGACCCAGTTTCTTGCTACTGACTTCCCATTTCTACTTTGTGCATTTTATAGACTGCAGAGGAAAAATAACTGAGAAATAAGGCTGGAAGTGACATTTAAAAAGACATTTAGAAAAAGAAATCTAAAAAAACCCTCCATAATTTCAGCTGGGTCAATGTTTTGTTTCAGGTTGTGGTATTTTGGTAACCTGGAAGTGGTAACTACAGAATAGTACTTTAGCCATGTTTCCTAAGGAAATGAGCCTTATCCATCACTCTGGGCTCCCCCCAATCACTTTTGAAACTTTGGCTGATATTTAGGCTTTTAGACGTCTTTCAGATCTTCAGTTAGATTCTGAAAGATAGGCATAGCAGCATTTGACAGTGTGTGGAGGTCTCAGAAATAATAAATTCCTACCAGTGTTATGAAAACAGACTGAGTTGACCACACTATCAGATGCCAAGGAATCTATATAAGAGGGAGCTACAAGAAATGTTTCTTTCATGAGTGCTGCTGCTCCCAAAGCTACAGTCAAATATTTTTTTCAAATAGCTATTCCACTCAATGTCCCTGTGAAGTATCTTCAAAAAAATTTCTCCTGCTTTGTGTGGAGCCCGAAAGGTTGTGTGCTTTTATTTTCAGGCAGTAAGATTGCAGCCACAGGCTGGATCTGCCTGATGCTCATATTCAATAGAAGGACTTCCACGTTCAACAACAGGTTTCTTTAGGTCAGAGTTTGTGGCTTTGTCTACAAAGCAAATTGAGTGCAAGAGAATAAAACTGACTCAACTCATGCTTTTTTTTTTCCAATAATTTTTTTAGTTGAATCAGAACAAAAGATTGAATGAACATATGTTTGGTTTCAATCCAGATTTTTTCTTATCTTTGTTTAATTTGAATGAAAAACCATATACCCTTTCTGCAATGAGCATCAACTATACAGGATTTTATACCCATCTACATATGAATTTGTTAAAAGATGTATTCAGGCAAGTACAATGTCAGACCCAACATGACTGAAAATATAAGTCAAAACCACAAAAAAATGTTTCCATGTCAACAAATAGCAACTTTTTGTCTTGAAATAAACAATTCAATGGTGTCTAAATTACCATTTACTATGTTATTTCATTTAAGCTACATAATAAAGTAAATAGGTCTATAAACTCGTCTGAAAAAAAGGATCAAAGGAATTGCTGTGAAACTGCTATAATTGCTATAATTCCTATTATCCTTTTCTATAGGGAACTAGGTAGCAAAAAAGAATTGTAAGCACTGAAATATTTTGTAAATTGGATTCAATTTGACCAACAGGATTTTCTGAAATATTTTAAGAAGGAAAAGACATATAATTTCAGACTTTCAAAAATGTGGTATTTTGTCTGTAAAATACTGAAGTCTAGGAGCTTTTAGCAACAGTTTCAGAATTCAGATTTTCACTCCTTTTTCACAGCAAGATTTTACTTAGCTTTAGGAGACAAAGTTGTTCAAAAGGATTAAATAACCTCAAAATGGAGGGATTATATGAAAGACTTTGTAATGCCTATTTTGGGTGAGGTATGTGATTTCTGTTTGTTTTTCTTTGTTAAAAAGTATGTAAAAGTCTTTTTGATTTGCTCTTAATTTTTCCTATAGTTTTTTTCTAGTCTGACTGAAAATAACCCATCATTCACCAGGATTGTCCCATGCACGAGTCACTAGATCACCAGTTTCCACTCTAAAAATGAGGTACTTTGAGAGGTAACTGGAACCTTTCTGAAAGACTTGATGGTGCCGGGCTCTCATGTTATCCCAGTTGGCTAGATTGCAACATCCAGTTTCTGCAAATCCGTTAAGGAGTCTTGAGTGCATTTGATTCTGGATGGCTGAATGTAGAGTTCAGTACAAAACCAATACTACTAGTGTGGATTTAAATTTTCTTTCTACAGTATGCATGGTTGTTACCAGAACAGGCTGAACTGGTATTATGTTTTTTAAATAATTGATGTTTTAGATGGTACATTAACCTTCAGCTAGCAAAGCCCATCTATCTTTACTGGAGCTAGCAAAGCTCAGCATGAACACAAATAATTCAAAGCTTTTGTAGCCTTTAGATGTCTTGAGAGAAAAGAGTAGTTCTGCTTTTCACATATCTCCTGATTTGTATAGGGAGAAGATCTAACTCTGAAATGTATGAGCTATCTTTCAGGGATTTGCTCATAGACATCAGAAATACAGATTGCTCTTGTTAGACCTACTGCGTGAAACAATAAATATGCTGGAATAACATGTGAATTCTATGTCTTTTTTAGTCAGGTACATGTAGTCGGACTCATTTAAAGAAATAGTTGATAAAGGAGCTGACCTTTTAAAGAGAAAACTGCTCGTGTGCAGTAAACAAAAGTATTGAGCCCACAGAGGAGAGCTTTTGATAGATGAATAGACTGGTAACAAGAACGGACTTCTTGTGCATCCAAAAGCAAAATTAAATGGAAAACAAAGATGGTAAAAATAGAGCTTGGCTGCTTTGGAGTGGCTTTCCGTGCATGAAATAAGAGTGGAACATTTGCAAACAAATTAGCTTGTGTATTGGGTAGGTTTCTGGTTTTCTTCTGTTTAAAACTAACTCAAACCCCTTCTGTGAGGCTGAGGCCAGTGGCAGAAGGGTAATGCTTTGCCAGGAATGCTGCAGGATTTCAGCTGCCCGCCCTGGTGCCTGAGTCTCCCAGCAGCTCAAGCACCATGGGACCTCACTTGGCTGGTCTAAAGGATGTGACTAGTGGCTTTGTAGATGCCCAGGCTTCTCAATAGGGACAGCAGTTGCAAGAGAGGACTTCCAGATCAGAGCATGTAAAGTGGCAGAAATGCACATGGATTCATTTTTAATGAAATGACAAAAGCTTTCAAGGGCCTTCCCTAGAGACTTGATTGTGCTATCCTGGTGTGCATGTCAATGTGGGAGCATCAGAGGACATGGGTGTGTGGGAAAGAAATGAGCATCCTGGGATGTCAGAGATGTTGGGGGATGGTAGGCAGGCAGAGTGAAGTATCTGGGCACTGGCATGGGTATGTTTAAACAGGCAGAAACAGAAAGTGCAGGCGGGCAGCTGGTGAGAAAGGAGGAAAGAGGCACTACAGTAACAGAGTTAAAGGACCGGATTAAAACAACTCCTTTATGCTTGAGCAGTAGCTTCCTTCTCTTTGTCCAGGACGAACGGTGATGGGATGAATTATGATGGGACAAGGAAAAACAGGTGACAGTTCCTTTCAGTGACTTGCCCAAAGTCTTACTCAGCTCCTTGACTCTCATCTGGGGTCTCAGCTGGTGCTGGATGCTTCAGAACTTGGATGTACCAGCTATGAGGATAGAGTACCTGCACAGCTCCCCTGGCATCCCATGGATGGCCAAGATGAATCTTAATATTCCTTATTTCCCACCTGAAACCTGAGGCCCAAGGGCTGCTTGACTTCCAAAAGGAAAAAAAAAAAAGATGATAGTCACAGCTCCATTTGTTCTCAGGGCCAGAAGCCACCTTCTAAAACCAGGTAACATTGTATTGTACTGTGTGCATTCATGGTCCCTGGACCTCAGGAGGCCATGGAAGAACTGGAGAAGGTAACGGAGATGGGCAGCCAAAGGGGTGGAGGAGTCCCAGCATCTGCCACTCAAAGAGATGGTAAGAAAAGCCTGGACTCTTCAATCTGAAGGGGTTAAAGGCCGAGAGGGATGGCATGGAGATGGAGAACGGAGAATCCCACGGTACCGTGGATCTCACACAACTAGTAGGAGATTTGTTTTAAAACAGTTACAAGAAAGTATTCCTTTAACAGCAGGTAATGGCTTCAGAAGCTTGCTCCCCCTGGGAGGCTGTGGAATTGGACAATAGCAGGAAGTTCAAAAGTGGTTTGGCAAGCCCATAGACAAGAGGTCTTTGAATGGACAGTGAAAGGATGGAGCAGGGATGCTCCCTCCAAGAGGGCTAATGCAGGAGGTAGGGTTGCAGGGGAGTTGGTGGGAAATGGACTGCCAGGCTTACGTGCTCCCTCTATCATGGCATGGTAGAGTACTTTTCTTCTTATATTCTCCCAGCTGTATAATATACATGTTTCTCTTTTTGAAGTCATTGACACATCCTCTGAGGTTAATGGGGGGGTTCCTAAGAAGTGGACAGATGCTAAGAAAGATAATTTATCTCTATTCTGATAGGATAACTTTGTTGTTCATGTAAATACTGTGATCAGTTGACACCAGAGGTGATTGGCCCTTACTTCACTGCTATAAAACAATTTCTGAGTTCAAATATAGAGTCTTAGACTTATTTTTTTCCTAGCCTTGCTAGTTTCCAAGGAGATCTAACCATGTAGATTGTCTGCAAAGGTGGTAATTAGCCAGCAATGAACAAGATGGACACAAAGGACTTCTTGGCAAAAATCAGAATTTCAAAGCAGTTCTTTCTTTTAGTGGCTAGTATGCAGAAGCAATCTGATCAGTTCTTTTCAGACTTTGAACAGACATCCTCATTTGCCTTCACAGTATGGTTTTGTAAACAACTGCCTTTCAGATTGGTGGTTGAACAGAAAAATGAAAAATGTCCTCAGATTGATTTGGATGGGATTTTTTTCAGAATATCTGGCAATTAAAAATAGGATCCAACAAATTATTCTGCCTGTCTATAAATAACAATAGTTTGGATTTGTAACTCAATGTTCAGAAAAATGATAGAGTCATAAGGCAGGGAAGAGCAAAGGGAGGTGCCATTCACAAAACATGTTCCTCTTTTTATGCTACACAGACTTGGCCATTGCATGGGGTGAGGAGTCCTGGATTTGCCCTTGAGACAGAGACAGGATTTGAACTGGAGCTGTCCTTTATGCCTGATGCTTACCATGGGTGTTGGGAGTGAGAAAGGGTAGAGGGGAGGTAAGAAGGGTCTTAACTCTTATTGACTCTCTTGGGAATGTCACCTGCATTTCTTAATTAATCTAACCCACAAATATAACACTATTTCTGTATATAATAGCTATATTTTCCTCTTTAGGAGAAATTTAAAAAAAATTTAGTTGAAAAATATTTACCTAGTTTGACCCAAATGTACAGATTTTAAGCTAGAATACTTAAAGCATCATTTGTTCAGTAAATAAGCTATTTCCCATTAAAATGCCTTATACCTTATGTCTCAATGTAACTTTCAGGCACATCTAGGATGATGTTAAAAGAGAAGCTTTAGAAGAGAAGTCCTTTGCAATATCAATTGTGGAAAGGACAGTGAGGCTGAGAGTTACCCAGACATAACCTGTGGGCAGAAAAGTGAAAAATCTGCCAGTTTCCTCTGGCCTTGTCACTTTGGGAAGTTTTACCAGTACTATTACAATTTTTATAAGGACTGGATTAAGATTTTGAGCTTGTGTCTGACTTTCATACCTCCCATATATCCCAATACAGACCTTATTTGTGTTAAGAAATGCATATTTATTTCCATTTACACAGAATATGTGGGAGTCGTGTGAAATGAATAACGAGGACCTGAGATAACGTGGAATACAAAACAGTGAATATGCGTTCAGGAAGAGTGGGGGAGATGCACAGGAACCTCTTTCTTATCTGTATGCAAACACAATTTTTTTCCATTGGATACCGAGCTCTGAAGTGGTGACTAAACCCTTTATTTTGGGGCTGTTACTCCTCCTCCAGCTTGTGCGACTGGTATTTTGTCCTGGAAGGCCAGTACATGAAGCTGCATCAGAGGCAGTTTTATCTGACGTTTACTCAAGCAGGCAACAGGGAGCAGTAGCAGAGCAAGCATTTCCTTCTGCCTGATGTGTTTGGCTGCTGGATATAGCCCCAGATCTACTGTTTTCCTCTGAAGCCCAAGAGAGCAGTGAGTTTGTACATCAGCATTCCTGGAGGAACCTGAAATGATCAGCAGCACTAAAGCGAAGTGGAAAAAGCACTGCTTTCTCTAGTCACAGGCTGCCTCTCTCTCGGTGGAGGAAGTCAGAGGTAGCCAGTAGGATTTACCTGCTCACATACACAACACCGGGAAGGTGGCCTGGATAAGGGTGTTATACTAATGCAATGAGACATTCAGTCTGTTGACACCTCTGCTAATGTTGGAATAAAAAAAGTTAATGGCGTAAGTACTTTCTCTGGACTGTTATGTAATAGGAGATATTGGTCTCCTCACATTCCTCATTTTTGTGTATGTATAGGGACCGTAAAAAGAGATTTGGCTGAGGGTCCCAGACAAGCGTCTTTGAGGTTTGGTAAATGGGGGATTGGGAACAAAAAGACTTGCTGCTGCATGGTCATCTAAGCCTTCCAGGGACTCAGTCATCACCTCTGAAACAGAGAGAATGTCACTTATGGACCTTCAGAAAGAACAAGGAAGCATGTAATGACCCACACTAGGTGTTACCTGTGCAGGTACCAAAGAAGCTGCAACCCCATTTCTAAGTTAATCTTCAGTTTGAGCTCTGATCTGTACAAGGAGCTGATGCCCTGAAATGCCACAGAACTGCCTCCAGTGCACGACGTGACAGGCACTACACCTTCGCCATATTAATGTATTTGTTATCACTGTCATACAGAGCAACCTCTGCTAGTAGCATCTGGCAAGGCACTAATAACAGCTGACTGTGATAAATGTCTATTAGTTACAACTGATTTCAGCATTTTGTGGCTGACCTGAGCGTAGGCAATCAGACTATAATACTATTCACATGTAAATTAAGTAACAAGTTCCTATTGCAGGGATGCTGTGGCTAAACGGGCAACTCTTCCTTTTCATTTGTGATCACTTTTAACAAATTGCCTGACTTGCTGGTTTTCACCTTCCCTCTCTTGCAATTACCTCGATTATTTGGTTTTATATTTAGCATTAATATGCCTTGTCTCTGGTAAAGCCTCTCTGTCAAATCAGTAAGGAACAGTGCTTCCTCACTCACCCTGCTCGTCCTCTCAGTACTGTTTAAGTGTGCTGACGTTATTGAGTCCAGATAAAATTAATAATAGGAGCTAAAAAATGCAGCTGGGTGCGCTGGTAAGTACGTTTGTAGGAGGCAGCAACATATTATGTTATCTCCACATTGGCGGGGGAAAAGCAGTGCTCAGTGCTGTTCACAAAATGCTCCCTTTCTTTTGCAGGCTGAACACATTTAGTCTTCTGTGATGTTATCCTAGGAACATTAATGCAAATAAGGGTAGCCTGGAATCTCCTCTAAGAGAAGTCATAGCTTAGTCAGGAATTGCAGGGTGAAATTTCAGGGACCGTACTATGCTAAGCATCAGATTTAGCAATTTTAATGGACCTTTTTGACCTTTTGATTAAAAAGACTCCCAGCATTTGTTCTCCTCCACCTCCTCATAAAGCTGTCACTGTTTTCAGTCCTTCTGTTCTGTTTTCTTCCTACTTAAAATAAAATGAAACTGTTGGCCTCTGGTCAAGTGACTTTGAGCTGGAGAACAAGCGCGTATCCATAGGAGGGAACACCTACACTCTGTTTTCCTATGCAAAGCCAGGACGAGCGGATAAAGTGGGGGACTGGCAATTATGCAGCATAGGATCTCTGACTTGGCAAGGCATTTATGACTGGACCCAGTATTGGCCTCGAATCCTGTTTTACTTGATTAAGCACTCAAATTCTTGTCAGATCCAAAAGCACAGGATGACACTTTGTACTCCTGGCACCTACATGCTTTTATCCAAGTGGCTGTTGCTGAAGTGGGCCTGGTGTTTTCACAGGGGGCTAGAGAGAAAATACACTGCTGTAATGCGGTGGGGTTTGGCACTGACAACTGGGAGCCAGCAGTTGTCAGAAAGAGGTAGCCAGCTCTGAGCTGTAACACTCCTGGTTTGGGAGATTATTTTTCTTCTTCCCTTTTACAAGATGTAACTGCAGAGAAGAAAGAATGTAAAAGCTGCCTCTGTAATGCAGTAAACTCTGGGACAGATTATTTCCTATGACCGAGGCTCTGCCAGGCTCACTGCTGTGGGGATATCTGGGTGGACTCCTGGGCTCTCTGTGCCTGCTAACTTCAACAGTGCATGCACAGGGCAGAGAGGGTTGCTGGGGAGGAGGTGTGGGAAGCTGCTTCGCCAGCTGCTTGCCCACAGGAGTAATGCATACAGGGAGTTTGCATAGTGGGGGGACACGGGGGGAGACAGTTTTCTATTAGTACCTGGATGCTGAAAAGGAAGACCTGCCCATAATGCACAAGGGGAGAATGGTAAGTAGAAAAAATAACCTTCTTGGTGAAGGGATCTTGGGTTTATCTGGTTCTCCCTATGAGTCTGTTCAGAGTCATATGTACGTATGGGAGGACAGAGGGAAGGCAGCTCACACAGCTCTTCCCACTGGCGGTGCAGCCCAGCCTGCTTACAGGGTGGTGAGTCTTCATTTTTGTAGGCCTTAGCCTAGAAGTGTTTTATAGCTTCAAGCCCAACTCACATTGGATAAGGAAAACAAAAGAAGGAAACCATATGCAAATTTGTTGTTAAACAGTGAGAGTAACTTTCTTGTATCCAGGTAGCTTGCTTACAAATAAGGGCAATAAAGAAGGAAAGGGACCTGAGATGTGTTTCGTGCGGTCCTCTTGGACAGTCGGCACCTGAAACCTCTCTGCCCTTTGGCTTTAATATGGGAAGGTAATGTGGGTGCTTGCTTTGGATTTACACTTGCTAATATACTCTGTGGGATTACTGGCAAATCTGCTTGGTTTCATTGTGAAGGGCTTGCTGATTCCTGACAGCCTGACGTACTTCAGCCCTCCTGGAGCTGGTTGGCTCTGAAGGAGGGGTCTGACGGGAGATCAGATGTGGGTTTAGCCTTCCCTGTCTTTGATAGCATTAGCCTAATAGGAAGCTGGGTGTCAAGTAAGAAACTCCTGCACTGGGCTGGGACTTGGCTGCAAACGTTCCCATGCCTGGATATGAAAGGCTGTACTCTCAGACATTTGTAGCACATGTAACCCATAAAGCCCCTTCCCTGCTGTTATACAGACTCAGAAACATCCATGTCTATTTTCTGCTCATTGTCTCTCTTCAAAGACTGTGAGGAAACTTCCAATTAGTTTCATGGTGCAAAACCAAAGGGAAATGCAATTGAGGAAGGATAATCTTCTGTTGATGTAAATATTCTAATATTCTAAGGAAAATAAAAATTTACGACATCCTATTCTTACTATGGAGACAAGTAAAAAGATCCCGTTACTGACTCCCCTAAGACCATCACTGTGCCCTGATTTGCCAGAGTCTCAGTTTCCTATTGCAGCGGTGCTCCAGCAGGAACCTATTTGAGTAGTGTTTGCTCCCGTGTGAAACGTTTTGCAGAATTGGACTGTCGGAGTGCATCTTCCAGCTTGGGATTTGTAGAAGCCTGAACAATTTTTTAAAATTGTATAGAAGTAACCTACTCGCTAATTGTAATGGACGTGCTGATATTTAGCTTTAATAGATCCACTGTGATGGATGGAAGGACAATCAGACTTCCTGCTAGTTGCAAATTCTAAAGAAACTACTTCTATGGAAAGGAATATTAGAAGTATTGAAAGCATTTCATTTTTCTCCTGACCCTTGCAAACATCAGTATGAAAGAAGTGTGATGATCACTCGGTTGACAAGGGATATTATTAGCATTTGCTTACACTTCATAGTTTCTGCTCTGTATGAAGTGGTGGAGGTATGGTGACTGGAATGGAAAAGCGAGATGCTTTGAAAATGGAGAGAATCTGTTGTTATAAATGAAGGGATTCAAAGAGCGGAAAACCATAAGCAGAGTTTAATAGATGTGAGAGATAATAATATGTTAGTTGCAATAGACTAAAGCAGCAAAGAAGACAGACAGGTTGTGTGTTGGGATTTTTTAATTTCTTTTCACTAGGTTTTTCATCCTCACTAACTTTTCTGTCTAAAATAAGAGAGGAATACAATTGATTTCCAAGTTGCATTGGGATGCCTCTGAATGTAAAAGCCAATTTGGATATTCTGTTTTCTTTTTCCCTTGTCATTTTTCTTTGCATTTTTATAGCTCCTTCTGATTTTTAGAGCTTTGTAGCACAGGTTTTGGTTACAAAAATGGTGGAAATTAATAGCATCTTAACATCTTGTGTTCTCATGGTCTTTTTTGAATTGTGCACTATTCTCACATGTTTTCAAAGGAGTTGTCAAGGTGCCAGTCTGGCTAATGTAGTTTATCAGTACAAGCACCCTGAAATAACACTTCAAGTTATCAGATGTTAAACTCACCAAATACACTAAATAATCCAGCAACTATTGAGCTTCATACTTGTGGGTAGAAAAGCAGAGCTTTGAGTGAGTCTCAAATCTCTGGGTTGTAGACAGTGTTAGTCATGGAGGAAAAATGAGTAACAGCCAATGAGAAATCAGGGAAGCCACAGCGGAGATGTTGGTCTGCTTTTTCAAATACAGTTTACTACCCAGGCTCTGTCTAAACAATGTCTTTCAGCATTCAGTACCTAGCATTAAAGTAATTATTCACGTCAAGGTAGTTGTTAAGACTATCAATATTGCCTCTACTTTCTATTGTGGAATCTGTCAGCCTGTTATAGCATTTCAGATGAGGCAGTTGGCAGCTTTATGTCGAACACCAGCCTAGCGTGCACACACGCTTTAAATCCAGTCACCTCCCACCAGTCGTACTCTTCTAAGTTATTCTTTTTCAGTTAAGAAAAAAAAAAGTTATCCTTTCCCTCATACAAGCTCTATCTTCTTTTTCTCACTGTAAATAATATTTTTTAGACTCATCCCTCCCCCCCGAAGCTCCAACAGTAAGAATGCTCTTTGGACTGAAGTTAAACAGGACATTGTACTCAAGTGGACGTGCAATGGTCCATTTCAGACTGGAGTGGGTACCAGGGGAGAAGAGGTCTGAATGCAAAACTGCCAGGAATCAAAAACCTGAAAATCTCACTGAAGAAATGGAAAGCTGAAACACACGGATTTTTGTTTTTGTTGAGATTGCATTCTGTAGTAAATGGTTCAATGCAATGGAGAACTTGTGATGTATTTTGCAGTTGTGAAGCCTACCGTACAGAAAGAGGGGATTTAGGAAAACTCAAATAACTGTCTTCAAAGAAGCTGCTAAGAAGGGAAGCATGTGGCTTATGCCTTGCAGAGGGTAAGAGTTCAGCTGCTTCATCTGTGGACAGAGGACATATTCAAAATTGCACTTTGCCACGTAGCTGCTATTGGGACATTGTCTGGCAAGAGTGGTATTTATCAAGAGCAGCATTTTTGGGGGCAAGGGAGGAAGTCTCGTGATCTGAAAATTTTCACCCTAAACTGAAGGTTCGCTCAAGAGTTACTGATTTTTCCTTTACACCTCTGATGTTTCTGCCTTCTCAGATAGCATTTTACATTTTTTGAGCTTTGTCTCAGGTGACCCTAAGGAAATTAAAACTTTCCTATTGTGAAATTAAGGAGTTAAATGTTTTCACATTGCTACAGTTTTATTAACTGTGACTATTTGTACTTCAATTTCATATTACTACTTTTTCCGGAATTTTCCTTAAAGTTTTGTCTTTTCAAGCACATCCAGTGCTCTTCTTCTGTTACAACTTCCAGCACTACCAGACCTAGGTAGTTGTGTATGTCTGTAAACACATTCACTGCAGAAGACAGAATGTGAACTGCAATTTTCACGGCAATGGTAAGATTATTCTTGGGAATAAATGTATGTTTTTGTTGTTAAACCAAAACATCATCCTATCACTTTGTATTCATTTCTTTTATTGCTTGAATTGCAGGGAAGTACTTGGGAGAAGGAGGCAGCCCAATTATGGTTTCTCTTGTCTGAGGAAAATGCAGAGCTTCCTCCACCTAGAAAATTGAGCTTTAGTGTGAATGTAATTATCACGCTCTGCTCCCAGGAGCATTCTGTCTGCTGAACAGCAAGGCAGACCCTTTTCTTTTTTCTTTTTTCTTTTTTTTTTTTTTTTTTTTTTTTTTTAACCAAGAGTCTTTATGCTTCCCTGGCTTGCACATTTGAAAGTTAAAACTGCATCACTGAGAAGGACAGTCTGCAGGTTGTGTGCAGGTACTTACTTTTCAGGTAGAGCATTTCTATATGGTCTCTGTGTTTTCCATTTTGCCCTTCCAAGAGCTCTCATATAAACAGTTTCATTAGAATGGATTATATACATGGTGTACTGCTTTCTGCTCGTTTATTCATGTACTGCTCTGGCTGAGTGTCTCCTGTCCCCTCTAGTGGCTGGACAGTGAAAAAATCCACCCTATCTGTGATCTATGTTTTCACTGTTTCTCTTCTAGTTTTTGGAGTAAACTTCTTATGTTGGATCTTTGCTTGGGCTCTTTGCACATTTGTGGACTTCTTACAGCTGGTAAGGAAAGCTCCAAGTGGAAAACGAATATGCAGCTGAGCAAGAGATGATACATCATATGGGGTGCTTTTTATTCAGCAAGGAGATAGAGTTCCTCCAAAACTACATCAGAGAGAGAGCAGAAGATACTTTCTGGAGCAGAATTTGATCATTTTTCCTTCATTTTCTACTCACAAACATCTCATGATTTCTTGGCACTCATGCTGGAAAGCGTTTGATAAATATTTCTGGGACTTTCTTCCCTTTCCACTTTCCCTTGATGAACTGGTCCTAGAGAGTTTGCTGCAAATATTCAATATGTTGCATTTGAAATCTGGGCTTGATTCTCCAGCTGGGACTAGTCACATAAATCCCATGACATCGTTGCCGTTCCCTGGTTGGGTGGGTTGGAGAACACGTGGAAAGTCTGAATTTGTCACTGGGGCCATCAGTGCAGCTGAGAGCCCCAAGCTTGTGCATTCATGCAGCGTAGCTGCAGTGCCCTGCTGCGTGGGGACACCAGCCTGGCTTCTGAATGAGCTGTTGGTGTGCTAGTGCAGTGCCATGCTTGAACTCCTAACCCAGGGAGGCCACCTTCTGCTCATGGAGATCTTGCCTTACACCTGCGCCTCTCCAGCTGTGCGACGCTCTGTGCCTGGGCATCCCCTGAGGGTGCATGGGAGCGCAGCTCTCCAGCAAGGCTAAGCTGCCTCTGGCCTTGGAGCTGCCTGAAAGGTAGTCCACTGGCACGAATGTGCCTATGAGAAATAGCACAGGCAGAAGGAGAAAGGCAACAAAGAATTTTTGTTAAAAAGCTTTGTTTCTGAGTGTTGGCATTGTTCTGGGAGAGACTGGGTTATTGCAAGATGCTCATGCTACTGCAGGGTTAGCCTTACTCCCGTTCTGCTTGCCATTTTGTTATGAAAGATGAGGTCTCATCCTCTAGGAAGGGTTTTGAGAATATTCTCTCACAGCTGCAGTGAGCCAATACAGCTCACCCAATACAGCTTTCCTGGCAGGGATATTCAAGTCACTTGACACTTAGTGAAGCCCTTTCTGACAAGTGTCTGCTGAGTCTTTTTATTTAAAGAATTATTTCATTTGCTCTTACAATACTTTAGCCCCAGGATGCTGCTTAGGAAAAAAAAAATCTTACTAAAATGATACCAGAAACTAATGCTTACAGGCTATTAAAAGGAACAACAAACCAGCCATTAACTTGTTTGTGATTAAGAAAAGCTTGCACAACTCACTTTCAAGTGGATTATTCAGTGTCAGTCATACTTTGCTGCATTTCTGCGCTTCCTAAACTTGGGAAGATATAATGTGTTAAATACATTACATCAAAGATTTTTGTCTAGCTGTTCAAGTTCTACAGGACCAAATGAAGGATGTTGTGCATTAGCTTTACAAATAATAGCACCTAACTATGTTCTGTAGACCTGCATTCACCTCTGCACTGCTTGAGGACTACCTCGGTGGTCGTCTACCTCCCCATACTACAGGCTGAATATTGCAGGTGAAATCTAGCAAGTGAATTCAAAACTTAAGTCAAACAATATTACCTTTCGGTTGCAGAACTTTATCAAAGCATCTTAGCAATGGATTTTTTTCCTAGCATATAAAAATCTGGAAACATAGAGGGACATAAATTAGAAAGACAAAAGAAATTAAGTTGATTTGCTCTGTTACTACAGATTTCTAAAATTTTTTATTTTTTTCTGTTAATGATTTAGCAAATAATGAAGTTGAGTCTGTTCTAACTACTGGACAAACACCAACATAAGTTTCCACTTTGATTAAGTTTAAAAGGAAAAAGCCATTACATTTAGGTTTTTCTCCTGTCTGCATTTTGATTTTTGAACCTTTAGGTTGCCTCTGCAATCATGACAAAGAAGAAACTCCACTTTTGCATTGAGATTCTTACATAATGCATAATTCCAGAAGGTGAAAAACACCCATAGTGTTCAAAGACCCGTAGGCAGTACAGTGAAAATAACTTTCAGGAGTATTTTGCCTGCTTTCACTGCCTGCTCAGGCTTCCAGTCTGGGTTGAGTCATAGAAACCTGAGTATATCCCTGCCTGATGTCCCCATCTAGACTTTAATTTTCATTCATCCTGTAATATGCATTAGGTGAATGATTGCAAAAATTAGTAGAGATGCTTCATAAAGTTTTGTTTCTAAGCATGGTTGGCTTGCATCTGAAACAAGAAGTGCTTAATCCAGTCACCACCAAAATGCATCCTTAAATTTTAACATGAGCTCATTACAAAAACATGGTAACAGGACTTGGAAATTGCTAATGTACAAAAGCGAGAGTAAATGCTTTTAATCACACCTTTGGTTTTGCTACCCAGTTGCCTACAAAATCCAGGAAACCTTCTTTGTAGTATGTTTTATCATGCATTGGAATTTGGCAGGCAGGTGATTGCTATCAACATACACTATTTTAAAGGCGTTTTTTTTTTAAGCTGGTTGCTTTCAAAGCCGTAAATTAACAGGCTTAACAAAGCTAGAAGCCACAGATTCCATGGAAACAAAAAGTACCTGAGTCAACAGAGATGTAAAGTCAAATGCACATTTCTTCATTTTGATTGCCCCTTGCAAGTAATTGCCTGAGCAACTGAGGTTATACCTGCTGTCTTTGGAAGCCTGTAAATTAGGTACAACTGACAGATTTAAGGAACATCCCAAAGCAAAACATCCCAAACAACCTCCAAGAGAGTGAGAGATAAAGAAAAAAAGTTTTAACACCAAAAATGGTTGAAGCTCCTGTTTCAGCTCTGTCTGTCCTCCCAACATGGAAATGATTTCCTGATCATGACTGTAGTATTAGTAGGGCTAGTAGCTGTTCATCTGCTACCTGCCAACACAAGAATCACTAAATGTGTTGCTTTTCCTGATTGCAGGGGCACAGTCCTGCAATCCAGCACTGCACATGGAATTTGCTACAGCTGCAGTGGGAGTTACATGCCTTGCTCTAATTTGCTGTGGGTTAAGCACTCTCCCATGGCGGGTCAGAAAGACTCGAAAACCACCTGGCTTTCTCAGAAAGTGCTTTCATTTCAGATTTCCCAAGAGAAGTAGTCTAGATCTAGATATATTAGATGTATCGTATGAAATCTCAATGTGCAAGACACTTGCTGACTTTTGTGCACCTTTGTAAACCTAAACTTCAACCCATGGCTGTTTAAAGACTTGGAGGTAAAGCTGGCCAGGGAATAATTTGTGTTTCATGACAGCTTCTGCAGTTTTTGTGACAGCTTCTGAGGTTGTGAAGTTTTTCTTCTGCACTGAAGGAAAACCAAATCCTTAAGAATGCTTTTTATGAAATGGATCTGTGGAAAACATCCCTTTTTGTCTTGGCAGGATCAGATTTTTCAACCTGGCTTCCTTTCTGCAGTCCCTCTGACCTGATAGCCCAGTTCAAAGCCTTAGAAACCCCTTCCCAGTGCTGGTTTTCCTGAAACTGGGACTCACCTTGCGAAGCATTTTGGTTTTCAAAGAAAAATGTTTTTCAAGAAATCTTTTTGTCAGAACCATTCTAACAAGTTTGACTTCCTGGGATGCCTGGTCCCTGCTCCCCTATCAAGCTATGTGTGGAAACAACGTAAGATATAGGGACCTGACGGGCTGTAGGACTTTTCTCTGACTCTCCTCATGCCCATTCACTTGGAGCATGAAGCCACCGTAGGAAATATAGGGTGGGGTAAAGATTTTGTGCAAACCGTGTAGAAAGCACTGAAGTTTCACACATCTCTGGTGAGCTAGCCTGGACTCTGGAAGCCTAAGGAGAAATCTGGAAGGTGAGGAGGAGCAAGACACATGCTTGATTGAGAGAAGTGCAAAATGTTTCCACAGCTTTACTGTTCCTATGCATTTTCTATGTCATATTTAATCAAGCTGTTACTAACATCAAGCTGTTTTGTCTTTTCACGTGAGAAGTAGCATATTGTACCATAGTTTTGAGAAATAGCCAAGATCTATATGAGACAGAGCAGTGCTTGGAACATTGTCTTCCATCCAGGAACTGCCAGCTGTTGTGTCCTACATCAAGACTAAACTAACCACTGGGGAGCAAGGGACTGAAGGAAGAAATTTTCTGGGACGAACAGGCTAATCAGTCAGAGTTGAGGTTTTCTGGGTTACCTCTGATATGAGAAGGCACTAATGTGACTATTAAGTGCTGAGCAGCCTTTGATCTGTGAGTCAGTCATCCAGTATTCTTGACCCAATGAGGGCACATCTGCTCCTCTTTGATCCACAGGGCAGACTCTGGTCTGATGATCAGAGGCTTTCCTTAGGGGTGTGTGACTGGTTGCAATCTGCCAAGTGGACACAAGATAGTTGCCTTAGCAAAGACTAGGAACTTTGTCAAATCCCGGAAGTTTATTGACAACAGATGTGTTTGTCAATCTAATTTGCTATCATAGAATCATAGAATTGTTTAGGTTGGAAAAGACCTTTAAGATTGTCAAGTCCAAATGTTAACCTAGCACTGCCAAGTCCAACACTAAACCACATCCCTAAGCGTCACATCTACACATCTTTTAAATACCTCCAGGGAGGGTGACTCAACCACTTCCCTGGGCAATCTGTTCCAACAATTGACAACCCTTTCGATGAAGAAATTCTTCCTAATATCCAATCTAAACCTCCCCTGGTGCAACTTGAGGCCGTTTCCTCTTGACCTATTGCTTGTTACTTGGGAGAGGAGACCAACACCCACCTCGCTACAACCTCCTTTCAGGTAGTTGTAGAGAGCAA
>NW_008825113.1:3257368-3340355 GCF_000699105.1 Pygoscelis adeliae
CATTGATAAAGATATTGAACAGAACTGGCCCCAAAACTGAGCCCTGGGGAACACCACTTGTGACCGGCCGCCAACTGGATTTAACTCCATTCACCACAAGTCTTTGGCCCCAGCCATCCAGCCAGTTTTTTACCCAGTGAAGAGTACACCAGTCCAAGCCATGAGCAGCCAGTTTCTCCAGGAGAATGATGTGGGAAATGGTGTCAAAGGCTTTACTAAAGTCTAGGTAGACAACATCCACAGCCTTTCCCTCATCCACTAGGTAGCTCACCTGGTCATAGAAGGAGATCAGGTTAGTCAAGCAGGACCTGTCTTTCATAAACCCATGCTGACTGGGCCTGATCGCCTGGTTGTCCTGGAGGCTACCCAGACAACTATGGTGTGTGCAGCACATTAGGAATGATCTAAAGCAGAAAATTTATGCTGTTGGATGACGCGAAGTACAGATCAGTCTCTTTTCTGTTCTAGCTGGGGCACTACCACTCCCCCTTTGTCACATCTGCTCTTTCAATCCATTCTGTTCAGGACCTGCTGGCACCTGTCACCTCATCCCTGATGACAACATTCAGATGGGTTGACCTGTGCTCTCTTGGCAGATACTCAAATGGGCGTGATCCCACTGCACTGTGCTGCCTCTTCCATCTCTCCTAGTCCTGTTCACTTTTCCTCTCCCCAAAATAGCCCCTTTTCTTTGCTCCTAGGGAAAATATAGCAGTTGTACTAAATAAAGCCTATCCAAATTTGTTCTGTTTGGTCGTACCCTTCTGTGAAGAGGGGATGAATTAAGGGTTGTTTATACCCTGAAATAAAACAGAAGTATTTACTGATTTTTATTACTTGTACTGCAATGACTCAATGTATTAGGACAAAATGCTATTTAGAGTAATGAAAGGAATGGATACTTCAGTGACAGCATTGATTTTGATCTAACACAGACTAATATCTAATGCTGGCACAATGCAAATCATAGCCAAATGAGATTTTCACTCACTGCCACAGAAAATTATTAAAAAACAGTACTGAGTAAATGCATTAACATATGGTGATACAACTGTGATTCTGTCTGCACTCCACAGGGCTCGTGGAGGATGTGTTAAACTCTCCCCTCCCCAAGCTCCTTAAGCAGACATTTCGTACTTGGAGAAGAGCAAGTAAATAAAGACCAGAGTTCCTGTTTCTAACTTTTGTGTTAAATACCAGTTCTGACTGACTCCGGTTGCCCAAAGCCAAAACTGAATCTATCTTTCACATTTAGCCAGGGGAAGAGAAGGCTCCAGAGAGACCTAATTGCAGCCTTTCAATACATAAAGGGGGCTTATAGGAAAGATGGAGAGAGACTTTTTACCAAGGTCTGTAGTGACAGGACAAGGCACAATGGTTTTTAACTGAAAGAGGGTAGATTTAGGTTGGACATAAGGAAGAAATTCTTCACTATGAGGGTGGTGAGACACTGGAACAGGTTGCCCAGAGAAGTTGTGGATGCCCCATCATTGGAAGTGTTCAAGGTTAGGGTGGCTTTTTGAGCAACCTGACCTAGTGAGAGATTTCTCTGTCCATGGCAGGGGGGTTGAACTAGATGGTCTTTGAAGGTCCCTTCCAACCCAAACTATTCTATGATTTCTTTTCCTTTCCTTTGGATGCTGCTGGACAACATGTTACTTAGCCAAACCTCACCAGGTTAACACAGTGTGTTTGCAAAACTAAATAAAGATCCTCCACAGGTCCACATGAAAGATTGACCTAAAGGTTATTTCAGTTCACTGCCACATTTGTATATGAAATTCATGTGCTGCTGAGATCCAAGGCAGTCAGGACTGTACTCTGTAATTCACAGAAGGAATTAAAAAGACATAATGTTAACCAGGAGAGCAGTAACCATATAACCAGTATAGTCCTGACTCTTGACTTCCAGCCTCATACTCCAGGTATAAATCATAGAATCATAGGATAGTTTGGGTTGGGAGGGACCTTTAAAGGTCATCTAGTCCAACCCCCTGGCAATGAGCACGGACATCTTCAACTAGATCAGGTTGCTCACAGCCCTGTCCAACCTGACCTGGAATGTTTCCAGGGATGGGGCATCCACCACCTCTCTGGGCAACCTGGGCCAGTGTTTCACCACCTTCATTGTAAAAAATCTCTTCCTCATATCTGGTCTAAATCTACCCTCTTTTAGTTTAAAACCATTCCCCCTTGTCCTGTCGCAACAGGCCCTGCTAAAAAGTTTGTCCCCATCTTTCTTAGAAGCCCCCTTATAGTACTGAAAGGCTGCAATAAGGTCTCTCCATAGCCTTCTCTTCTCCAGGCTGAACAACCCCAACTCTCTCAGCCTTTCCTCATAGGAGAAGTGTTCCATCCCCCTGATCATTTTCGTGGCCCTCTTCTGGACCCGCTCCAACAGGTCCATGTCTTTCTTCTGCTGAGGACTCCAGAGCTGGATGCAGTACTCCAGGTGGGGTCTCACCAGAGCAGAGCAGAGGGGCAGAATCACCTCCCTTGACCTGCTGGCCACACTTCTTTTGATGCAGCCCAGGATATGATTAGCATTCTGGGCTGTGAGCGCACATTGCTGGCTCATGTCCAGCTTTTCATCCACCAGTACCCCCAAGCCCTTCTCGGCAGGGTTCCTCTCGATCCCTTCATCCCCCAGCCTGTATTGATACTGGGGGTTGCCCCGACCCAGGTGCAGGACCTTGCACTTGGCCTTGTTAAACCTCATGAGGTTCACATGGGCCCACTTCTCAAGCTTGTCCAGGTCCCTCTGGATGGCAAATAAGACTCCTAAATAAGATTCCTCTTCTGATCAAGACTGTGTATAGAAATGATGCAGTTGGTGAAAGACATTTGCAATTTTTGGCTTCTCTTGTGAGAAGTAGGTATCATTTTGAACACTGGTGTTTTCTGGAATCTGGATAAGCACATGTGTTGGCGTTTTCTAGAGAACTGTGTGAGAAAGTGGAGCGGCTGAAACACTCAATGAATTTTAGGTACATTCACCCAAGCCTCAGAAATTTCCTGGATTTAAGACTGTTAATGTAGAATTTCAAATTTCTGGTGGACTCAAGTTCTGATGAAATCTGTACAATCCCTGTAATCATGTGTAACAGTCATTCAGGCTCTTAGTAACAGGCTCACAGAAACACACAAGAAAAAAAGCCCCACAAGAAAGTAGGGCAATAAAAGAAAACTACTCTGAGAGTCAGGAGAGTAGAGAAATTAAGTAGATGTTTTCTTTCTTCCTGAAGCTCCAGTCTTAGGGCTTCCTAAAGGAAATACAAATAAAATTCATTTGTAGCAAACCCAGCCTGCATCCTAATCTATTGGGGTTTCCAACAGACTCCTCAGCTTTTTGAAAAAGCCTTTTCAAAAACACAAATGAACTTCTATTACACTATATTACAAGACAGATATATTGAAGTTTTAGGTCTCCCAGCCATTGTGTGCTTTTTCGGGGAAATCGCTCTTGTGCACACTGGTAGCTCACTGCACAGCTGGAGCGCCTTTGGCAAATGAAAGGGTTATAATGACTCTGCTGGAGTTGTGCATTTCCTACGTCTCTGTAACCACTAGCACAAAGCAGCTCTTAGCGCTATCCTGCTGCACGAGGATTTGCAAACTGCCAGGGGATGGGGAGCCCCAGTTAGACAGCTGAGAGTGATGAAAACTGATGTGAGAGGAGGCACCGAGCACCTGCAGCTGGGAGATCCCTTAGGAGAAATGGTGGTACGGGTCTAATTGCAAGTCCTTTGCTTCCACACATAGACACTGCTGAGAGCAAACTCATGGCTGTCCTTGTCGCTGAAGGTGCATACGGAGTACCACCACCTGAGGGAGTGTTAGAGATGCCCTGTCCTGCTGCTGAGGCCAAGAGAGCCATGGCTGTGGTGTGAGACCTACGTGGCTGAGGGTGCGCTGCATAGCCCGGGGGATACCAACCGTATCAGCTGCCAGGTGTAGGTTCCCCTCATGCAGACCTGTTGTATGGGCTGCATTAAAGGCCTCCTCTTCACCATGCTTAGAGCATGGTGCAATGAACACAAACCCCCACATCGTCATGAAAGTGTGACAATAACACACTAACCTTTCAACTATTTGGCCTAAGTAAATGACAGAGTAAGATATAAGCAATTCCCTCTTGGTGATAATGTGTGTGTTAAGGTGAGGTAAGTATGTGTCAAAGTCTGCCATTCTTAAAAAGGCTGAGAAAATGAAATACCATAAGAGATGAATCTCTGGCTTGTAGATACTGTTCTTACTTGAGCCCTGTTAATTTATGTTAGCTAGAGATCTCATTCAAGGTGTGTTGCTAAGAGTACTGTGGGAAGAAGAAAATCAGATTTCAAGTGAGGAGAGAGCTCCAAGCTTTCATTTAAATAATCAACTACATATGCTTTTACTAATCCTACTTTTTTCTGATTCTTCAAGTTGGCTAGACCAAAATTCCTTGTGGCCCATCAGTGTAATAGCGTCAAATAAAGCTGGGGAAAAAGTCTATGGTCATAATAGAAAGTCAGAGAATAAAATGATAACAGAATCATTAAGGCCCATGCCAGACAATCAGAAGCTATTTCCGTTGAATATCAATTCACATTGAGACGAGAAACTTGCTGAAATGCCCCGCTCTTTCCCACTAAAATGTGTGCAAGTTCTCACACTGCCAGATTTGCTGCCTTTGTTGTGCAGTAGGTTGCTGAACTGGAAGTACCTTTTTATCACAATTTAAAAAATAGACATCCAATAGGAAAACTGGCTCCTTTTAGATACTATCTGGCATGCACCTTTGTTTGTTTGCCTTTCCAAATCTATCAGCACTGGCTTTAAATATTGCCTGGATTAGAATAAATATATATATATATCTCCTTTTATTCTGTTTGATAAAGGAGGATAAAACAAGATTTCCCTGCAAAAGTGGCATTTTGAGTGTCCTAAGGGCAACATGATAAGGAAATCGCCTTGTGTTCAAATAAGCTGACAAAACAATTCAGTTCATGGCATGAACAAGGTTTCTAGCAAAAACAAATGTGGTAGTAATTTGTAATTCTGCACCTGCCAGCTGCTATCATGAAATATGCACTTTGTTTAATTGAGAAAGGATGTTACATTGTTTGAAGAAGTAGCTTGATTCTGTTGGAAGCTGGTCTGTGTTTTGGAAATGGACAAGAAGAACCTGCTTTTTATCACAAATTACCAGATCCTTATGTACCTCACCTCAGAAAAAGATATAACATCTGTATGCCAGAAGAAACTCCCTTGAAATCTTTTCATGGATTGCTCAGATTTTTTACCTCTTGGTGGTGCCAAGACTGAAAAGAAAATTAAAGTAAAATTCACATCTTCCATGATGATAGCCTGCAGGTATTAGCCACTGCCATTATGATACTCAAGAGCGCAACAGACTGAAAGCATCTTGAATGCACTTTCTTTAATTTCAGGAAGGACAATTACAAAGAGCACGTCTCCAGAGGTAAAAGTCAGCCATTGCTAGGTACCTCTTTGGGGCGTAGTCTGAATGTTGCTTGTTTGGTGATATCAGGGGAGTTTTGAATTGTGGTAAAAAGTGACTCTCTTTCACCAGCTGTTCCGAGTCTTCCTTGCTGAGGTGCTGACTCAGCCTCTTGGTGTTGCCTGATATCCTGATTTCTGTAACGTGCCTCTGATGCCTCTCTTTGCCTAGGGCCTGGGCGGCACTGCTCGGTTTCCACAATGGAAGTCACCTGTCAACAGACTACACACATTCGTTCACACATTTGATGTAAGATGGCTACACTTAGCTTGTTTGTAACTGAAAGCTACCTCCTTCTCCAGCTGTACAAGCCTGCAGGTAGCAGATAGCTACCAGCGAAATGCTTTCCAGCCAGGTAGCCATTGTCAGTAGCTGCAAACCAAGACATTTGCTCAATGGATCTACCTAGTGCAGATACACCTCTCATGGCTTTTAGCTGCTTTACACAAGTGGAGAGGGGGCTGTGGGCTCTTACAAACAAGGTTTGGGTTCTGTGGCCTGCAGGGCCAGGGCAGCACTTGGTGGGTGGGAGAGGGAGGGCTTCTCTGCCCCAGCAGGGTTGCATTATATGGGGCTGGCATGCTGTACTGCACAGCGTGGTGGTGAGGACTGAAATTCCCCTCTGTAAGCCAGTGCCTGAATACCTTTCTGGGTTTTGTTGTTCTTGTTTTTCTCCTTGTGCCAACTGTCTGACCTGACAAGCAGGCTTCCCTTTGACGTGGAGAACTGCTTGCTGAATAATACAACTCCGTCCTTTGCTTGCTGGCTGCCTGCTTGCCTTCCTTCCCCCATGGCTTTCCCTATGAAAGATATGTTCTTCTCTTCTTTTGTGCCCAGATCTGCATGCATATTCTTTGATTGCCAAAACTTTCCTGCATTCAATGGTTTGATCAGTTCCCAGATGTTTATTTGCATGTATATGTACATCCCAGCACTCCTCCCCCCACTTTTGTAAAAAGATATAAATATTTGAAACAGAAAACCATGAATGTAACTTCCCTACTTTTGTTATTTTTAAGAAGTACTTCAAATATTGCAGTATGGGGGAAAAAGCAAAAACCAGCAGAACCCACGCTAAGATGTAGCCTTATTACTTGTGCGTTAATAGAAAAGGACTGTACTACTTCTAACTTCAAAAGGAGTTTAGTGTTACGTTCCTTCAGCATATGGAGGGTTTGTTTGATACTGACTTGATTAGGATTCTCTTGGGATCTATTCCACATCCTGCCCATTTGTTTCCTTAGACAGATATTGTACATGATCCCCCTCCCTCCCCCCCTGGAAATGGCTCATTGCCCTCTGTCTGAACTGCTTTACAAGGAGCATTGTAGGGAGCGTGTGGTAACGATGACAAAGCCTGCTGTGCATGCCAAGCAGTGGATGGTTCCTGTAGGGGAAAATGCAGTCTGCAGACACCCTGCCTCCAAGTCTGACATCAGAGGCAGCTTTTCCCCTTATCTCCCAGCACTTACAAATATGCTGTTAGGCATATCTTTTGCATGAAGTGCTGGGTTTGAAAGCTGAGACAGGTGCAAGGAAGGATGAGATGCATGGGCAATTTAGGAGCTATGGTACACGTGGGTACAAAAAGAAACAGTTCAGCAAAAGAGCTGGCTTTCTATTCTGGGCTTTGTTGCTTTTTTTGTGTCTCCTTCATTCTGAGATAGTACTTCTTTGTTCATAATACTGGCAACTTTCTTCTGGGCTTGCATAGACATCAGAATCAGAAACAGGAAGAAATTATGGGACTGGCAAGGCTGGGAGCCATAATAGAAACCTAAACAAGAAAGGAGTGACTTATTTTTAACAGGGTGGGAAATTGTTCCTGAAGTTGTTCTCACATGGGAGGCAAGGTGACTCCACATTGCCTGTAGAAGGTAATTATATCTTCTAATAGATCAACTCGTATAATTGGGGTTGAAAACAAAAAAACAAAGATGCTTTTAGGCAGAAGGGTTCTTTTTTAGTTTGGAAATGGAGTGTAGGAGGAATACATTAGCAAAGTAATAACCCCTCTGCAGGGGTAACTGGATGAGATATTCTTGCAAATGTTATACAGAACTTTTGGTCTCTTATGACCTTAAAAGCAGCAGAGAAAGTAGGAAAAAAATCCACCTTCCAGAACAGAAGAGTCTGTATTCCTTGCTGATGTGAAGGTATGGATTTATTGAGGAGGGTAAACACAGCAGAGCTGTAGCATGACCTGCGCAGCACATATGCTTTCAAGCTGGTCTTGTTGCACAACTCTCTCTTTCCCCTTGACACCACTGGGGCTGCCTCCAGCCCCTACCTGTGCCTGAAAGATGCAGATCTGTAAAATTACACAATTGTCTCATTTTTCTGTAGCCAGTTTTTGTTTGTTTTGCTTTTTCCAGGATTGTTGGGGAGTTTCCTTTAATGGAAGGAGGTGAGTGTTTCTGAAATTGTTTTATTTTACTTGATGGTCTGAGTCACATGAAGTCTTCTAACTCTGTTTTTTTCTTTGTTGTCCTTTTTACCAGTCCTCAGTCATCTGCTTAAAGTGCTATAGTGCAAGTAAAAGCCTGCATGGGTCTGTAAGATGCAAGAAACCAGTCTGTGAAAATTGTCTTATGGGGAAAGAGAAGAGGGATGGGGCGACTTCTACAGGCTCTTCATGTGTTGTGGGTCTTGCTTCCTGCAAAAGAGCTGCAGTTGTTCAAGCCTTAGTTTAGGCTTATTCCTTCACCATACCCTTGATCAAGGATGATATGTGTACACTTTGGTGTGGTTTTACCATGTGATTTTTCTCATATAAATTGCTGGCCATATGATGACACATGGCATCCTCCTGATGCTTTATGTGACATACTTGATATCAAGATAATGCATGCTGGCTGAAGGACCAGCGCAGAACAGAGTCATGGCCAAATGCACCCTGACTAAGTTTGGAACATGATTTCAGACTGTCCATGTCTACAGTGCAGAAATACATGTCAGCATAAGTATATCTTCGCTTTTTTGATTTTCTTGACTATTGCTTGCTTGGATCTTGCCTAACGATGGATACCATAGCTAATATGTCTAATCAGGCTGGATCAATGGGCCGAGGACAATTGTATGAGATTCAACAAGGCCAAGTGCTGGGTCCTGCACCTGGGTCACAACAACCCCATGCAACACTACAGGCTTGGGGAAGAGTGGCTGGAAAGCTGCCTGGCGGAAAAGGACCTGGGGGTGCTGGTCGACAGCCGGCTGAATATGAGCCAGCAGTGTGCCCAGGTGGCCAAGAAGGCCAACGGCATCCTGGCTTGTATCAGAAACAGTGTGGCCAGCAGGACTAAGGAGGTGATCGTCCCCTTGTACTTGGCACTGGTAAGACCACACCTCAAACACTGTGTTCAGTTTTGGGCCCCTCACTAGAAGAAGGACATTGAGGTGCTGGAACGTGTCCAAAGAAGAGCAACGAAGCTGGTGAAGGGTCTGGAGAGCAAGTCTTATGAGGAGCGGCTGAGGGAACTGGGGTTGTTTAGCCTGGAGAGAAGGAGGCTGAGGGGAGACCTTATTGCGCTCTACAACTACCTGAAAGGAGGTTGTAGCGAGGTGGGTGTCAGTCTCCTCTCCCAAGTAACAAGCAATAGGACAAGAGGAAACGGCCTCAAGTTGCACCAGGGGAGGTTTAGATTGGATATTAGGAAGAATATCTTCATTGAAAGGGTTGTCAAGTGTTGGAACAGATTGCCCAGGGAAGTGGTTGAGTCACCCTCCCTGGAGGTATTTAAAAGATGTGTAGATGTGGCGCTTAGGGATGTGGTTTAGTGTTGGACTTGGCAGTGCTAGGTTAACATTTGGACTCAATGATCTTAAGGGTCTTTTCCATCCTAAATGATTCTATAATTCTACGATTCTATGATTCCATGATTAGAGCTTAGTGTCAACAGGTCATTTGTATGGTCAAAGGAGAGCATTCAGCACCATCTGGGGATGATTTGGCCCATATGTCTGCATAATCTTTCAATGTGCTGTCTCCTTTCCTTTTTGCCTACAAAAGATGGCCATGCTTCTGCTAATGCAGCCCTCTCTGGTAGGTATCTCAAGCTATGTATGATGAAAACAGGTCTAAGAGCTCTGGATTTAAATCTACACTGTATAATTAGAGTGATCTCCCTTCCTTCCACTCTATCTTGCCTTGTTGAATTCAGCAGGGGTTGACATGGATGCAGGGGCCAACATGAACAGAACAAGTTTCAGGGTCACAACACAAATTATTCTTGATATAGGGAGGAAAAAGATATTAAGAGGGAGGAGGCAAGAGGATGCAAAAAATACAGGGTTTTAGTGTAATGTAGCCAATAATTTTAGAATATAATTGAGCCATTAATTGGATCTGGGTGTTAACGGAGAGAGGGATATTCTTTGGTAATATAAAGTAATTATCTACTGCCATTTCTCTTTTTGCTTCCATGCTTTCAAGCCTAGCTCAATTATCTATTATTCCACATAGTCTATTACTAAGGTCAGCCTCTGCAACACAGTGCAAATTTCTGTCAGTTTTCTTTTGTCTTACTGTGGCTCTGTAGCAAAGCCCATGAGGAAGTCAGTAATTCTGTCTGCTGAGCTGTGGGTAAATGGTCTGCAAGAAAGAGAGTGTAAAGCCACATTCAATAACAAGAATAAAACAAAATACTGAATATCTTCCAGTCAAGTGAGCACTATGCATATTTGTGCACTGAATGAGACAGGACCCATGGAAACAAGAGACGGTGGTGTTGTGTAATTAAATGCTCTTCCATAATGTATGTGCTCAAGCGGGTGGGAATTTGTTTTCCTGGACCTTCTGAATAAGCACATTTCTTAATTTCTCTTCTTTTCTCCCTGCCACATTCAGTAAAATGCTTTGACTGAAGTTGATCCTCAGCATGGAAAATTTCAGCCCAAGCAGTTATTCTGATGGGAGGTAAAACAAGCTGAAAATGTTGCTGTAATGGGAATTTTAAGGCAGCTTTAACAATAGGTGATACAGCTGGGAACTTCAATTAGGTTCATTTGGCCACATTTAAATCCATCATGAAGCTGAATAGGTGTCCATAACTCGTTGTGTCTGCCTAGATGCTAGATGAGGGTTTAGGATGGGGAACCCCCATATTTGCTTCCCCCAGACAAGTAGCAATGTCACATTGACTGGAAGTGGAGAATCCTAAGTACGTGCTGTTCAGAGGGGTGATGCAGTTCGGGCTCAGTCCTCCTACTCCACAGGAATTTCACCTAACTTATATTCTAGCATTAATTAAAGCCCCAATACTAATAACTAGCATCCCTTCTAGTATCTTCATAGATTTTAAAACTCAACTATTTCAAAGTATGAACAAATCACCAGGCTAGAGTGGAAAATCCAAGTACCGTGTCTGTACTGTGCTCTGAGGTTAACTGATCCCAAACTCTCCTTCATGATCCATGGAGCTGCCTTTTGACAGGGAGTAGCTGAGAGTGGATTCTTATAACCAGACCTTCTGGAAATGCTGTGAGCTCTCCTTTAGTGAGGAAACGCACTGTCAGTACAGCTGACTTTCTTAACAACACTTGCGGGGGTGTTTCATTATTCAGTTTATTCAGAGAAGGATTAACGTTCTAAAAACTGTTGTTCTAAACAATAATGAGTTCAATCTAGACATTGTGCAAAAGCCAGAATTCAAATCTTCAAAGATATAACCCACAAAGAGTATTCAAATGAGTAGTCACACTGCATTTATTCTCAAGGTGCCTGCCGAAAACAAAGCTACCAGATTAATAGGTAAGTTTGCCATCGGCTTTGCATTTCATTCTATTTACTTGTATATTAATTGCTTTTGTCTGATATGAATTATTTTGAAGGAAGAAAATGATTTTTTGATGTGCAAGGTGTGACTGATATGTAAATACAGCTAATATGCAGGAAATGCAGGAAGAAGGATGAAGTGAAGAAATTCATGTGATGGGAGATTTAGTTAGAATACAAGTTGCCATGAGATGTGAGCTTTCTTTTCTCCTACAGAAATGGGAAATGAAGATAATAAAGCTATTGTTACATGTGCTGAATGCATTTAATATTTTTAATTAGGATGAATGGGCAGATGCTAGAAAATTCCTAATGGTGCTGGATACTGCTCCTTGTCATTTTCCTATCAAAATAACTCTGTTAGTATGAGAGAATCACTGCATATTTATTTGCCTTGCTGACTTGCTTTGCTCCTTTGGGCTTCTCTGAGCTCCTTTTTTTCCTGCCATTTTGAGACATTAAACAGTATTTAATCAATGCGCGATAATGCCCAAGGCTTCATTAGTGTCGTTTGGCTCTCCTAATGGTTGCCCTTTTATAATGAAGCAGCTCAAATTATAGCACTTCTTCAAAATGTGCATGGGATCTAGGCTGCTCCTGTGCTTCCAGGCTTCCCACAGTGCTGTCAGCTAGGGAGCATGGTCTCATGACTGCATGCTGGTGAGATCTTTGCATTCTCCTTGTTCACTTTTGGGGTTGCCGACAGGCCAAATGAAACGTAGGTGGCAGAAAATGAAAATAAAAGTGTGCTAATCTAAGCTGCCAAGATGCAGTGATTTGCTTTTCTTAGAAAAAGTAACTCTTCCCTATTTAACAAATCAAAAAGGGAGAAAGGAGGCTGTATTCTCTTTTTTCAGGGAAGCTGCAACTCAGAGCATCATGTGACTTTTTGCTACTAGGTTGTTTTAGGCCAGTTATTACTGAATATAGAGGGGGGTGTAGCTCTTGCTCTTCCTTTTAAATTCACCCTACTCCAATGGTGTATAGCACAAGTATCAGTTAATGTGCACAGAGCAAAGGGTATTACGTAGTGTCCTTGCAGGGGCCCTTCCTTTCTCAAGCTACCTTGCAGCAAAGTATGAGAAGGGGCAAGGCAGGACCTTTTCCTCCTGCTTAGCAGCTGCACGTTGACTGAAATCTGTGGTAGTGCAAGAGGAAATGAAGCTGAGTTGAGCACCAATTTGCTTGCCTGCAGGTCCTTCCGGTACCTGGGTGGAAGATTGTCCAAAGAATTGGGAAAGATGAAGGAAGGAAGACTGGAAGGCCTTGGGAAGAAGGTGATGGGCAGAAGATTCAGACTGAAAAATGTCCTGCTGTTACGGAAAAGGGATTTTGATACACTCCACTTTTGATAAAACAGTATTTGGAAGTTTTATAGATGTGTGAATGTTCCTGGTCCGGCATCCTATATGAACCTGAATTTTCTATTTTTGAAGTACATTCATGTTGTAGCAGAAGATACCTTGCCATTACAAGTTAACTTAACACAGGATATGAGCACCATTCCAAGCAAGAGAATGAATCTTGCATACTTTCAGGAGTATTTTAAAGGTTTTTGCTGAATTGTCCTTACAGGGCTTTATAGGGACCCAGCTGCAAGGAAAGGAATATGCTCAGCAAGACTGTGCTAGGGAAGAGAGGAAGCATTGCTGTGGATTTCACACTTGCTGTATGTCAAGGGTGATCTGATTGCCTTAGAAAGCTTCCTGATCCCTCTTCTGCCATATCGCGCCTAGCAGAAATATCCCTCTGCTCATTTGATGGTTCTACCACCAATGAGCAGTTGTCATTGATGGCTCCTATTTCTTTAATAAGATTTTGTTTTGTGTTATTTTGACCGTTCATCATCAACTTGGTGGATTATATAGGAATTTGGATATTAGTTTTGCTTGTTTCTGAGGACAGAAATATTATTGCAAGAGTTTTGTTCTCAGGTTGGTTTGAGAAGTTTTTCGGTCAATGTGATTTACCAGTTTCTCATCTGCAGTGACAACTGTTGAGATACATTTTTGGTTAACAACCAAAAGAACCAGTTTTGTTAACAATGATAATGAGAACTAAGCTTCTATGTGTAATGAAAACATGAAGATGTGATGTGCAGGTAGCTTGGCCTGCTCGGGATGGACTTACTGGATGGATTTACTGGATGGTCATGAGAGATGGTGCGGAAGGGAGAAATCTGTCAGGCCTAGGTGACTTTAGCTGCACATTGGGAAACAGTCATCTCTGCTCTTATGAAGACTTTCACAGCCATCGCAGAGCACTGTCAGAAATGTGCACTGTTGCACCCAATGCACCCATGTGGTCTATTTATCAATCAGTTAAGTCTCTGGAGCAGCTTAGATCACATTGCAGCAGTCATTTTCATGCTGCTCAGACGTATGAGATCATGACCGATATCTGCAGAACATAAGCAAATTTGCTTGATATTCCATGACACAAACAACAGCTTAGCTTTTGATCACTTGGAGGAAAATGAGGAGGAAGAAAGGAGGGAGCAAGGAGAGAATGTGAATAATTAAAGCCATTTGACTGATGCCTTCCTGTATTTCAAAACTGCTAAGTCTGATATAGCTGTTTAATTTCAAAGGCAACTGAACTAAGTTTCCTATTTGTAGAGCAGAGCTTGGAACCAACAAGAAAACAGCACGCAAGAGCAAAATGACTGATTTTCTCCCAGGTCAGCACTTAGCACTCTCAGAGTTAAACATTTTCGGTAGATTATGCTTTTAAATCATTTACAGCTGCAATTCACTAGTAATCCTGAAACAGAAGAAATGGAAGCCCTTTCATTGCACTAAACATTTTAGACTCAGGACCCTTGGGGGAAAAGAAGGGTTTCTTTCTGCAGGAAGCCAGAATCTGCATAAGAGAGCTGTGCCTAGGTGTTGACAGAGCACATACCACTTTGGAGTGATTTTGCATCCACATCCACCCAGTCTTGGGTCAGAATTTACTTCCTCTCCAGTAATGCGACTAGGGATGGCAAAGGAGGGAACAATACTTGAAGAGATCTCCTGTCCCTTCCCTGGAGTCCAGACCCTGGGGTTTAACTCCTGGTCTGTACTATTCCTTTCTGCTCTTCAGTGGTCCCATTACTTGGAACATAGAAATTATATGATGGATGTGGATAGACACGTGGCTGAGTGAAGGTAAAAAAAAAAAATAAAGCCCTGGGAACAGATGTCAGTCTTCTTCCCTCTGCATCTCTCTCAGGCTGTAACATATAATTCAAAATGGGGAAGCACCTGTCCAAAAGAACTGCTTCGAGGTAGTCCAACAGCTGGTTGGTTCCAGAGACTGCAAATGTCCCTGTTCCCACAGCTCCCCCTTGCACAGCAGAGCAGTAACTTAAATGGTCAGAAGACTCTTTCACTGTGCTGGTAAGCCAAATAAATCTGTCTGGTGTCACTCAATGGACAATCCTGTTTACCTTTTCAGTCATCTTGCAAAATTGATTCTATCCTCCTGACTTTAGCTCTTGGGTTTGCTTGTGCTCCCTGAAGGACTTGTGAGACTCTGAGCAAGCTGCCATGGTTTGGCACTGATGCGACTAGTGCAAAGAATAGGCCAGCCATCTTCTCCAAGTTTAAGAATCCTCTTCTAGATCGTCTTAAACTTGGAGAATGCAGAAAAGGGTGCTTCTCTTCTGATAATAAATGTTGTGAGGATGTAGGGGATGGTCTTAACTTCCATCTTTTATTAGTGATCAGTGAAGGGAGGAGGTGGCCTATTAGACTTAAGGTAGCTCCAGCTTGAGAGCATGGCTGATTGCACAGGATCAGGGACACGGCATTTCCTAATGGGGAGCTTTAACTTTCCTTGAACAAGGATATCAGTTCCCAAACAGCTGACTAGCTCAGAAACCAGCACTTTTTTCTTTTGCCCAGCCCTTTGGTTTGCCTCATTGAACAAACCTTCCTTCAGGCTTGGACACTAAAGGAAATACTTTGCTGCAACTAATGTTCTGCTTACTTACCCAGCTATCACATGGACTTCAGGCTAAGCTCATGTGCACAGAAATCAGACATTTAACCTTTCACTCATTAAATATGCCTCTTGCATGGAAGCAACAGCTTTAGCATAAAGTGGCTCGGTCACAAACGTGGAGGAGGGGACTCTGTTCTGAAATCACAGTGTAACAGAAATATGATGACAACTGCAAAATACACTTATCTTCTTGTGTGTCAAAAGGGGAAGATAATTTAGGGAATCAGTGTTGCCCCTTAGTTCTGTGTCTTCTCCCTTCACCCTGAGAACTCTGCATCAAGCTGTGATGCAACCTGTGTTATTAAAATTGAATCCCTAGCTATATGAGTCAAGGCAGCTATGTCCTGATTCAATGTGTGTCACCCGAAGAATGTCACATTGCATTCTCCTCCTTGAAATAGAGTTATAAAGAAGTTCCGATGTGTTTTCACATGAAAGAAGCCAATCCTAATGACTGATGAAGGATTCAGCCGGCAGGCTGCAAAACTCTTAAAAGGCATTTTAAAGGGCTCATTAGAAAAAGACTACTAGAAAAATGACACACGTGGGTTCTTCCTTGGCTCGTGGTGTTGGAGTTTTAGCAACTGGTATATCTCCCTCTGTATTATTTAGGTAAGCTCTCACCACAAATCTTTCTTCATGAGTCTCTTCCTTTATGTAGAGGGGGATGTTGTATATTAATTGGAACAGAAATGCTTCTTATCTCACTATGGTATGAAGATCCAGCATATAGTATGTGGCACACTGCATTTGCAAAACATCATAAGTAACCAAAAGACTTTTAACAGAAGTATGTTTCAGACATTTTTAAAGACTCTTCTCCTAATATATTCCATATTCAATACCACTAGAAGATGATACATTGTGAAGATCCCGTGGCTGAGTGCACTACACTCAACAGGCTCTCTTTGTTCCACCACTACATTTCTTTCTCCTACAAATTTCCTCCAAGAGTCGGGATTTCCCTCACAGGGTTCCCTTTCACTCCTCTGATTGGTCTACAGCCAACCACATCGATTGTAGAGGCCAATGGCTCTGTGTACTGGTTTTGACTGGGATAGAGTTAATTTTCTTCATAGCAGCTCGTATGGTACTGTGTGTTGGATTTATAACCAAAACAGTGTTGATAACACAGGGATGTTTTAGTTATTGCTGAGCAGTGCTTGCACAGTGTCAAGGCCTTTTCTGTTTCTCACATGGCCCCGCCAGCGAGTAGGCTGGAGGTGCATGAGAAATTGGGAGGGGACACAGCTGGGACAGCTGACCCCAACTGACCAAAGGGATATCCCAGACCATATGATGTCATGCTCAGCAATAAAAGCTGGGGGAAGACCAATGGAAAGGTCTAAACACATTTATCAAGAACGAAAAGCCTAGATGGTTTGGTTTCTAAGCCAAGAGGGCAAGCACATGAGAGTCATTTGGTAGAGCACATAATTGCTATTATTCTACCAAAACAACTGTATTTTGAATACTTACTAAGGCCCTTAGAAGCAAACCTCATATTTAAAGTTTTTGGAGGTAATGTAGTAAAGAAACTTAGTTGCCTTCAACAAGATATTAGATGTAACTACTTGATTTCTTTCCTTTACTATCTTCCCCCATGCAGCTTCTTCTTTTGTCCCAATAAATGAGTGACTGGACAGCTACAGCATGCAGACATGCCTCTGAATGTCCTACCTACGAAGGTGTAAACTATAGGGGTTTTTTTGTTTGTCCACAGTTTTCAAAATATGCTGGTTTTGATTTGGAAGTCTAATAAAAGCTTTTATTTTTACCTGTAAAGGTGACAGAGGCAAAAGCAAACCTACAGCTAACCTCTACAGTGTATGAGGACAGAAGCATACTCCCCTAACTCCTGGCTGGCTTGAGTGGGTGACCTGTTTGGGACATTTTCTGAAACATTGCTGCCTCTTGCACTTTTACTACAGGTTTTCAAGAAGGAGTAATTTCTGTCAGATATTACAAGAAAGAAATGACCAGTCTTTATTTTAGTAAACCCTTGTTTTCCTTCACAAATAGTCATATGAAGCATGTTCATTTGTAAGAATTATGCGTGCGGAGGTGAAGGTTATTGGTTTGGGTTTGTAATGTGAATATGGAAACTTAGAGTTGAAATGAATACGTGTAGCCCTAGGCTCCATCAGCTTGGGTGCCAATCTCCCCAGATTCTTTCCATAGACAGCGAAGGGAGAGGATCTCCTCCAGAGCTCCCTAATTCAGAGTATCTAAAATGGGCACTTAAACGAACCTATGCAGAAGCCTTGGAAGAGAAGCTTTCTGACACAGCACTGGAAGTTATGTGGTGTCACTGGTTATTCTGATGTTTCGTAAAATGCCCCCTGGACTATGTCAGGTAAAGCAAAACAGCTTGCAAATGTCAAGAAAAGGATAAAATTAAATTGCTTAGTAAGAAAAATGGGTGGATTTTCCAACCGGTGAGTGTTTGATGGTGCCACAGTAAAGTTTCCTGTTTGTCCGTATTTTATGGAGGCAGGAAAATAGGAAGAATTGATCCTTGTAGAGGAATGATGGGCCTAAGGGACTACAGATTCAATTCTCATTTGCTGGCTCCTGGATCATGTTGGGTAAGGGTTAGATAATTTCATGAAGCAATTCCTGATGACTAATCTCAAGTCTGAGCTCCACTGTTCCCAGTGCAGTAGTTGGTAAGAGAGTATGAGAAGCTTTCAGACCAAGCTATAGCCTACAAGACCATAAGGAATATAAATGGAAGGAAGAAGGAATATATGCACAAGCATGCTTTAGCTCTAAAATGCAAATTAATAAAAGTGCCTTCTTGATGACACAATCCAAATGACATTTAATGAAGGATGGTGTATTTTGATGTGGCAGGCTTGGAAAGGATTTCAGTGATAGTTATGAAAACAAGACACCAAAACCCCCTGCAAATTACTGATCTGCATATGAGTATCATATGCCACTAAAGTAGATGAAGATAATCTACCTCCCAAAAGGAATAATTGTATTTGGAAGGTGAAAAAAGGAAGAAAGAAATCTAATGATTATACGACACAGTTGTTTTTGGTTTTTAACCGGCAGACAAAGACCTGAAAAGTGTCACAAAAAAGATACACAAAAAACATCCTCACAAAATCTGATGGTTGTATTTTGTTTCTAAGGACTTTGTCTGAGTGGCTGAATCATTCTTAGTGTTTCAGAAATAACCATCAGATAAGACTCCCAGGGATCTGAGGTCCTCTTAATATCTCTTGTCAGGGAATTTGGAGTGCTGGGCTCTTTCTGGCTATTCTTTTGGAGGGAGCGAGTTTCAGGCATCTGGCTTTTGTTTCTAGCTCTGTGCTAACCAGCTGGGGAGACTTCATGCATATCTGTCCATGTATATCTATACTTGTATCTATTTGTTCGTGTGCATATATGTATTACTTTTTCCTAGTAAAAACAGGTACAAGATGCTGTTAATTCAACAGTTTGGAATACTGAAATAAAATAAAACAGCATGTATTAATATTACTAGAAATGATAAGCAAGAGCATATGTTGTATTTTATGTCCACTTTATTGGAATCAGTAGGTTCTTTGGTATATTTGGTACTGTGGTTTAGAGCTCAGTTTTATTTGCATTTCATGGCCACCAATTCCATTGCTGGAGCTTCTCTGCCAAACATCATAAGGTGCTTCAGGGCAAAGTTTGATTTGAGTCTTTTCTTGCCTATGCCTTAGTGCTGGTGTGGTACTTCAAGAGACTGATATCTCTGCTTGTATGAGTGACACATTTCACCCAGCTGCCAAGCACACAGTTCCATCTAGAAGAAAAAAACCTCTGCTTTCCTTCAGAAATATTTCTTGCTATGAACTGGCAGTAACAGACCACTGTGGGCTCTTAAAATACCATGTTGTTCTTCTAGCACTGTAGAGTAAGGGTGGTTAGGCTTTTTGTGTGCGCATGCCTGAGGGAGAAAGAGAGAAATTCTGGATCCTCCCAACATACCATCTACTTGTCAGAGTGACTGCCAACTGACGTGGAGCTATACTGTCTGCATCCTGAGACTTAGCGCTATTCCTGAGTTGCCTTCAAAATAGTTACTCTCTGCAAAGGAATTCACAGCGCACTAAAAAATCCTCCCTGTACCTAAGCAGTCTTTGGGAATTCAATGGAAGAATCACCCCAGGGCATTTCTGACTGAAGGCAGTAAGAGCGGCTACTCTATATTTGCTGCTCACTGATTAGTTAACGGCAGTTTGGCACATCCCTGAGGGCCTTTTTAGCACAAATACAGAATTCTACATCTCTGGCCCGAGGGGATCTGCCAGGCCTGTAAGGTGCCTTGGACTCTCTCTCTCCATGTCAGAAAGCCAGTTAACATATTTTGTGCTGGGAACTGTGATTCCTCTTTGCCTTTACACTTCTGCTTGAGATCTGCCTCTGTTGCAAGTATGCATAGAAACCTACCCACTTGGAATATTTGTTTGAACTGAGCATGCACGCAAACAAGGGAACAGTTGGTGTTCATGCACTAATCATGGAAAGCAAAATTAAGCTTCTGAACTGTGTGTTTAGTGGTGTTTTTCATTCCCAGCTTAGAGATCAAATGGACGCCAGGCTACTTGCAATTCAGTGGAGAGATGATCACACCCAGACTCCAAACAGCATGTGAACTATAGCACTTGGTGAACCAGACTTTGTAAAAGAAAAGAGGTTTTGCTTGTCAACCTGAAAAAATGTATTTGCCACTGTGTAATACATACGAAGAAGGTTCTATTTTCATAGGCATAATTCAATTCTACCAGCTCCCTATTCCTACTCCATCTTTCCAAATGAGATGAAACTTAGCCATTGGTGAAGGTAAAACATAGCAGCACATTCCTTACTTGTGAGCTGAATAACAGGATTAGGCTCAAGTGATTAATACTGTATTGGTTTCCTGTGCAGAGTGTGTATATGAGACTAGATTTCCTCTCAGGCTAACTGGCATATTTACATATTTTGGGGAGCTAGCAGTGAGCATTCGAGGCGGCCTGAGGTATTTCTGTTAACAACCTTAGTTACATTTATATTGTAATGTGTCCCAGAAGAAGACTGTACTTGTGCCCAAGGCACAGAACCCAGGAAATCTGTTCCCCACATTTCCATAAACAACTCTTGGGATCTCTAGCAAGTCTTATCAGCAGATATTTTTTTTCTGGCACATGTCCATTAAAACTGGGGTCTTTGGATTTTGTTGCCCCCTTCAGACACACACATTTCTGCTGCAGTGCACCATAGCTTAGCTCAGACTTTTTGAAATATAAGCCTATGTTTGCACCTCAGGGAGCAACACTGCCTTACCCTGCAGTCCTATGGAAAGGTAAAGGTAATGTTTCTGAGGAGCTCAAATAATATGACAGTGTCTTTAAATAACACACACACACACACACAAAAATTCTCATTGGCAAACATTCTTAGTAAATTGGCTATTTTCTTTTTGCCCTCAAACAGCTAAAGTAATATTATTAAACCTAAGTGAATACAAATGCTATGTAATATGAAGAGCTTGACTCAGACCCACAGTTAAAGTTGGAAAAAATTCTGTCCTTAATCCACTCCCTAGTGCCCTGTGGTAACATCAGTTGTCATGCCAGAAGTCTAATAGGCTGCTTACATCCTCCTTGGATAGCAGAACAAACTGGCCAGGGCACATTTTCACTGCAACATGCATTGAGCTTCTCATTGTGCTCCTAGTTGGCTTTTAAAAGAGCATTTACAAATGTAACTGTTATTACCTGATTATTGCAAGACATTTCCTTGCTGTATAAATGACAAATGGAAATGCGAGTTCAGGTTGCTTATGGAATACACAAACAGATTATTTTACCCTCACACACTTAAGTAAAGCTTGAGATGTTATCAGAAGCTTCAAACTGTAGGCTCTCCACTCGTTTGTTTCTGTATTTATGTCTTTTTTTGGCTTTAATTGCTGAATTCCTTGGCTTGGGGAACTTTCCTGTGTAGCAATACCTAGAAATTATGCAGAAAATACATTGATACAGAGTTGGACTGATTTTTGGGTACGTGGAAGGCATTTGGTCATTGAACTCCTCTTTAAATATTTGTAAATAGTCTTCTTGAAAATGTATATATAATATATCATGTGTGTAGTAAAGTTCTTTAAAGACAAATTAGTGTTGTTACCCCTCCTTATACCCATGGAAATGGAGTCATTGGGAGAGATTGGGAGGCACTGGCAATGAGATTACTGAAAAGTGGCAGAACAAAGCAGATAGCAAGTTCAGACTCCCTGTGAGACCTTGTGATTTTTTTCAGCATTGATAACACAGATGGCAAGAGTATGTATGCCCTGGGACTGCTGCAGTGCTTAATTGGTTGACCTCTCCAAATTTGGAAAGCAGCTCATATATGAAATGTTGCTATTGCTGGACAATAGCTGGGAGAACTTTAGACAGTAGCTGCTGTCCATAGTCATACTGCCCATCCTTTCATTTTATGCTACTAATTGGTGAAACTGGCTTGTGATCAGCTGGAGGATCAGTTAATGGAACAAGTAGGTTAGATGCCTTTGACTCACTCTTGAAGTAAGATACGAATTTCACCCAGGTTAGCTGACTGTCTTCTTACTGTAGTCCTGCTTATGACTTTTTAGTCAATAGGAATGAAATAATTTCCCTGGATCTGTAACTTCAGTGTAAAACAGGCAGAAAATCTGGAATGCCTGCAAGAAGTGAGTTAATAATCAATAAATAGTATAAGAAATAAAGTTCCAATACTTCACTGCTAAATTATCTCTTGCTCTGATTTGCGTAAGTGGTTTTAGTTTCTCTGATCCTGTGCCCAAGGGCAGGGACTGTATTTTCAATTTCTGTAGAGTATACAGAACATAATGATTCTCATCAGACAGCTTTACAAACAAGTTATATTGCTGTTTGTGATTCTGTCAAAGCTGTGAGAGTGTGAACTTCTCAGAATGGTGAGTTTACTTAAGACACTGCACTTAAAAATGTACGCAAGTTCCTTGAGACACATTTGAGATGTCTTTCCTAAGTCTTCTGGTGCAACTGTGAGGATATCTCTAACCCAGTTCTGGTACAGCATTAATTCAGGCAGATCGTCCCAGGAAAGGGACCTGAAGGATCTGGAAGAGGTGCTCAGGGCCCCAGTGGGTCAGTGAAGAGCGCGTTGTACCTTCACAGGAGGATCCACAAAACCCTGCAGGCTGAGCTGCCTTTACTGCCACTGAAAGGGAAAGGAGCTGACACTGCTTAGCCCAGATTAACCACTTGAGTAATTATTCAGTTTTTTAATTGATGTTGGGGTATGACTGAGCCTGAAATATCATGGAGACTGCTGATTATTTGCCTTAAAACAACATGCTGTGAACTGCAGTGATTGGAGAGCTGCCTGCTGCTCAGCTCAGAGCTCTGGGCAGAGCTCCTGAGGATGACCTCCGTAGCAACGTCTGGGAGCATCCTTAGTTTTCCCAAGACAAGCCTTTACCACCCTCTGCCAGATCTGTGACTTTATCAGGCAGATTTTGTGCCTGGTGTGAACTTCCAGGCTGTTGCTTTTTTACTGCGAGCCAGGTCTAAACCAGCTGGTTTAAAGCTAGCAGGGAATGCTTGCATGAGTTATGGCCACAGCAGGGACTGCACTGCAGATATATCCCGAGGCTCCAGTTCAGCAACAAAGTGCGATGGTCCACCCACACCATTTAAGCTTTTTGCATGATTAGGACCTCAGAGTCTGTCCTGGAATACTGGAAACAGTAAATGCCTATAATGGCTAATAAGATTAAAATTGTATTGATGCTTTCTTGGCTAATTTCTGATAAACAGAGCTGTGATCTTACATGACCTTCATTTCTTCAGAAAGGAGGGTCTTCTATCCAGGAGGACTACCTTTCAGATGAAAGTAATGTAATTATATGAACAATTACAAATAGAGAAAGGGTAAATAAGGGTATGGATGGAAAGGGGCAAGGGTAAATAGATAGCCTTACTAGGATGGTGTGTTCCTTCACACGGGTGATATCTGTCTCACTTCCCTCCATCCAATTCTACAATAACTGGTGATTTATTTCTAAGGGCAGAGTCAGGTTTCAAATATTATTCATAGAATCGTAGAATAGCCCAGGTTGGAAGGGACCTCGAAAGATCATCTGGTCCACCCTTTTGTGGGGAAGGGAGCCTGATGAGATTATCTAGCACCCTGTCCAATCACATCTGGAAAATCTCCAGCAATGGGGACTCTACCACAGCACTGGGGAGGTTGTTCCAGTGAACGATTCTTCTTGCTGTAAAAAATGTCTTTCTTATGTAGAAATGATGTGGAGATTTTCAATTCTGCTTCTGTTTTCAACAATCCAATGCAACAAGATGCTCAAGAGTCTGTTGCATCAGGAATGTGGACATTTGTCTGTTTGGCTAGGAGGGCTGTTAGTTCTAACCCTCTGTATTAGACTGTTTTATTAGGAATATAGCAATTAGTTTAAACTAGGTAATTACTGACACAGTTTAAAGCAACAACAAAATTATGACTGATGAAATATCATTAAGCATCTCATAAACAGGTGAATTTATGCTATGGTCTTTTCCTGAGGGTTTATTAGAGTTTAGACATGAAAGCTGGAATACCAAAATCCAGCCTGCAGTTGGCTATTTTAGCCTAGGGAAAAATACAAATGCATTTTCAAAGCAAAATGTCAGGCTACCCAGAGCCATTACAATTGTAATGTGAAATGTTATGGTAATCAGTTCATGCACGTTGTTTGTTTGCACAAACATCGTGAAATATTTCAATTTGCTTTATCCTTGTTTATATAATGGATTGTTAGAAACATTCCCTTTTTTCTTTTCTTGGTGCTTCCTACTCACTGTGTGTAGTATGTGCAAGTACTGTTCAACCATAACACTTGCCTTGAACTTGCTTGGCTTATAGGCTAGATTGAAGCGGTCTCTGGACAGGGTCAACAGGCAAAGATGCCCATGTGTTGCACCCAGGAAGCATCACTGCTCCGAATAGTTGTCAGTATTGTAGATGGCACAGTGTTGGAGGCACAGTGTTTTTGCCTTGCCGGGGAAATCTTGGCCTTCTAGACCTAGGCATATGACACGTAGCTCTACTGAGGGATACTGGATCCAGGGGAACCATTCAAATGAGAATGTGCTTGGATTTTTTTTGTATTTATACATAATTTTATTTTCTGTCTCTTAACTCATTCATAGATTATAGCTCTGACCTTGGAATATAAAGTATCACAGATTCTGACATGTTGTTGCACTGATTTCAGCATCGGTGACTGCCACTGCTGGCACCAGAAACCTGCTCATACCTTCACAGCTGTGAGTTCCAAAACCAAGCTCCCTATGGGAAGAGTAGGACCAAAGAGGCTTTTGATAGACCTGTAGCTCTTTATTTATAGACCTTGCAACAGCTACTGAAGAACCTTTGATTTAAGAAGCACCTTTTATCTGCTATGTAATTTTAGCTGAAGCGAATACTTATTTTTCAGTTTTGTCTGGGGTTTATTTTAAGGCAGGTTTTTTTGGAAGAACTCTAGGTTTTTGCTTACTACTGACGTCAATAGTGCTGTCACCAGAATCTTCTGTTTTCTTTGGAAAACCCGATATCTTTGTGATGGGGGAATAGGGTATTCTCCTGGCCCTTTCATCTCCAATCTTGTCTGTGGTATGGTAGGGAGCTCTCAGCAAGTGAACCAAGGACAAGACACAGGAGAGCGGTGGCTCTCCACAGGGGCTGAGACATTCATGCCAAGTTCTGAGTGGTGGCGGGAGATGTGACCATCTCCTGTGTGTAAATCACTGAAAGAGGAAAAAGGTGATGATTTAGTTTGTATGTTCCCCGCTGAGGGCAAAATGCACCGTAAGCCAACTGTAATTTCTGCACTTGTCCTTAGAAAATAGTGTGGGCACATAGTATAACTCTGTGGGCTTCCTTGGTGCAGAACACAAGGAACACAGACAGATGGAAAGCTATCAGAGAGGACTTGTTATTCCTTAGGAATCTCAGTTGTTAGAGCATTGGTGCCATGCTTCCCAGCTACCCTGTGATATGAGTAATGCTACCCTGGGAGCAGAACGAGGCAGGGGAGTGTGATGGGAAGGCAGGCACTTGTTAACCTTGTTTGTCTCCATAAAGTATCGTGATGGGCTTTCTAGGCTGAGCAAAGAATATGTACATATAACTTCCTATGAACGCACACTGAGACAAGACGAAGTTCCTTGGTGGTTCTCACATTTACAGCTGTTGGCTCTGAGAACCACAAACTCTGCCACTCTGCCTGCCACCACGCTGCTTGTGTTCTGCTTGATGGCACCACTGGGAAATAATGACAGTCCACAAATGCTGAAATGAATCTTGCAGGGGAGCTTGCAAGTGGATCTGCATAGATGCAAAGCTGGAATAATCGACTGCTCTTTACCACGTGTTTGAGAGAACCAGGACCTGCAGGACCAGGAGGGATATGGGAGCATAAGGATGAGGTGTACTGGACAACTTGTCAGGGGAAGCTTGCGAGGCATCTTTCCTAGCTGCTCCTGGCTTTATCCGTTACATTTGCATTCGTGTAAGCACAAAATCAGAACTCAAGTTTAAAATCTCTCAGACAGCAGTGATTTGAAGTATTGCCTATACAACTTTGCTGAAATATGCATGAAATGAATTTCAGCTAATACATTATTAATTTTGGTAATGCCACGTCTCTAGCGACCTCAGATATAGGGAGTAATGAACGTGAATATTTAGAAAACTTGCCTTTTGTATGTGTGTGTGTACCTGCCTGTGTACACACCTATGTGTGTGTCACATGAATGTGACTCTAGGTTTTTGTAAGCACTGCTTAAGATTCAGTCTTGATGCACATTGGAGATAAAAAGATTTGTATCAATTTTTCCTTTTAACTGTTTAGTTCTTGTTTGTGACCTTTTGTTCCTAATGCATTAAGGGAATGGAAATGAATGCTTTCACTAGCTATTTATAGAAAAAGGCTTTAAAATAATATTTAAGAGGGATTTTTCATGGAGCATTTTATTTATATTATAAAGCTGAAATAAATAATTGCACACTATACAGAGTAGCAATTCCTACTTTGTCATGTTTTTACAGTCTTCATAGTATTTATCACTTTTAAAAACTTGAGTAATAACTTTCCTGTGCTGCCTTCCATCAAAACTAGTTAGAATATATTTTAAAATGACAATTCATTAGGGTGTTGCCAATGTAGCTGCAGAGCTTTCTATCATTTTCTGAACTGTATTGCTTATATAATAAAGCTAGTAGCAAATAATAATCTTTGGTGACATACGTTTCTGCTCTTGTGATGCATTTAGTGAGGTGAATATAAAATAATGTGAAGTAATGATTACAGGAAGAAAGATCAAGGAGTTACCCCATCAGTCTTCTACAGTACTATAGATGAAATGACTGCTGCAGTAAAATAATACTATGTTAGCTTTGTCACTTTATTCTCAAGATGGTGCTAAAGGACTGTAATCCATTTAAATACTTCCAATTTTGGGGGCGAAACTACAAAAAATAAAGATTTTGCTTTGTATGAATTGATACTATGGAAGAACTAATTGATTCATTTTTATATTAAAACATGTATATGTACGTGTGCTTGGAGTGACTCCAGATCTATTGGCTTTGTCAAATAGACTTCTCCTTACGTTGAAATACAGCTTCCAAACAGATAGTTTTCCTAGCCCATTGTGTGACCATATTTCAGGATCATATTAAGATGAAATTCTTATTGCTCTCTTCATAATATATAGGGAAGTCTGCTCCATTAATTCAAGTCTGAGATAAAAACATATAAATATGATGGATTTTTAGATGGAAACAGAATACAAAGTCATAATCTTTGAATAGTTGCTGGATTTTACCATGAACGCTGTGGGAATTAGCAGCACTGAGACCTTGTAATTCTAAAGGCAGGGGCTTTCTGCTGCACCACCCTTGGGAGAACCCATGTAGAGGGCAGATCCTCAGCTCTTCTTGAAACTTGTTTAGCTGATTTGAGGAAATTTATGTCTGTTTCTCTCAATGAAATAGTAAACTGGTTTACTGCTGTTAGGTTTTTTGGAAGTGAATATGAAATGCTTGATAAATCACATCCCTTTTCTATACGTGATTATCTCAGGTGTTGTGCTAGTGCTTGTTGTCAGACATGGTTGTAACTGGTGTTGCTCACCTTGGTGTGAGGACCAAGTGATGTATTATCTGTCTTGTAGGCAGTGAGAGATGAAAAACTGAAGTGCTTCTCCACTGTAGCTGTGAGAACATATTCCTCGTGATTCTCTCAGATGACTTTTTATATGATGTGCAAAGGCAAATACATTGCCAGTTCACCTTTCTTTGATGTTAAATCTTCAACAGGCATTTTAACAACAACCTCTTGCCACGTAGATTTATTTCAATTTATGAAGACTAGTTTCTTTATTCTTATAGGACTAATGGGCAGAAGTAGCCCAGAAATTTTACCAAAAAATGAAAGAGGAGAACCTGGATCTCTTCTGAATACAATTGTAGGGCAGTGAACATCTGCCACCATAGAAGGTGCAGAGGGTTCCGACAGTCTTCTCCACCCCTACAGCATCTGACATGATGAGGTAGTTTAATGCTCTCTATTGCTTCCTTTCTTTTTTTTTTTTTTTCTCCTTTTATTTTGGATGTGGGCAGTTCTCTGAAAAATTATGCTATCTGCAACTTTTTTGCAAAGAGATTTATGTTTGACTGGAGGCTAGGAGTGCCTTGTCCTGGCCTGATGTTAATCTCCCTAGCATTGTCTCAGTAAATGACTTCTGGTCGCCACTTTCTGCCAGTGGTTTATGCCATACAAAAAGGCCGCATTCCTCCAAATCCATCAGTGGTTTATAGCACTGGGTACATTGCTCCAGCATCTCACTTCTTTTAAAAAAGAGGCTGAACAGTCTGATGAGAAAGAGATACAGTGGGGATGTCTGGTCATGACTACCATGCTTTCTTCTGCCAGAAATCATTGGGCCAAGAAGGAAGTGTGTTCTTCAGGGGTCTGGCATTTGAAGTTGTTTATCAGCAAAGGCTCTTCATTAATGAAAGATAGGCCTTGTCTTTCATGGGATGGGACAGAGCTGGGAGCAAAAAAAAAAGCAGCATCTCTGCCCATCAAACCCACTGGCACTGCATTTCAGAGCAAACTGTGCCTCTTTCCTCAAGTATCCTGACTGCGTAGCACAACTACTGGTGCATGGGTAACAACACACCTACCGCTATTTCAGTGTACTTTAGTTCTCTAGGGCTTGGTTCAAGCAGGATGAGAGCTGCCTTCTGCCACGTAAGCAGTTATTTCTGTGCCATGGGATGGGGGAGGGAGTCTGCTGCACTAGTGTGGGATCTGTATTTTAATCTGCTGCTGATGGAACATACACATGTATCCCATCTGTATCCCATCATTGTATGATGACAGGTAGCTTCCTCTTCCTTTTAAAAAGAAGAGCTGGTATGCAAAAATAACTGTATTAAAAGATCTTTTTAAAGCCACAATGTTAGCAAAATTATGACATGAGTACTTATAATATGGTCTCTAATTGTGTTTTCTTTTTCTTTGGGAAATTGCCATCTGCAGAAGGAGTGATGTTTAGTGTGTGAATCAGTGATATGCAGTGAAAAAGGTGTCTGGTTGTACATCTAATTTCTCTTTTTCCCATAAAATTCACAGATGTATAAACAATGACCTTGTAATTAGATGACCATTTAGTTCTTGGTCCCCAACTCTCGTTTAGTTGTCCTTTTTGAAAGCTTACAGAAATACTTAATTAAAGTTGTGGTTGGCTGTCATAAGAACCACACACTTCATTTCCTGGGTGCTCAGCTGAGATCTGGAAATTCTGGTTTTAATCTCGGTTACAAAGCCTTTGCACCTGACATTGCTGAGGCTTAGCACCTTTGGCAGAAGGCCTACTGGGATGCAAATGGACTGGGGCTCGGGACATTGTTAGTTGTAGCCCTTGCCTCTGGTTCCTCTAGTGACCTTTGGCAGGTAATTCTGAGTTCCCATCTCAGTTTCTGTCTGCAAGGTGGAGACAGAAATAACTTCCTTCATTGTCTGCAAAGTACTTGGACACCATGTTGAAAGTCCCATGGGACAACCCAGGAGCAAGTGGTGTGACTTGGGCATGTTAGTACTGGCACTTCTGAGCTTGAGGGTGCTCTGACACCACAGCTGCTTCAAGCCTTTCACTGCAGACTGATGGGCACAGAATACGTATGGACATAACTGCTTTTCCCCTGCTACTCTCATATGTCACCGTCATTTACAGATTAGCTGTACATAGTTTCTCTTTTATGTTACTGGCAGTGTAAGGTTTAAAGCCAAAACAAATTCTCACCCAAGAAGTCAGTCCGTCACCACCTCCTCCAATCTAATCAAAGGTTGTGTAAGATACATATACATTTATATACACACAATTCTGTGCATATATGTGTGTGTATATATATCCATTTAGATATTTAAAAAATACTTTGTACACATGAAAATTACTTTATTTTAAATGAAAAAAGTCAGGTCTTTAATCCCTAGTACATCAAATATTACCTTTAGTTATGTGGGAAGAGAGTTGAGGAGGATATTAAAGCCTGAAATTATTGAGCTGTTTGTAGAATTAGTTAGTGAACGTGGGCAATAATCTGTGGTTTAAAAAGCAAAATCCCCAAGGATTTTGAGTCCATGTGTTCAGTGTACATGCATGGCCTGTCTATCTAATAGATCAATATTTCACAGACCAAGAACAATTTACATGACAGACTGTAAATTATAATGGCTCCAAAACCAGCCAGTATAAATGGATTCTAAGCAGCGTGAATCAATAACAGACGCTTCTCTAATAGCTTCCCCACTGCTGGTGGGAGACAAAAGCTGAAACACCACATCTGTTGTTCTGTTGCCACCTTGGGAATGCCTGATACTATGTATCCCATCCAGATCTTTGTTCTGGTCAATTTTTTTACATTTTCTATTGAAAATCTTGGCAGGGTAACTTACAGCCCTGTGTGGAAACTTAAGATCCTCACTGTTCGTGCCTAAGCATATCAACCTTCTTGTATATACAGGTGTACAGCTGGCATTTATTTAAGCACAATGTCCCATTGGCTTCATAGCCAGATGTCAGGAATGGCACAGTATGGTTTTGTGGGACACATGGTTTTGTCCCCAGTGGTAAGTCTCAGCAACATAATGATGATTAGGTAGTTAATACTTCTGAAATGCTAAGTGTTGATCATGGAGAGACACACTGTTGCTAAGGATTTCCAAAGGGACACAGTCTACCTCAGACAGCCCTAATTCTCTGTCTTCTTCTGTCACACCTATAAAATATTCACGTGAGCTACTCCTCCGAAAGTGCTCCTGCTCAGTTTGCTAATAGCCTTTTTCATTTGTTTGTTCTAGTAAAAGAGTTAATTGATCTCTTCTATGCTTTGGTAGATTTGTAATGAATTTTCTGCACTTTTCTCTTTCTGACTCTCAGGTCCCTTGCTCTTTCTCCTTGGATCTCAGCCATTATTGAGCTCCTTTAATTTTCTTCCTTTTTTAACAAACTCTCATTCATTCCTGATGATTCTACTATGCCTTCTTCCATGACATGTTGCATTTTTTCATTTATTTTGTGTGGGTTATGGGTAAAGAAACAGCCTTCCCCTCAGAAAAACAAAGCAAACCAAGCCAAGCCAAGCCAAGCCAAGCCAAGCCAAACCAAACCAAACCAAACCAAACCAAACCAAACCAAACCAAACCACAAGACCCCAAACAAACCAAAACCAACCAAAAAACCCAAAGGCAAGTCCTCCTTCCCCAGCAATCTCTGATTCAACAACTGTGTGGTTTATATACATCTACTGGTGATAGGAGTGAAAGCTAACCTCCGTCCCTGCCATCATTGTTCACTTAGCCCCACTCCCATTAGCCTGATCCCTCTGTCCCAATAGTCTCTCTACTTCTGATCCCTGTTCATTGTCCCCCACCCCTCTGCATGGTGGTTTTGAACTGTGAGTTGTGTGAGGACTTGTCCGCTAGTACCTGTACTTTCAAAGAGGTGTGGATTTTATGAGGTTATACATGTGAAAATAGGACATTAAGATTCTCACTTTTTCTTCCCCTCTCCCAACTTTTCTCTGTTTCTATTGAACTGTAATTAATTCTCTGATTTCTAGTTTAATTTTCTTAAGGTCTATCTGACAGCTGAATGTTAATATGTCTAAGAAAGGATTTCTTACTCTCCTCCTCCCTTCCAAAAAACCTCTCTTGTCTTCATTCCCAGTTCTAGTTATTGGTGTGAACAGAGGGCTCTGTTATTTCTGTCTCCATAGCATTTCATCATTTCAGTATCATCTTTAGTTCCCCTGGTTTTCCCTCACTTCTTCACTGCTTGGTTAAGTGTTTTTATAATGATCTTGTATGTATGTCTTTCCTATCTAATCACATCACTAAAACTGCTGTAATACACACTCTGTATAATATACATAGGCTGAAATACAGTCTGTAAATCTACTGCTAAGATTTCCCCTTCCTCCCCTCTGCACACATCTACTCTCACACACCCCCTCTGCTATTCACTGTCGCAGTTGTGTTCCCAGTTTTTTCCGTCTCTCTGCTAGCACTTTTTCTTTCAGTTATTAAATTGAAGCTTCTTCTGCCTTTCAGAAAGCACAAGAAATCAGATCCTCGTTATAGACCTGCTCTTCTCTTCTTTGCCTATTCACCCTGCATCCTTCAAAAGTGCATTTCCTCAGGATGTCCCATAGTCATGAAATTGCCAGTCAGTCGTGGTCACTGACGTACATATTCCTCGTTGCACTCTTCTTTCTTGTAAGTGTGAACAATCTGGTACAAGAGCTGTGTTAATGATTTGCCACAGATTGTCTTTTGCACAGGTCAGTGTATGTGTCTGATACTCTAAAAATTAAAAACTGTAATGGATGACTGGCATGAAAAGGAGGAAGAAACAGTGGATAGGGGTACGGCAAGTGAATTAGCACTGAAGACAGTTAGAGCTGCCTGGTCAGTCTTATTGGAATAGTGTCTTTCTAAGCCTCGGGGAAAATACTATACATTGCTTGGTGCATTTCTGCATATAAAAGGGATAGGAGTGGAAAAGATGAAGAAACAAAACAGTCTTTTTTTTCCTTTGCAGTAATCCATAGATGCTTGGCTGAGATGGGCTAATATTAAAATGAAAGCACATTGTCACACTCTTCCCACACCTCCAAGCAACAGACTGAACTATACATAAGAGACAGTACTCCCTAACATCTGACTGAAACACATTTGCTTTCACTGTGCCAAGAGGAGGATGGAAATGGTATCAACACCTTGCTTTAAAAATGCTGTGAGCAAAGATTTAAAAAAGAAAAAAGAACAGAAGAAGGCGGCTTATATTTGGAGCTCAAATTGTGATTTACACTGACAATTTCAGTGGTAAGCAATTCCATTGGGTTTTTTTTCCATTTTAGAGTTTTTTACCTCTTAGCTGTCCTTGAAGCTATAAACCACCTCAAGCACAGTAAACCAACAGCAGCTGTAGCTTTCTCTTAGGCAACATTACCTGTTCTTTGCTGGCCTCCCTGCCCCTAAAACCAAGATATATTATGAATGTATGACATAAGCATCTTTCCCTCCCTCCCTCCCTCCCTCCCTCCCTTCTTGCCTTCCTGCCTTCCCGCCTTCCTTCTCTTCCTCCTTCCTTTCTTTCTTCCTTCTTCTTGCCTTCCTTCCTCCTCTCCTTCTTGCCTGACTTCCTCCTTCCTTCCTGCCTTCCCGCCTTCCTGCCTTCCTGCCTTCCCACCTGTCTTCCCTTCCTCCTTCCTTCCTTCCTTCACTCCCTCTTGCCTGCCTTTCTCCTTCCTTCCTTCCTTCCTTCTTTCCTTCCTTCCTTCCTTCCTTCCTTCCTTCCTTCCTTCCTTCCTTCCTTCCTTCCTTCCTTCCTTCCTTCCTTCCTTCCTTCCTTCCTTCCTTCCTTCCTTCCTTCCTTCCTTCCTTCCTTCCTTCCTTCCTTCCTTCCTCCCTCACTCCCGATATGTGGTCTATTGTGATTCCTTAAGACTTATAAATGTCAGTCCTTCCCCCAGCCTCCCCCCACCAGATTCTGCTGTTTCAGTTCTCCAACATCTCTTGCTATATATAGCCAATTTGTCTAACTGAGCAGAAAAAAAACCCCTTTACTTTCTGTAGGGAATACCAGCAAAGCAGCAAATATTGCCATGGCAACAAGCCTCTCAATCCATCAGACTCCTGCAGTATCTAATACATAATCTGTAAGGTGGGGACCAGTGTTGAAAAATCAACATGACATATTGTCACTTCAGGATTTAATATCCCTTCCCCATGACCTTAATTAGCTCACCTTATTTTGGGTAATTATTCAATTTCTGATAGAAACTTCTATTTTATTTTGCTTTACTGAGGAAGCTAATGTGTGAGCTGCCTTCATTAAACTGAAACTTTTGACTTTTTCCCCACAAACATGCCACAAAATGGGAGTTTCTATAGTAACACACAATGCAGACTTAATTTGAAATTATAATCTCTTGATAAAGATAAGATTCCCCCTGCCCCCTTCTCAGTGCATTTTCTTTAAAAAAAAAAAAAAATTGGTTTTGCCACAGTGGTATACCTCTCTTCTGTTCCAAAGGAAGTTTGAAAAGAGTTTCTTAAAATTAAAAACCATCATCTAACAGCACTGCTGAAGTTAAAAATACACATTCTCAGCACTCATTTTTCTTGTACATTATAAATGTTGTATAATTTGGTTGCTTTTTGGCCTCCTCTTATTCGTAAATTATTAAATTATTTGGCTATGCCTGTTTGTTTGTTTAATGCTGTGGAAAAAGGATAACTGCATTTAAGCCAACAACACTTGCAAGGGTTACTGGAAAGGCCTTTATTGAGTTTAATGACAGGCCTTGGATTTTCACCCTAGTTTTCTGAGACATATACTATTATGGAGTCTGTTTATTGCTCATTCAATGTGACAACTTAAAAAAAAATTAATCCAATTTGAACAGCATTTAAGAAGCATTTCCAGGTCTTCTTCTGCTGAGTGGGAAGATGTAGATCTGCAAGACTTTCTGTTGAGGATTTGGAAGTGGAGGTGGGAAGGAGGGAGAAGAGAAGGCTTTGATTACAGTTGGGGTGTCCAAAATAGGAGCATGCAGGAGTGAAATGTTTCGTGGAGAACTGGACTTTCCTAGTAAGGCAGAGGGAGTCAACCAGCCGCTCCTAAACACCGGGGTGTTTGGGGATGGAATTGACACCTACTGGAAATGGCCCATGTGTAAATCGTTTGACGCACCAACTCTCATCAAATCAATTCCACAGAATGAAGCCTAAATCCCACTGTTAGTCCCTCCCACCAACAAAGTTTCTCCAGGGCTTCAAATTAGGCTCCTCATGGCCAGGAGGTTTACCATTTGGACATCCATTCAAGCTGTGAAAGTGGCCATAGAGACCACTGCCTCCTTCTCCTTGTGGCTCTGCATCTCAGAGGGAGGGACTCTTGGTTATGGACCCCTGACTGTTCTTCATGGGCATTTGAACAAAGCTCTACAGATGTTTCTGAACAGCAAACAACAGAGTTATGCCAACAGCCTGACTCAAGCTTTGCTACCAGTCCACCTATTTGCCAACAGGTTTCTGCGTGGTTGTTTCACGCCTACCCCAAAAGAGAAGAAAGGGTAAACTGTACTGATTTGAAGAAATGTACTTTAAAATTAGACCATTTCAAGCTGCTTTGAAATGTGGTCATTTTAAATGTTGCCCTCATACCTGCAAAGCGTTTTTTTTTTTTCCCCAGCAGCCTTTGGGAGTTCTGTAAATGTCAGTCAACAATGTGGCAAAACCCAGAGCAGAATCTCTTGCAGTAGGGGCATAGAATGAACTGAGACAACACTGGCTTTTAAAAACCTATCACAAGCTCAAGACATTGCAACACAACAATATTTAAGACCTTGACACTGGCAGTCTTTTCATTTTGTGGGCTGTTCTACCTGACTAGCAGTCAGTGGGGTCATACCCTAATGCAGGGGTCTACCTGTTCAAAGTTACTGACATAAAGAAATAATTTAAATGAGTTCATGAGTCTCTCTCCTTCCTTTTCATGTTAACATCATGGGCACCTTATAACGTTAGGGAGGCAGAAAAACAGTAGGAATTTTTCTGTTCACTTTAATGGGCTTTGTACCATGCTTTTCATGAATTCATTTTTAAACATTACAGCCCAGCACATATGATTGAATGGATACTAAAAATATGCAGCATTCACCCACAAATTAGTATGACAGCATGAGTTATTTGTGCCTTAAATAGTAATACTCCCCTAAATAATAATGTTATCACCAAAAAGACACTCAACCGCATGCAAGAGCAATATGCCATAGGAAACAAACTGACTTAGCAGGAGGTCTGTAGATAGTTCTTTTCTGTCTTATTAAAAAAAAAAAGAAAAGATAAGAAATGTGTGCCAATACACCATCCTATATTTCAGTAGGTTTCAGAGGAAAATATTCTCTGCCTATGATTAAAATAACTATTCAAACAATACTAGAAAACAGAGCAGAACAGATATTTAAACTGTCTCCTATATCTGTCAAGTGAAAGTATAGGTTTTCTAAACTCGACAGAAATGTGCCACTTTTAAGGACAAGTAATCATGCTATTTACTGTCCCTTTGATTTGCAGCTAGGTTAGCAAACGCTTCATGACACGTGACATGACTCCATTGTGTAAGTTCGTAGGAGCAACAGAGGAAACCTGCGATGTAGATATAGCAGGCTCAGCTTGACAATGATAAATATGTCAGATGATGACAATCATTCTGTGAATTTAGTTCTTGTGAGTGAACGAAAATGGTAATTTAAAGTGTCATGATTTGGAAGCATAATCATCTCTGTATCAGTCATTCACAATCAGTTGTAGTAGAACGGAGCCTGATGTTGTTCCATGCATAAAGTGTGAGCTGCATGAAGACATATGGATACAGATGGGGAGTCAGACAGGAGCATCAGATCTGACCTCCTAGATAAAGCAACCAATTAAATTTCACCCGAGGACTGAGCCCAATCACTTACATACCACTAAAATTTGACTGACTTGATGGAGATGAGGTGGAAAGTATGTGTTTATACAAGTCAAATATATTGCAGATTTTGTCTCCAGTCTCTGTCCACACTGCTCTCAGTCCCCACGCTAGCTGGGTGAGGAAGAACCCAGCTGGGGAAGGACAGGGCTCAGAGAAAGCCCTTGTAACTGTGGCCAGTGACTTTTCTCAGCTTCAGAAGTGTCGTGGGTTTTCTGTCTCTTTGTAAGCTGCTACCTTGCCTTTGGGAATTCGATAGGATCTCTGAGGTCTTGGGAACAAACCGGAATAGTTTTGTAGGTATGCTTAGAGCTCTTACTACTGCTCAGGTGGACACAGGTGGCCCATACTGACACTGGATTAAAAGGGTCCTCGGCCTTAAAACTATAGGAAGACAGGGAAAGTTATCTTATAACTGCTGAGTGATACTCCTAATGTGGGGCTGGTGGTGGTGATGGTAACGTAATAGGTGGTGTTAATAGGTGTTGAAAAGGGAGATAGAAACCAACCTCTCAAGCAGACTGATGTGAAGTCCTTCTGTGGAACCATCCACAGAAGAACGTTTTGCCTAGTCTTTACTGGTTACTAGATCACTTCCTTCTAACCTTCTTCCTAGTGGATCATCTCCTTCTAACTCCTTGTATTTGAATGTCTGAGTTACTAAACTGCATGTTTGTAGCCCACCAGCTCATGTCTACCAGGATTCTTTTAAACTCTTTATCTACTCTATAGTACTTTGTGGCAATGTGTTTCATAGGCTGCATGCTCTATGAAAAGTATTTTCTCAGATGTGATGGCATTAAGGTTTTCTGATATCTGTCTTTTGCCATCTCTCCTGTTGACAAGTTGGTGCTGTCAGGAAGGGTAAAGAGAAATGCATTTATCTAAGGTACCATTCCATCAGTTGGGCTGAAATTACCTGTCTCTGTCCTGAGGAAACATGGGATTTTATTTTGGATGAATATTGATTTTGATGAGTTAACTCAGCTCAACAATGGTCAACTCTAGCAGCTTGCTTTTTTTTTTTCTCTCTCTTTTTTTTTTTTTTTTGTGAAGACATAAGTCATTAAGCCAAACTAAGAACAGAAAGTCAAGTTTGGGCTCCAACTCCAATATCCAATGGAAGACTTCCAGATGAAAGGGGATATGCCAATGCAAGAGCTAGGCTTCTCAAAGTAACTTTGCTGCTGCTACTTCTGTGTTGAGAGTGAAAGAAACACTGCATTTCTTAAGCATTCCTTTTTAATTGCCAATTAGGTGAGTAAAAGCTGCATGCCTGCTTTTTCTGCTACTGGTATTCTTTTTCTTTTGTGCAAGCCTTTCTGTTTTCCATTATTTCACTTACAGGTATGTGGATTAAGAAATGTGCTTATGAAGTATGATGATGACAAAGTGGAGGGAGTTCTGCAAAGAACAACCAGGACTGGAGGCCCTGAATGCTGAAGTGGACTGTAAAATCTAACTCTGCAGTTTAATTATGAGATGATTAGAAAGGGTCTCTGCAAGCTGGCAAATATTTGAAGAGGGGAGATAGGGGAATTATTTACAGGAGGGCTGATAATAGGAAGAAGGAGCACTCTCTCGTTATATGGCAGAATTTCATGCAGTGCACAGTGCTAACAGTGAGGATCGGCAGGTGCACACAACTGTGTCCTCCCTTTCCTGCAGAAAGATATGCCTGTGCAACATGCTGGGCTGAGACAGCAAAGGGAGCAATGCTGAAGACTGGGACAGACTGATGTTGGGGTGCAGAACAGCCCCATTGCACAGTCACTGCTATCCCTACATCTGGAAACAGTGCTGCGCTGACTCAAAGGAGGACAGATCTTACAGGTCTCTTCCTCCTTGTTGGTTTATATTTTAACAGCTCTCTTACTGTTGGCAATGACTCTCACTGGAGTCTTTTTGGTTTTCTCCTCCATGTAGTTCAAGATATTTTATGGTAAAAGGAATAGTGGTAAATAAAGTTAGAAGAGCCTGAGCTATGAGTGCAGGAAGTGGTTCAGAAATAATACACTTTGAATTAATGTGTTCCGTGCACAAGACAGAGTTTGACTTGTAGGCATTATTTTGCCTGTAATATGGTTAATATGGTCCCTGTCATCCCCTGTCAAATGTTTGAAGAGAAATGGAGGCACGTGAAAAATACAGGGAGAATATAGTCTAGATTTAGGGATGAATTTAATACCCGATTATAAAGCTTTTAAAAGACATCTGTCAAAAATGCCACGATAAGACCTCTCCCTCATTGTTTATATTGAATAATGCAACTGGGCCCTTTTTCAAATGAAGTGGGGTATTTCTCTTTCACATCAAATAGTTTATCCTACCATGTTCTATGATATTTACCATTCATTGATTCTGGATGCCATTGCAACTCATTTTCATAGTCTAAGGGTTTCAAAATCCAATACATTTATGGTACTACCTGTTCAACAGCTGCTCTTGTACATCTCAGATACATTTTTTTTCTGTATTGTTTTTCCCTTAACTGTTGACCAGTATTCTTTGCTATTCATCACACTATGCTTATTTCCTAGAACTAAAATCTATTATGGTCTCTTATCTGCTTGATAGCTCAATAAGCCTGATCCAGGTCAGACATTTTTCTACAGCTTTCGGAAATGTTCATCCTGTTTTTCACCATTTAATTCAACCCATCTGCTCTCTGTGAAGACAATTGATTAGACATTTTTAACGACTTCTTTATCCTGAGAGAATATGAACTTCCTGCTCTTTGCATATACAGTGTGGGCTTTTCTTTCAGCACTGCACACTGCTCACTTCTCCAACTGAAGTCCGTTGTTGGTTAACCTTTGTAAGAGATAAGTGCATGTTAAATAAATACAGAAAAAGCTCTGCATTAGAAGAGCATTAAAATTGTGAAGCCAAGCCCCAAATAGCTGGAAATAGACAGTTAAGGATGCAATGCCAACTGGCCCAGATGTGAACGTGCCCATATTATTCAGGGTACGATGAGAAAATGTCTCAAAAAAGGCTTTAGCCACCTAACTGACATTTTTGGCAGCTCAGTCCCATACCAAGGTCCTCAAAAACTGGTACTTAAAATCTGAAGTGACTTCAGCTTTCAGTATTAAATATCTGCACATGCTTAAACTAATTCTGGACATGCCCAGAAACACTGGGCATGTATTTCCCCTCTGAAGACTGTCTTATACCTAAATGTATCTCATACCAAATCTCTCATGGATTCACAATTCTGCCCTACTGCTGATCAGAAGATGTTATTGCAATATGACTGTGGATTGGGTTCTGTAGAAAGCAGTGCTGTGGGAAGCTGTGAAGGTGGTTATCTAATAGCTTTGTGTCTAGACCACTTAGATTTAGTATAGGAGATGAGTGTTTGCTCTGGGAAGCATGCGACTGAAAACCCCAGCTTTGCTGTGCCATGGACCGTAGCAATGCAAAGGAAAGACACTGAGAATTCTTAAATCGTTTCAGACTGACTGTAGCCTCTGTTTTAGAAATGGGTGATCCTGAGCCATTAAAAGTAAGGGAAGTATTGAAACACACACCTACTCTGGAAAATGACAACCTCAATAGAATAAATGTTGTTAAAGGTGTTTCAATAAGAAGCGGTACAATGTAGCCTATATGTAATCACTGTCCCTAAGTAGAAAACCAGAAATTTTTGCTTTGTTCATAATTCAGCTCTTGGTTATCTCATCCCTGATATTTTGAGTTTAATTTTCACAAAGATTTTAGCTTAGCAGAGTAATATTAGCAATGCTATAAAAATTTAATATGTTTTTGAAAAATCTAAACTTCTAGAATCATATGACTATATGAGAGTCTTGGTTTTCATTTGGGAAAAAACATTTCTGTCCCTCACACTTACAGAGAGAAATTAAAGACAAGACCCTTAAAAGCTCAGAGAATGCAAAGCAAATACTCTTCACATTGTTGTGTACTGAGGACTGGAAATACTGTCAATCAGCTTCCTGATTAAGACAAGTTTCTTTTGTTTCTTATTGCATATATAAGTTCACAGTTCTTTGAAGCCCCTGCCAGTGCATCACTGACATAATAGAACTTCTTGCTTTCTTGCATAATGAACTCCTGTTTTAGAATTTCACTCTACTCTCAAAACCTGACCTTTACCATGAAGAATAGACTGTATTTTCATTTAATGTTAATGGCATAGTTCTTTCTGTTCTTTTCATTATATGCATCAGCTAATTTCTGCTTAAATAATAACAACAATATTAATATTAATAATAATAATAAAAAAATACACATTCTGGTTACTTGTAATTTAAATTTGACCAAAGATTTAAGGAGTTAATTTTGAAATAAATGTTATCAACCTATATATACAGTATTGAATCAACAATAACTAGATGTTTGACTTAATAAAACATTTATCTCTATGGCTTAATATTTGCTACAAAACTACTCCTCCAGAAATAACTATCACAACAGAACTCTTTTCCTACTGAAAAGTAAGAGATGATGAAAATACATATTGTGGGAAAACCAGCCTTCCTATCCTACTCTAGGCGTGCCCTTATCGAAAGGCTAACCATGAAAGGATAATTGGGTATCTTGAAAATAAATGACTCTAACTTCCTCAAGCATGGCCAAATGTCTTTCTTGAATGAGTTTTCTGAAGGCTTTGGAGTTTTTGCACTTGAATTGTGCATTGTAAGAATCTGTTCTTTCTAAAAAATTGATGGTACTTGGTATCAGTGGAAAATGTTGAACTGGATATTTGTACTTAGAAATACTTTCTGAGACTGAAGAATCAGTATTCTAGACTGATGAGATGGAAACTCAGGCTTTAGGATCAGTTCTTCAAAGTCTTGATTCTGTGTATGCACAACCGGTGGTGTGTTCACACAAGATAACATTCATGCATGCACCACCAACTCGTGATGTGATAGTAAATAGATTAGGTTTCTGAGCAAAGACAAAGATAAAAGGTGTAGTACTGGGAAAAAAAAAGTTGAAGTAGAAAGGTCACAATGTTCTATAGCAAGAGAGAGTATATTGGATATGTATTTACTGTAACGTACCATATGTTTTTCTTACATGTCATAAAACAATAATTCAAAATAATAAGAACTGCTCAAAAAAGTCCAGACTACCCTGGCACATGTAAATCTGAAAATGCTGTGACTTTTAAGTAACTCAAAGCAGAAACATTTTTCTCTTTATAAACCATCTCTACAAGTATGAGCGTGCAATAGGGACACTTCAGATTCAGACGCTGGAGACAAGAAAAAGAAAGCTTTTGGGAAAAACACTCCATCACAAACCAGATTATCTCCTAGGGTTTGTCTGCTCCTGAAATTCTTTCAGGTTAGCTTTATTTTATTTTTTTTACCTCCCTGAGTAAAATTCATAGCATCCATAATTCAGAAGATTTTATCTGGAGTCATCTAAGGTCTCAGTATTCATTATTTCACTGTCTTTGGAAGTAAATTACAGACATTCAGAGTACACATTTTTGTAACAAATGAAGGAACATCCTTATTTTAAACCAACTCTTCTGCCTCTGGCTGTCCTCATGCAGGTGTATCATGTGGTAGCAGAACAAACATGACTGTTTACTGATGTGCCCCTTAATTGGATGTCATTTCCCTGTTTAAATGCTTTAAGGCAGCCAACCATGCCCATTTTCGATTCTAGCCGGTAGCAAGTTCACACTGCTCATGTCACACATTGATTATGCTGCAGCCATCATATGGCACACTAGATCCATGCTTCTGCATAATTTGGAGCTGAGACCTTGGACATCCTCATTACCTTAGGGATAAGAGTTTGTACACACTCGTCTGTACACCAGTGACCTGGAGACCTCAGAGCTCAGTCTGGATGAAAGAGAAGGGACACACTCATATTCTCACTTGGTTTACAGCAAAGAGCACATCTCTGGCAGGGCTTTTAGAAATATCAGGACCCTGAGGAGAGCTTTGCAGGTGCCATCCAAGCTAGTGAGCCATCATGTTGCAAAAGAAGCAACCAGCTAGCCCCTGACATAAGGTAGACATTCCACAGATGCCAGTTAGGAGCTGTGATGTAGACAGCTTGCTTTCACCCAAGGCAACTCAGGAACATGCTGCACACCTTGACTAGCTGGATAGCAGGAGGAGAAACTGATGGAATTAGAGAGGAAATTCCTTTCAATATCATAACACTGGACCCTAAAAGGACTTTTCTAAGGTAATATCAGGGCATCACTGTATTTGGCTACTCACCAAAAGTCTTGTAATAATTCTCATTCCCCAAAGTATTCAAAATGGTGATCATTCCTGAGAACTGAAGCATTCCGAACCGGATGTTTCTTTGAATAACTAATTTTTCATCTTGGCCAAATACATCAGGCTGAACATCTAGTACCTTCCTGTATTGCTTAATAGTTGCTCTCCTACCTTGCTTGCTGTGCTTTAGCTATTCACAGGCAAGATGATGGCATCATTTGGGTTAAAAATGGCCACCAGTGCATGGGAAGCATGAGAATAACAGGGACAGAAGAAAACAAAAGCCATTGGGAAAACAATTTTGTTCCTGGTTTCATTTATATGCTCAGCTTTTTAAGTATTCTAAGATTATATGAGGTAAATTGCCTAACTCAGGCTATAAAGAAATTTCAAAATGCGTATGGATTTTAAAGCATTATAAAGGAATTCTTGGACAGCTCCCTGGGGCTCAATGTAATTATGGTGGCTTTCTATTAATTCTGTGCAAGTGTTGTCAAATAATAACTTGGGGCAAAGAGTGGTCCTATTTTGGTATGCATTTCTGCTTCTCTATCAGCTCTAAGGGACTATCCCAAAAATTTAACACATTTCTTTCTAGTTTGCACTATTACTGTTGTATTAAAATGATTTTCCCTCTCACTTTTTTTTTTTTTAACTTTCAAGGCAGACAGTTCTCTCAACACACACAAGTACAGGGCTCCTGTCATGATACCTCATATCTTTCCATCATCATAAAGGTCCTACAGAAATAGGACAGAAAGTATTAAAACATTTTTTTTTCCTTACCAATCTTCCCTACAATGCAACAGATCCTCTGAGAATGGAAATACAATATGTGACAAAAATACAGACTGTTATCCCTGCTGGTGAAGATAACAGACTTGCAATAACTACTGCATCAGTGTTCTCTCAGTCTTCCTTTCAGTGTGCAATGTGACGTGAACCTCAAGTACAGGGATTTTCTTACTGCAGAAACATCCAGAGAATCTTTATGGAGAAGAAGGGGCAGAGAGCAGTGCTTAGTAACTTCATCAGAGCATTTTGATAGAGAGAAAAAGATAGAGCACTGGAGGGAAGGTGATTGATTTTTTCTGGAGCTGTGCAAAGACGTGAACAGAGGAAAGAGACAAGAAGCACAGCTCTTGGGTGAAACTGAAAGGCAAATATTGATTTTGTTATATTAGTAACATGATCAAGCCATTTCTTGAGGCCTTTGAAACCCTCTTTGAAACCTTTCTTTATTTTCTCACTTCCAAGAAAAAGGCCCAGTAGTCCAAACTAGAGGCCCACCCTATGCCAACTTGTTGCTTCCCCATTCCATTTTTTTCCTTTTAATCTGCATTGTCTTTAAAATGAGCATTGTAGTACGTTCACTAAGAATTTTCTTTCCAGCTTGCAATGCAGTTTGTGATTTATTAAAAATATTTTAAAAGGTCATGAAATAATCTGAAATTTTCATAAAAGACTTGCATGAAGTATGAACCAATCCTCATACAAAGCAGCAGTAAATCCTTTTAAGAAGCATGCTATCTTAAAGAAGCCAAATAAAAGTAATTCACAAGACAAACATGAATCCTAAAGGAACTGCACAGTGCATTTTTGAGCTCGTGTTCCTGATCAGTTATAAAGTTTTATGGAGGCTGCTCCTCTGACTCTTCAGACCATTCAGAAAGTCTGCTTTCCCCTAACACTTTTTGGTGAGATTCCTTCACCTTGTTTCAGAAAGGTTGTGCAAAGCCCAGCAAGTACCTAACGCATAGGGCAGATACTATTTATCTGCTTCCACCTTTGATAACAGGTTCCTCCATTGTTCCATCCATCTCCCACCCATCCATCAAGACAGAATTATACAGCTAACCAGTGTCCAGTAGTGCCAGAAGTGATGGGGTCACAGGATGTTTCTAAGAATTACATTGTACATCTACAGAGATTAATGGAGCAAAAGTACCATTCCTTATAGCAGACAGTTTCTCTAGGGTCTAGTATCATTGTCCTTTTGAGTCTTGCTAAACTGTAATGTTGACCTTTCCACTGTTACCACCTAGACTTTGCTGCACCATGGAGAAATACTTCTTTTTACTTATGAATACTGCAGAAAATATAGGAATGTGGATCCTGTTGGTAGCTCAAAAAATTGAAAATCTCATCTATGAATCTCCCTTAGAAACTTGAATTTTGCCAGGTCTTATGAGATGCAGACAGTGGGGGAGAAGAAGAAACAGACAGAACAGCATTCAGATAACAATACACACCTCCATGGCAAGAACTCCAAGTGCTTTAATGACAGTTTAACTACCCACAGTAGGTTGCCATGTATCTTATGCCATTGCCTGTAGTCTGCTACTGATTAGCAATGCTCTTCCCCACAGGGAGAGGAGCTCTCAGGTTGACTTCTGCATCCTGTAGCTGTGCCTGAAGCTTTAGGAATAGGGCCTTTGCTATATGGATGTTCTGTTGCTTCTATTGCATCTTCCAGGTCTGCAGCACTTTTTTGTGGAATAGATTGTTTCTGATACCGAAATCATTTTTTATAGCTAGTAGTGGTGACTTTGCCCTGCAATGGCATATGTAAGGAGATACAGAGAAAGATTTCAAAAGGAAGTGAAGTGAACTGGGAGAGCAAAAAGGCAGGTAAGTGCTACACTAGGAACAGTCCTTCTGTATGCAAACAGAAAAAATTAACTGGAAACAACTTTATACTGTAAATCAGTCTTATGCATGTCTGTGTTTCTGTCTTTCTATAGCCTCTGGTTAAGCAGAGTAAAAGATTTCTCCATTTTAAAGTCAATTTATTTAAGTTTGCATAGGCTGTGGAGCTAGATAAGTTTTGGGAAAGACAGTGTTTTGCCAGGATTTTGTCCTAAATTGTCTCCATATTTTGTCCAGAAACAGATTATCCAATCTGAGCCTCTCAGCTGCCAGTGTTTATAGGCACTACTCCATTATCTAGATCCCATATTATGGCAGAAGTACAAACTACCTCTTGTTGGTTACATATTTAAGACAACGCACACCTCCTAGAAACCAGTGAAATCAATGGAAAGCTTTCCACATATATCTCTGGGCATAATTCTTGTTGGATGAAGCTGGCACAGGCGACAATCCTTAATAATTGCACTGCATTTAGTGCGACCTTTTCTAAGCTTGTGAAGGAATGTATGCGCTAACCTGAATCAAGTAAATTAGGCACTCATTAAATCCACAAGTAGTTACATTCTATTTCAGTAAAACTCAGGCTCATGAAGTCAAACATGCAGTAGCTGCTTTGCTGGATTTAGGTCCAAATACAGGTGATTGAAACAGTGCATGAAGAAAATAGCGGTCCTTGTTTTGGGGATTCCTTTTTTGTTTTTAGGAGTGGAATGATTTATGATGAAGTTAGGAGCGAAGACAGGGCTGAATGAGATCCCTGAATGCAAGCACTATTTTCTGGTTTTGTGGCATTATGTAAGGGAGGGGGACAGATGGAAAAAGAAAGTGGTTGAACTTCCTATTTGTACTCACTCATCGACTCTGTCAATTTGGCCATCTCTGTTTCTCTTTTGGGCTTCTCCTGGGGGAACAGACAAAATAAAAAACAAATATATATATAAATATAAATACACTTGAGTACAAGTGGCAACGTGAAGGAAGGACATTAATCCTTTACATATTTCTATTGTATTTAGGGATTTAACTTTACTCCTAAATAGCCTGCACCTCTGGGGGCTTTTTTCTTGTAGTCTCTGCATGGTGTCAACTATGAAGTGTGAAACTTGTATTTATTTTTGTGTGTGTGTGTATCTAGCTGGAGTAATTCAAGTTATTCGATCAAAGTGATAATGGAAGAGGAAATCCTCCTCTGTTTTGTGCTCTGCACTAAAATTTGGAAGTGTGTTAGGACTTTCTGACAAAAAGAATGAAAATGACCATCCCACAAAACAGGTATACTGAAGGAAAGAAAGCACTTATTCAGAAATAAATAAATTTCAGATGGAAGCTGGAGTGAGTGGTATGATACTGGGTCTGACACTGAAACGAACTGACTGAAGTACTGCTTCATTTATTTCTTTGATACATGCGGGACTCCCAGTCAAACCTGCTTGCCTTTGTCACTTGTTTTTGGCATAATTTTTTTAATCTAATTTTGTTTCCTGTTTCAGACACTTGTTGTAGCTGTTGTTTTGACAGAAGGCTTGGTCAATCAAGAGCCCTTGGATTTGGTGAAATTCCCCTTAGCAGGGACTGATGTCCCAAAACATGCCTCAGCCAAAGCAATGGAGGCTGGGTCCAACCTCCTGATTTCAGAGCCAGAGTTTGGGCTGAATTAAAACATTCAGCCCTTCAAAGCCCTTTAAACTCTAATTAGCTGGTTTTGAGAAGATGAGATGGGGCTGCTCTCACCTTTATGATCCTTGAAACTATACAAGTATCTTTGGTGACTGAGTCCCAGGCCTATGGGTAAGCAGAGCTAGTGGTTAACCTGTCCCTTACCCCACAGCTGTCTTCAAAATGCAAACAGCCCAGATGTTCACTAGTTTTAACCACAACTGACAAGTCCAGTTGGAAAAGCCAAAGGGAAAAGGGCCGGGTGTCAACACTTACTAATAATGGATGTGGGAGCCTGCCTCCACCTCTGTTGAGGCTGCGAGAGAGGGTCTCATGGGCCATGGGTGTGCAGATGTCAGCTCTTGAGCCAAGCAGCGTTTTTTTCCCCAAAACCTCAGCAGAAGAGAGAACTTCCTCCAAAATATGACTTTAATGGGCAGCAACCCCAAACAGATCCCCCCTGCCCCCTATCTCAGCTCTAGGACAAGGTGCAGGTTTTTCGGCAGGGTGGCCTGCAGTAGCCACTGAAACGGCTGGGGACAGGATTCAGCATGGCAGCATCTCTCTTTGGCTGGGTCTGTATGAACAAACAGCGTTGGGGCAAGACACGGGCTGAGAATACTGTGAGAATGGTCCCTGCCAAGTGTTATTTGACAGTATAGACATAGTCTTCCAATGCTATTTGGCTATGACATGAGCAGACCCTGCTGCAGAGGTGCCAGGCTGTCACAAGAGCTACCCCCCCTGCTTTATTTAAAAGAGTAGGATCATCTTATGACTTGAGAGGAGGTGAGGTCTGTCCATTGCTGTCTTATCACAGTACTGGCTTCTATCTGGTGCAAAAAAATCTAAAAGAAATACTTTCTATACCAAATATGCTACTACTTGCACTTCAGAAAGCTGGACTTCTGTTAACAAAAAGCTCACATTTCATAGTAATAGAAAACACTGGAATGCATGAAACAAGCAGATAATGCTTCACAACTGTATGCATACCCCTTAGAGCATTTCATATTAAGAGAAAGGTTTAAGGTTATGTCCTGAATCTGTGGTGAGGTTAATGCTCTAAGCCATGCTGATAATGTAGCATTCAGCATCAGATTCATGCATTACTATGAAAGGAAAAAAAGGAAGAAGAAAGAAATAGCACAAGAGTGCCAGTTAAAAAACAAAAGGTCCTGTATGGCAATATAAGCTTATAGTTTATCAGGAATGAACAGTTGGGGAAGATCAATGTTGAGCCCTGAAGATGGAAGGCTGGATTTATTAGACTAATAACAAGCTGTGATTTTAAATATTAATACTTTGCTCTTGCATATTATTAAATACTTTTTACTAATGATGCGCTTTATCATAAGGACATAGGAGACTAGAATGTAATTTCCTTTTAAAGTGAAAGTCTGAAATATAATATATAATGAGAAAGTTAAAAGTTTTTGAGCATCTGAGTTCTGCTAATGATCAAATATTTGTTTTGAAGAAGCTGGTAAAGGCAAGCACTAACAGAATGTGCTGTTTCCTCCAGTAATGGCCTGAGACCACTGGCAGGTAAGCACAGAAACATTTACATGTAAAGAGACTGCATATCTTCACTGCAGCAGTTTGGGTATACCACATTAAAGAAGAAAGCTAAGGTTCTCAGGCTTACAATACTGTCACCTGTGTGAATTTCCCTATTAGAGACACAACATGAAATGGCAGACAAGATTCAACTAATTGCTGCATTTGAAAATATTGAAAGAGTTTGGTTTACTTTTCCTAAGAGAAATGACCAGGACTACTGAAGTTCTGATCTTCTTTCTTTAGAAGATAAAGGTACTCTTGTATGAATGTCATTTCTCAATAGGACAGGTTAAAAAATGACATCCCATTTTCCAGTTATTTTACTGAAAAAAATTAAACTTTTCTACTGTTATCACTGAAGTTTAGAATCTGTATGAAATTATTCTCTCAAATTTTGCTTTTTTCCCTTTCTCTAAAGATCGCTAGTACGTGCACACATACACACTATGAAGTTCTTCTGGAAACTCTAAGCAAATTTTTCCACTCATCTGTTTTATCAATATGACATATTTTAAGAAAATTGAACACATCTAAGATTAGAATTTGTGGCAGATAAAGAAGGAATTCCATCCTTTTTGACAGAATGAGTTCTAACAGATGAACTTGGGTGGAAAAAAAAAACATTAAAACATACTTTTGGTCCTGACTGCAGCAGATGTGGTTTTGAATACAGACTGGCAGCAGAGTAAGACTTGCCTTCTTTAAAATAAATAAATAAATAAATAAACAAACAAACGACGCAGTCTTTCATTTCAAGACAGAACTCCTCTTTAAGGGCAGGCTGTGGTAGTATTCCCTCCTGAGATTACTGGGTAAACAAGAATTGCCACTTCAGAAAGCACATCAAGAAAAGCAGGCCTTGTTTTTCATCTCTCCCAGCACAGTGAGGCTCATATCTTTTTTTTTGTAGCTATGTAGTCAGCATGGAGTGATTTCTGCAGGGGTTTGAATCCATGGACTGTTGCTGATAGTGTACCTGTTCTGTGGCCAAGAACCCAAACCTTCCACAACCTCAGGGGAACAGCAGAGTCAGACTCTGCTCTTGTAATTACGAGATTGGATTGTGTGCAGACGTGTGCTACCCTTGCATACCTGTGTGAGATGGCCACCGTCTTCCCGGGTGCATAAAAAGCAAGAAATCCTGCTCTTCGTATTTTAAATGACAGGCATGTAAAGTGTGAGTGATAGATGATATTGTTGTGATGCAGGAAGGGACGTGTGAAACGTAAATTGGTATGTGAAGCGTGCTAACATAAATTAGTAAAAATGGCTATTTAAAATGCTTCTTTATAGTTTTTGCACTTTTGGTGAGGTCTTTCATTCAGCTGAGGGTGTAAGAAAGAAGCTGCAAACTCTCCTTTTCTAGCGGAGCCATTTTCCTTTTTTTCTTTTTCTTTTTAGCTGTGTGCCTGGCCTTAGTTTATTTTGACAAGTTTGACACTGCTGTGAAATTTAAACATTACTATCAACTCGTGGTGCTTCTTCTCACTGAATAGTCAGATATGTTTAAAGGTATTTCCTTTATATAAGCTTCCTTAAGGCAAATGAACAGTTGCCCAGTCCTACAATATCTCGAGACTGTGGGGTCCTGTCTTGCACGGAATTTAATCTCAAATTATTTATTACCATGCTGTTGCAACATTCATGGGTTTAATGTGATGCTCTAAATGCCAACACAGAAAGCGTGGCCTTCACATCACTCTTTCACTTCTCAGCCAAAGAAACTCAGGCACCTTTGTATAAAGCTCTCCTTGCCTGACTTCCCATGCTGCACAGTCTGCCGTGGGTTCTGTCAGAGGGCGCACAAAAAGATGTCAATAGTGCCAACAAGGCAGTGCAGACCTAACATTTTCAGTGTCTCACATGGGCAGAGAGTGAGGACTGCATCAAATTCCAGATGGGAATCAAAACATGGAGTACCTAGGTCACTTGTCTTGCAAAGAAAAATTCTTGGGCAAGAGAATGTATGATATTCCTGTAATTTTTCTGATAGAAGGACATAGGCCCATCCTGTAACTTCCTCTTCAATGGCTGTTAGCTTCAGCTGACACAAATTGATGAGATCATTATCTTTGTTTTGTTTGTTTACTGCACGGCTGAAACTTCTCTTGTACTTTTGGCAGTTCACAAGTGCAGAGGTGCGCCGACATGCTAGGAATCTATTCAAGTAATCTAGAACTTTGGTTAAAATTTCTAATAGTATTTTGTCAGTCCTGTACTGGCTGAGCTATGGATCACAACTCAAATACATTACATCCATCATACATACTTTTTGTGAAGCTTTGTTACTTTTGAAAGTAATTCAGTGGCAAATCCCTAGTAATTTCATTGATATATCCTTTAAGGCAATAGCTATTCAATCACTAAATGAAAATTCAATGAGCAAGAGGCAAAGAGGAACCTCTTCTGAAATTTTAGCTTAGAGTAATCTATCTTGGGATATCTTAAATTACTTTTCAAACTACATGGAAATGGTATTATGCTTGAAACATTATTAAATGAGAATAATAGAATTTCATTTTATATGGTGTCTTTCATACTCGTGACATCCCCAAATGCTTTACAGTAATGAATTAGATACTGGTTGTTAGGCAATGGTGTGTAGGCAAATGCAGCACTCATTATGTGTTATTCATTTTAGCAATAGCCTACACTCAGCTCTGGAAAGCATAGCTTATTTTAGGTGGAGAGGGATTGTTGGAAGGAGTTGGAGCTCTTCCTTTTGAAAAACGCTGTAGGAACTTTCATTTCTATCTGGACACACGTCCAACAAAGGAAAAAAATAGCTTAATAGCCCATCTTTAGGACCTCTAGTAATGATATGCTCTGTGTTATTGCATTATTTTTTTATTACTAAAATTCAAGCTGTATATAAGACCTGCCTAGATTTATATGAGTTGCTTTTCATGCCTCCCTGTCCCAAAGCTAAAAAATAGTGTATATCTTGTTTATTTTTATTATTCTGTCTTGCCCATCCCAAGAAAGGTGGTTGGTCCCAACGGCCTGTTTTGTCTTGTCTTCTAGAATTAACTCTTGCGGTAGGGACTGTAGTGACTATAGTTGTGCAGGACCCAGCACAGTGTGGTCTCAAGCAAATTGACTTCATCCTCAGCTTTAAAGGCGAGAATACTAGCAAGTAATCTGCATTCCCTTGCAGTGATCCCAGTGTTTGAATGGCTAAGAATACATTTTAGAGGACTATCCTGTGCTTGGCACAAGAGGTGATTTCAATTTGTGCCAGTTGGAATAAGCTTAAAATACAGTATTTCAATAGACGGAGTGAGCAGAGTTCACTGAGGGTGTACCTTAGCTGGGTTCACTAGAGTTATCGAGTAGTAGGGGTGAGTATGCCTCATCAATGTGTTCAGATGTCATAAAGCACTCTCAGTAGCTCTGATATAAGATGCCTTACATGGAGGAAATTTGCATTAACAGCAGGAGGAACTGAATTTATTTCTCTGGGTTCTAGAATACAGTTTTTACAGTTCTCATAGTTTTTAGTTACTTACTCATCATTCACACTTGGTCTGTGAAATATGTATGGAAAAATCTCTGTTTTTTTCCAGGCAGAAAATCAAGCAGCAATTCTAGAGAAGCTTGTCAACTTCCCTCAGACTCAAGATACAAAGCTCACAGAGTCGTGTATTAAATCCATTACAAATACATTGTCAGTCTCTAACTAGGAGGAACAAATATTCACATATTAAACAGCGGGGATGGCGTGTGGTGGTTCTGAGGGTAGGAAATCTTTCTAGGAACAGAAGCAGCATAAATAAATGTTACTGACTGCTGTTGAGTACATGTGAATATTTTTTAATGTACTTGCATCTACCAGAACACTAAATAAAAAATTGTTTGAACAAGATAAAGAGAAAAAATAATCTGAGACTTTGCAGGAGAGAGAGTACTCATATCTATGAAACAAAAAAAAAAAAAAAAAGAAAAGGAGAGAGAGAAAGACTTTATGTTTTTGGCATTTTAAGTAAGATCTAAGCTGTAGTAAGTCTCAGGTTTTCAGCTTTTCTTAAATAACCTAAAGAACTTTGCATTTTTAAACTATTAAAATTGATTGCAGAGAACATGAATAAAAAAAAAATGTTAAAAAATCCTACCTTTGGCAGCAAACCTCAGAACTACAGGCATTTAAGTATCCTTAATTTATTGTGGCAATGGTGCCAGAAGATGCAGATTATTTTATGAACAATTCTGTTTTACATTTTTATGCTGTTAAATACTTGTTGCTTCTGCTGTCTGTTGTAGAAGAGTCACTTAAGCATTAATATGAAATGGCCATTAAGGAACTAATGGGAACATTACACAGTGATAGGTTAATAAAGAAATATTTTGGGTATCTAAAAGACCAAAGGTGGAAGTTAAGTAATATTGTGGTATTACTACATGATTAAAGGCAGGTATATTTTCTTAGTTTCTTTGCTCTAGAGGGTGAGGTATATCAACTCAATTTTCATCTCCCATTATGAAGACCCTACAGAATGTCTGAAGATTTATTTGATTCCCTCAGATCCCAGTAAAATTACATCTTTTCTAAGACAATGAGTTGGGTTGGCTAAACACTAGGAGAGCTTCCACTTCTGTACTTTGAGAGCCAACAAACTATATGTACTGCTTGCTTTTGAGAAGCTCAGCTTGGGTGTTCTAACAAATTATGGATGATGGTAATTGCAATGGAGTATTTAAGTCTTACATACAACAATTCTAGCCTACATTGTGAAACTAAGCAAGTGTAAGTATAAGCTGAAAATCGGGAAGAATATCCTGGCAACAAAGTGATGTAGTGATGCTATACTGAGAAGGTTGGAAAGCTTTTTACTTAGGGCTGTTAAAACTACATTGGACAAACCAGCATAAATTATATCTCAGCAAAAGGTCTTCAAGATGGAGCGGATAATCTTACATGTGCTTTGTCATCTAAATCTCCAGACTGCAGGTAGGGTGGCTGTGTACAATTACTACGTGGTGAAAAGCTCTATAATCAGTGGAAATGTTCTTACCAATTCAAAGACCTTTGGATCAAACTCTTAAGGAACAGCTATTTTCCTTTTTAGGGCATAATTCATGAATATATTCTGAATCGTAATAGAAGAAGTGTAAGTTACCTTGAGATAACAGCAGCTACCTTATTTTAAAAAGTTGGTAGAAACACAAAAGAGGAGATTCACTATAGAAAAGAGACTTAAAAATGCTTATCCAATCTTTTCAGCTGTTAGTAATGCGTATATTTAGTTTTTCACGAACTCATGGCTTCTGTGCCCCACAAAGGGAAAATCTCAACTGGTTTGTATTCTTATAGCATTAAATTCCAGATTTCAATAAGAATCACTTAAAGAATATTTATAGACTGGGGATTTCACATGAAAAATTATAGGTAGAAGCATGCCTGAACTAATCTAGAAACCAGTATTTAAAATTTTTAAGAGAATAATGATCTAATATAGTATGCTTTGTTTATTACTTGCCTTGATGCATCGTAAAAATAACTCATAACTGAATAGAACAGATCAACCATTTCAAAACTGAACCTCTTTCCTCAGGTACCTTGTGAGACTTAAATGATGAACATACAACTAGGGAAAATGACATTTTTCTTTGTTTCATGCTATGATCATGTTCATTCAATGAAAGTTCTTAAACAAGAACTGTCTTCAGTGTCAGATTTGGCTCTGATTGAATAATACCAAAGTATCGCACACAGTTTCCAATTTTAGCTGCCTTTTGTTGTTAACTCTATTTTAAAAAATCTTCAAAAGCAGGTATGTTGAAAAAGAACAAATAATGTGTCAGATGATGCAAAAATGCTAATAATGAAAATACCTCCCTGTCCTACTGAAAAATACCTGAAAATACCTCCCATTTACTACTCCCTGAGAGAAAACTGAACTTTTGATTGCTTATGCCGATACTCAGGCTGGCTCACACAGATCTTTTTCAGAGAAACTGCAAAAGCATTAAAAAAGAGAAATGCTGACGTAAACAAGCCTTTCTGAATTTAAGAACTGAGACTTCAGTTGGTGTCTTCCACACAGAAAAATCAGAAAATGAGAGTGTAGCACTTTCCATATGGTCACTTTGTTATCAGTGACCTTCCCACCTTAGGGTGAAACTCCATCTTTCCCCAGATGCACAAAGTCACAACCCTGGCCTCCGATCTGCCACATTTTCAGAGCTAATGAAGATAATAGTAGGAGCTGCAGCAGAAACAGTTAAAACGGGGACCTTCAGACATATGGGTTGGGGTTCATGTCACCTAAGTTCAGCCCACTAAAAATTTGGAAATACAGTCTAAGCAAGTTATTTAGACTCCCTGTAACATCAACAAAGGGAAACCAGCACCACCAAAGGCAAGTTAGCCAGGTGTCTCAAGTAGATGAATCGCTGGTGGAAGTGCTCAACTCATTAGAAATACAGCTGCCATGACTAAATCAAACTAAATACTTGTTGTATGGCTAAAGACAGGGGGTATGAAGCCCCCTCTCTCTGAAATTGCTGTGGTATTGGCTATTGTCTTTCTGCTGTGATCAAGGTTTGCTCCTACCCTTCACCTCCCATTCTCCTCACCCCCACATACTCTTTCTTCTTCTTGTTCTCTCTTGTCTTAACCAGCCCATCACCTTTCCTAAAATGCTCTCTCCCTTCCCTTTTCTCTCCATCTATCTTCATAACTAACCTTCCTTCTCCCTCTCTTCACGCTCTCCCACACTTCCAAAAAGAACGTTTGTGAAACTAGCACGCTGTTTGTTGCTATCACACTGTGCACGCCTCCCTCTCTACCCCTCAAACCCACAAGTACTATCTATCTTACCTAAATAGACTGTACATCTCTGAGGTAGGGACTGTCTACTGCTTGAACTGCGCAGGCTCAATCACAGCATCACCTCAAGTCTTTAGACTCTGTGGAGATATTCTTATTTTAATAATGTGTACAATATATTATATTATACATGATCAGAAATGACAGAGAAGTATAAAATGTTCATTAAAAACAGGGTGAAAATCATTGCACTGTTGCTCTGGCCATTCTCCTGGTACTTAGACCAAGCTGACAAAGGGTTCTGACTGCTCTAGGAGACTTGTGCTCATTGTTGGCTGAGGCTGGAGATAGCATTCAAACTAAAACCAAAGGCTGTTTTCTGTGAGGGAATGCCATCTCGGCACAGTGCAATGCTGCCTAGAGAACCCCAAGCAGCCTCTGAAAGAACAATAACTGTCAAGTAGTAAATCAGTCTGCAAGAGCCTTGCACTAATATAACCGCGCTGCTAGTACTTAAGTTAGCTTTTTACCTAGACACGTTTTGTGTTGTGCTGTGTAGACATCTGTATTTTGTCTTGGGGATTTGAATACATTTTCACTGGAATATCCGGACAAACTCTATGTGAATCAGACTAAAGATTTACAAGTCAGACACATTAAATCTATGTGTTCCTCAGGCAGTACAGCTGATTGCACTTTATATACAGTGTACTTTATATACAGTGCCATATAATGGAGAGGTTTCAAAATGTACTAGCTTGAGCTCTCTCTAAGTTTAACCACCCCCAAAATAATATATATGATGCTAGTGATAAAAGGTCAGCTCATGAAGCTAGCCATTTCTGTTGCTTTTAATCTAATTGAGTGTTAATAGTAATAAAACATTAATAGCTATTAGCTATTAGCTTCTAAAGGGAAAAATATGTGCTCTGACAGTGATGGGATGGGATAAAGCATTTTATTCTATTACAAAGATATCAAACTGTAATGATATTACCACTAGCAGGTCTTCTAGGCTCCTCTGCTGTACCTTGATGTCTTTAAGAAGGCTGTCCATCACTTTCCTACATGATTGCTCTTTCCTGAGCCCTCTAAGCTCCTGTATCGTACAGCCTTCCCTCACTATCACTCCAAAGGAGTCCCTGCTCCTTCGACATTACAAAGCTCTGCCTTTTCCTCCACCTTTTTGGATTGTTTTAACTACTCTTCCCTCTTGTCTGAGATGCCTCCATGCATAAAGCAGAAGCAGCAGTATGGGAGAGACCAACCTCTGCAGCTGCCCATGGGCCTATGTCCTGTGTGAAGTCTGAAGGCTCCTGGTGTGGATGAACACCTTGTACAATGGTACAGAGAGAGCAGAGAGCAGGAGTATGCTCAGGCCCAGCCTGTGTATGAAAGAGTGAGGTGCTCACCTTGCCCCCGAGCTGCACTAGCACAGCCAGCATTCAGAGAGGGCAATGCCAGGCAGCAAAGACTCACGAGAGCATCAGAGCTTTATTGCACATCAAGCACAAATTGTTTATCAGCTGAGAATCCTTCTTGGTTTCTGTCACCTTGAGTGCATTTACCTGTAAACTTCGGACAAGTCTCCTCAGTACACCGGCCACAGTGCAGAGACCTCCTGCCTACCGCTCACATGAGCTAATACAGCCTCACGCCCGCGGAGGGGCTAGGCTGGGAAGCTGCATCACCGTAACACTGAGGGTGGAGCTCATCAGCTTGGCCCTGGGATGCACTGACATGACTATAGCGTCTCCACTTTAAGAGGTAGGACAGTTTCTGATAAGCTGGATATAGCTGCACCATGCTGCACTGGATGGTATAGAAGTCAGAAGTCTCTAAGGTAGTTTTGTGCATATTCTGGTGATATTATTCTGATTTTGGGTTTTCTTGGTGTTATTCTTTATTTATTTGTGGTTAACAATGAAGAAGAAAAAAATACAGTTATCTTTTTTAACTCCATTGTCTCCTGCATTTTAAAATTATGAGGAAGTTTATTATCACTCAGAATTACAAATATATTTCCTAAGAGCTGTTTTGTGAAATTTTAATCAACAATAAATGTAGTCAGAAAAAGTATTTAAATATTTTTTCTCCAATTTTTAAAACACCTTTTTTTCCTATTTTAATAGTGGCTTTTCTCCTCCCCAAATTCTAGATTATGCCCAACATTCATTCAGTTATGTGCAAACCTGGTTAGTAAAAAGATAAGCACATGATAGTTCCCATACCGTTCTGTTAACATAAGTGTACTACCACTGTGCAAAATAGATGAGATACATAAAAATCTTCTGAGTTTTGCAGCTCGATTTGACTTTGATGTCTACTGTATAATTCTTAAACACTTAACACTTCAGAAAACTCTAGGTAATTTAAGGCTAAATTAATCTTTACTCACAGAAAATGGAAACAAGATTTAAGATGTTTTGTCATTTCTTGAGATATTTTAGTTAAAATTCCTTTTTTTTTTATTTTTAGAAAAATAAAGCTCTACTCTAGTCATTCATACTACAACAGATCAGTTCCAGGCTTTCCTAACCATTCAATGGAACAACCCATTCTGCTTTGCAAAGCCTTGATGTGTAACTTTATGGACTATTTTTCATCTCTGTCTGTTTTTCTGTTTCTTTCCAGAGCAATTTCAGCTGCAGAAGCCTGGAGAATGCTATCCAATGCAGGCATATATGCCCTGATTGTGAAATTAAGTGCAGGCAGACCTGTTACACATCTTCATGAAGCTCTGCTGGATGTGGTCAGACCACAGGTAGGCTCAGTCTAGACAGAGATGTCTCAGTGCAGGGTCAGGGCTTAAGGCTCTGACTTCCTTCCAGGCTCTTCTGTGGTATTTGAAAAGCCATTAAAGTGACTATCTTGGCTTGCATTCTCTTGGAGAGAAATCGATTCTCCTTTTCTTTTTCCGAGTATACAGTAGTAACAAGATACCTTCATTTTTCTGTCCATCCTCTGAAAACAACCCCGATGATGCAATTCCTCAGATCAGAATGATTTCCATTTTGCTAAATTGATTGCTATGTAACTACTAATTTGATGCAAGCTGGTATGAATCATGGCTGTAAAGGATTTCATATCAAGCAAGTTAAAAAAGCACGATGTTTACCATAGTGATTATAATAACAATTGGAAAATTTAAAGCAGGCACTCCAAACACTTACATGAGGGGAAAATGACTTGTTTAGGCTTTATGAAATGGTGTGTAATTGTTTCTGCAACTGGTCAGATAAATCAGGTTTATGGAACATCACCAGAACAACCCAGATCTTCCCAGGTTACAGCTGTCCATCTTTTTCACAGACAGGCCCACAGTATATTGGAGCCCAGAATGGCATTTCAGTGTTATAGCCTTGGGGACCAGCCTCTTGTGAAAGGCTTCATCCAATACTTCTGAGGGTCCATTTAAATCACACCTGCCTTTTCCATATCATTCCGTACTTGCTTACCATCTATCCTTGTGAAAAATACAATTTGCCTTCAACTTTTCTAGAAACTTTATAATTCAGGTTTAATAGACGATTTCAATTTGTGTTTCTGCTACTGAAGGAAGTTGCTGATGTGTGTAATCCCCAGGACCAGCATTTATTACTGCTTTTTTTCTTCTTCATGTAAAATGAAAGAAAACAAAACATTTTGCCTCTCACACTTCTCTGTCTTCCTCATTTTTATGAAATCCGTTCTTTTAAAGTTTGGTGTTGTGTTTCATTGTGTCAACAGTCACTGCTACTTTGTGGCTTTCTCATTATTCTTACTTGGCAGTTTTTGCACTGAAATTATGATGAGTATCCGAATTTTCCAAGCTACCAAAAGTTTTCTGATCCCATTAAGGGTGTGGGTGATGAATACCTTTGGAAATTAGGCCCTGAGTGTTTTAATAGAGTCATTATCCCTGTATGTTGTCACAACAACTAGACCCTTTCAGTGATTCAGATCCAAATGGAAAATCACATCCCAAATTACAATAAATGTGGGGACATGCAATTATCATCACAGAAGGCACTTCAGTTTCCATGCTCATTTAGTCATGTTTTTCTCAGCTGAGCCTGCCAAGAAGGGTACTAATTAATGTTTTTTCTAGTGTGGACACCTGCCCGTTAGGAGCTACCAGTTCTTTGTATATGGAGAAAGCTGTCAGATGGTAATTACCTTTTGTTTTCTGCTACTCAAGTCTCTGAAGGAGAAGTTTTTCTCACATTATCAGCCAGGCATGAGACCTCTAGCACCTCTGGATAATTTTTAATTTTCTGCTTAGGAGGGGTTCCTTTGGTTGGTTGTTTTTTGGGGTTTTTTTTTGGTTTTTTTTTAATATGGGCTCTACTTGACCTTATCCACAAGGTCACATCATTTCCAAAATCACTTATTTTGTGATTTTAGGGGAATTTTAGATTCAAGGAGAAAGAAATTATTACCATATTACTAAACTGGTCCAGAAAATTACTTTGGCATACCCAGACACGTAATTAACAGTAGTCAAGAACTACTGGATTTATCACATCACAGCTCCACTTCCAGAAAATGTGTACAGAATGTTTAATCCCTGCACTTTATAATTATCTTATACTTCCTTATTTGAAAAGAGAAACACCCCACTACAGCTCTTTAGTGAATAAAATCTTACTACTTTGAGACCCCTGGGTGGTATTCTTCAGCACAACTTTTGTTATTATGATTTTAAATCCTTTCTTCATTCTGCCTAGCACAGTACAGTACATTCTTTATTACAGAAGTTATACACAGTATCTCCATTGATTAAAGTCATGATAGCAATCTGAGTTAGACTAGAGAAATCGAAAAGAGTCACAAACGGTTTACCCACTCCCCGCCCCGTCTCCCCTCTGGTCTCTTTCTTGGTAGATGCACAGCCAAATATGGCACTCTCCATGTTTTGGTTGTATATTTTGTTGAAATGCATCATGATTTAAACCTGATTTCCCTGGTGTTCTGTGAATTTGAAGGTCTCTGATCTACAGAATGCGTTGTGTTTGAAATATACAGCTTTTCCCTCACTACCCTTTTCCTTCTTGCTGTTGCTGCTGCTGATGATTTTAGTGAGCTAAAATCTTGAACTCCTTCTTCAGGGCCTGTTCTACCGAGCATAGCCACATTGAGTGGTACTTTACTCCTCAAGAGATTAGCAGGGCTGCTTTCTGTGGGAAGAAACGTCAGAATTTGGCTTTCTGTATTTAGTCCTAAGGAAATCACCTGCCTTCAGCAGAGCCAGCTCATGCTGCATGCACAGGGGAGAAGGGGACAGCGAGGGGATAATGCCAGATAGGGGAGAGGAAATACCGTGTAGGAGTAGAAATGCTTGATGGAGCTCAAAGGCAGGGAAAGGCAGGAGAAACCCACGTGAGTTATGCCAAGAGGGGAAGGTTGCACAGTAGAGCACAGCTCCGGTTTGGAGATCTGTGTCAGCATGGCAGGATCTCCTAGAGGAGCCAGTCAGCCTGCTGAGAAGCAGAGTTTATTAGCTTGGACGTAGTGCTGTGCTAACACAGCTGTACTGTGTTCAGGTCTTGAACAACTGTTTGTGTAAGATGGGCTGTGTGAGGGGTACCAGCCTATTCAGATCTGTCTCAGGAGACTGGACGCTGTGTGATGGGTTACTGCCTGATGTTTGAGAAAAAGGTGAAAGAATTGAGCTTTTGGAGTTTAGCTTTAGACATCGAAGGTCCAAGATGTTTCCACTTGTTTGATGGAAGAGTATGAAAACAGCTTAATAAGGAGGAAAGCTGCATAAAATCACTCCAGAAATGAGAAAATGTTCGGTTTCAAATAGGTTATGTGGACATGTACATCCAAGCCATTCTTTTTTTTTCCTTTTTTCCCAGCCAAAACAATGGCAGTTAGATGGATGAATCACTGGTCGTTTCTGGCAGTGCTGAAGGAAAATTTAAACCGGTGACAACTTCTTTGCACTTTAATGGAGATGCTACAGGAAAGATCGGTATTTGATGTGACTGAAAAAAATGCCGAATTTCTCCTGTTTGGAGACATTGGTGTTAATACCCTTCTCTATGCCAACTTCTGTGTTGTTGTTTGTTTTTTTTTAATTCAGCCATTTTAGAATAAAATATTTTTATAAATTATCCCAGGGCTATCATTCTTTTTTATTCTGATTTCCTACTGAAACAACTCTGTTGTGACTACAGTGTCTTTTTTGGTCCTCTTCTAACAACATATCAATAGTTTTGAGATGAGTTTCAAACACATTTTTCAGAGTGGTTAGAGTTTTCAATCACATTAATTTATTGGAAATTCTTTGAAAATTGGCAACTGAGAAGGAGCCATTGCTTGGACTGAACTTACTGCTAGGCAGTGGAGAATTCACATGGGACAGTTTCACAGGAATTTGTGCCTTCTGCTACTCAAAGAATTACCCACAGATGGTGCAGAATATGTACCTTCAGGGGTGCAAGCAGTCACAGTTCTGTGATTCATTAAACTTGAGTAGCTTCCCTGAAGGCCTTGGGAAGCTACAACAGTCAATATGTTTACCCCTGGGGCACAATTTCAGCTCTAGAGTAATAGTTGTCTTTGGTGTATTTGGTTAAGTTGCAAGTTTCTAGGTATGGCATAAAAATTTTAATCAGGGAACAATTGATATTTAAATGTATTGCACAGAGCCTTGCTTGCACAACTTTCTGTTGCTGTGCAACTCTTTGTATTTCTCATTTTGCTACAGCCCTCTGTCTTCTGAGAAGAGGATAAAGTTATGTCCTCCTTACTCTGGATGTGATAGGACTTGGAGAATAACTCAGCTGTGTAACTTTCCTGACTAGAACGGATTGTCACTTTATTTTTTTTTAAATGGACGTCTCTTAGATTTTTTATCACCCATGAAAAATGAGTTTGATTTTTCATTTTTTTCCATACCCAAGTAAAGTTGTTCAGTAGTAGAACCAGAGTACCAGTTTAATGTAAAATATGCATTAATCAATCTCTTTTAGAAATTAATTTAACACTGTTTTCTCCCTTCTTCTGCAATAGTGTAAGTTCCTTTCTTCCAGTACTTCCTGAGATGACCTGCTGCTGACTGTACAAAGTACACTTAGTGCTGTAGTATTTTTGGCTAAGCTGAAAATTATTGGTGGTCTAGAATCCTTGACAAAGTCTATTCCTCTGCTTGCCAGCCTTTGTCATGGATTAAGGTAGTAATACTGCAAAACCTCTCTAGTCAGGAAAGCCATTGCACACCTGTTTAAGCAGACGGTTAAATGCCACTGAAATTGTTTTTTGGTGGCATAATGGAGAAGGGCATGAGGACTTGTGTTGATAGAATACTTCCATCGTGGATAGATGTTCCTGAAATGACAAGCCTCCATGAAGTTATTAAGAGCAGGTGCAGGTGGATGAAAGAATGGATGAGGAGAGGTGGGGAACAGATACCTTTAGTGGCTTTCTCCCACGGTGTGCCTATCAGTACAGAAAGACCAGGCCAGCTGATTCTGGATAAGAATTAAGTAAAGGGTGGTTTTTTTTTTTTTACATCGCAGTTTGGACTTTTTCTGCTCATTGGGACAGCTCAAGACAGATTGTGTGATGGCAGTCTTATGTGTGATGTTTGAATATATAATAGGAATAGGATCCAGCAGCATGTGTATACATGGTGCAGAACGAAATGTTCTGTAAACCTTGTCAGAAAAGTATATGTCCTTGCCAGAAATACATACCCTTGAAAGACATAGAAACCTGTTAATATGTGTACAGTCTATCAGGAGTGGAATTGAAAGAGGGAGGTGAGACAGGGGAGATTTTGTGGCCTCTATTGCCATTTATCACTTTCTTCAAATAGACTGTAACCCATGAAGATAGCCAGTCTCCTTTTAGGAGTACCCCAGATTGAATTGCTGAGCTCCCTGCAGGGAATTCATTCATCTGTCTGCCAGTCCTTGTGAATTATTTAACTCCTTCAGGGCTGCTCAGAAGGGTATTACTTTGGTTTAACCTTGCAGACTGCACTGATCAGAAAAGGCACCTCCTATTACCTTCTATTTGTGGTCTCTTTTCACTGTTCTTTCACACCCTGCCAGCCTGGGAAGCGCTGTGTCAAATGATAAAGAACATTGATCTGTCCGGAGCATATATGGAGACTGGTGGAAATTTCAGAAGCATCTAGGCAGGTGCTGACACTGAGAAATGGGTGGGAGTAGCTGTCCAGCCAGTTCTGAAAGTACTTTGTGGGACACATCTACTTATTTTGGCACCTATACACCTGAAAAAAACCTGGCCCTCTTTTTTTTTCCTGGAAAACAGTAAAGACGTAGGTTAAACTACTCCAAATGATAATGTATAAGTAACATGCAAGGGTTGTATTGCTACTCTTGTTAGTACTAGAAATACTAATTCTTCAAAAGGGGAGCTGTAATCTATGCTGCAGGTAAAACCAACTGTGTATTGGCAGTGTTGAAAAATGGTTTTGAAATATATTTTGGGAGATTTTTAGGATATTGTTGCACTGTATGTGTTACATATTTTATTCTTTATTATCTACAGGAGGATCTCTTTACTGCTATGAGAATACTTTCCCATTTTAGTGGAAAATAGCTTCTGGAGTTGTAGTAAGAGGTATCATGTCTGTGAAAAATTCATGTGTCCCAAGTGAAATGAGGTATGATATTATAGAACTATATTCTTGCTAGAGTGGACGTGTCTGTCCCAGGATACCCTGTCAGGGCAGCTATATCAACAAATTATCACATCTCTAACCAGTGTAAAAATAGCCAATACAAATGATGATACAGTCTCGACAAATGTTGTTTTCTGTTACTCGTTGGTGTGTATTAGCACAACTGTATCCTGAATTCCTGTGTTTATCATTCCTTATCAACTGCCCAACAGCATGTTCTGTATTTTTCTTGCTTGTTGAAAAATCATTAGGTTAAAACATTGATTTTTTCAAGCTGAACAAATTAAAATTTAATAGTAGCAAATGTCAGCAATACTTCCTACTAAACAAAGATTTCAGAAGTAAAATGGACCTTTGAAATATCCATTTTATTTTTGGCCAGAAGTAATCTCTTTAGGCTCTGGGCCAGATCTGAACTGGCTAGAATAGAAAGCAATCTATACAGTTTTTCCATGAGTGCCCTAAGGTGTTCAATTATGTCCAAAAAAAAAAAAAAAAAAAAAAAAGACTGATTTGGATTATGGACAAATAATTCAATTTGGATAAAATAGGGACCTTCCCTTTTCCAAATATTTGTTTTTTTATGAACCTTAGTCCAAATACAATTGCACTGAGAACGGTCTTCTATCCCAAAAAACTTATATCAGTCTTCTAATCAGAAAAAGGGAAAACAATGGTATGAAATATACCATTTCTTTTGCTTTTTTGCAAGTCAGATGCAGTCTGAAGCATAGTGCTGGAACTCATCTAAAGAAGTTCGTTTGTTTGATTTTGTTTTAAATAATTAGATTGCACAAGCATCTGAAGAGAATCTAAAAAACTACCTATTTGCAGTTTTCCTATCTTTGATTTAGGGAGACCTCTTTTGTAAATGAACCTGTTTTTTAAGAACTCGTGGTGCTCTATGAACATTTTTCGAAAAGTTCTCATGTCTTTGAAGGGAGGAGTTTTCATGTCACTGTGAAGAATTGCTTTGTGTCTTTCTGTGGAACCAACACTTTAAAAATGCAGCTCTCTCAATCGTTTCTTGTCAGCGTCTCTTATCTTCCTTTGTTGCTATGGTTCTCTTTTTGCTTTCCCATGGAAGCTAAGCTCAGGAGAGAGGTTTGCATTGACCATGTTGAGCTTGAATGGATCTACCTAAACACAGAGCAGGGGTTTGCTTGTGGTATCTAAAACCACCATCTGCAGCACAGGTCTAACGGAAGGATTCCTGTCACATGTTTCTTCACAATGAGATATATATACATGCATATGTATATGTATGAATGTGTCTGTCTACCGTTCTGTCTGTCTGTATATCTATCTATCATTTGTGTGATATGAATGCCTACTTGAAAATATCAAGACCCAAACTGCTTTGTCACTTTGTGCAGAGCAATGGTGTGATTGATTCATTCATTACTAGACAAGGTTGGATTCCTGTTGGTGGTAGCAAGGTAATGGTAATGGTGACCTCATATTTCAGAGTACTTTACGTGCAGATTTTTTAAGCCTATGAAGGTAAATCACTTTGCCAAGTGAGATGCATATTTTTCTTTGGTCAACATTATGATACATCACCTCAGAACACAAGTTGTTTCTTGTCTGCAAAGGGGAAAATCTCTTCCTTTTTGTTCTAGAGATTTTTGCTGTTTTTTTCTTTTAAAAGATTTTTTAATCGCTCTGACTTTTCGTGATTTTGTATCTTTTTTTCCCATGTTTACTTCTTTCTTTCTTTCTTTCTTTCTTTCTTTCTTTCTTTCTTTCTTTCTTTCTTTCTTTCTTTCTTTCTTTCTTTCTTTCTTTCTTTCTCAAGAAAAAAATGATTGATTATCAGAATTCGTTATCAATAGATCATTGATTAAAAAGAAAATATATATAAATAGCACCTAAGGAGTCAATCTCAATAAATTTAAGGCAATGTTATGAGTTAGCCTGGAGGAGACACCCACAAAATCAATGACAATCTGAAACCAGTTATTTCCTCTACCTAGAACCCATCCTGTAAAGATCAGCTATTATTGGTCATACCTATTTTCCTGTCAGGGTCAGTTTAGTCTTCTGCACATTCTGCATGTTTATAAGGCAGGTTTTGGATTCAGCCATAACATTCATTAACCAATTGGTAGATTAAAGAATAGAAAAAAAAGGATACAGATTGACTCCTGGTTCTGTTTTTCCTTTTTTATTGGTCATTGGGAAGGCTGATTTTTTCCCCAGCTTGCATAACATCTGCTCTTGTGTGTTTGCCTGTGTTTTTGTTTTCTGGCTGGAACTGAGGATATGCTTTTATTTTGATTAGAACTAGCAAACAAAGGATTACATCTGACTTGCCTGGCTTGTGGAGTTCCAGCGTTTCAGGTGTTTAAAATACTTGCCATTGCACCAGAGTATACTAATTTAACTTCCTTCTTCTAGTAGGCTGAAGAGGGTGTTAAAAGTTGGCAGAGTCCATGACTTTAAACTAACTTGTGTAATAAGAGGCCTAACTTGATAAATTATTTTGACATTTAATTAATCCCCTATTAATTGCCTATTAATCCCCTTTTTGTGGGAAAAGAACATGCATTTTACAGCTTAGAATTACTATAGTAATGGAAAGAAGATACATTTTTTCAGTCTGGATAGTTTCTCATGTGGCAGTTCTCTTGCCGATTGCAGAATTAATACAAGAATGAACTGTATTCTGTGTTTTTTGCTTATGGATGAGTGAGTCTTTTTTTTTTTCCCTGGTGTTAACATATTACATTACATTTCTTCTCTAAGTCTAATCTACTGACTCAGAATACGAGGGAGTAAACAGAAGTTGCATGGGTAGGCTTTTATTTATTTATGTTTTGGGGTAGGGAAAAGGTGTGGCTGCTCTGAAGCAGTGCATGCAGGAAGGCCCCCAGACAGTTTGAACTTAGCACTTTTAACAAGATGTAAAAAACAGGAGTAACACACCATAGAGCACTGGAAATCCAAGGTTCGGCTCTCCATGCTCCTATGTGGACTGCAAATAGCCTTTCAAACTAGGTGGTTTTTTTTCTATGATATTGATGTGTCAACTTTTGTAGTCAGCTGTGTCATAGCCTTTAGGGAGTGACCTCAGGAACGGGCATATGAAGAATGTGCTGTAGGTCAGCCCACACTAGGAAACTGGGGAGAATATTTGTTTGCTAATGTACTATAAATGGCCAAAGAATCGAAAAGAAGCATTTGTGGAATCTGAGGAGTAATATATAATGCAATTACAGATTTTCCATTGTCTACAAACAGTTTAGCACCAAACTAGTCAGGACTTTGTGTTAAAAGAAATCATAAAATAAGTGCCATTCCCTTATAGAGTAATTAGCTCTCAGTTCTCCCACATCAACAAGTAAGGGCTACCTGAACAGTGTGATAGAAAGATCACTGTCCTCACTGAGAGTAGGATGGGCTTTGTGCACAGGAAAAGTAGACAACAGACTACTGGGAATTTCAAAACCGCTATTGTTTTGCAGCTTGGTCTAGCCAGAGCTCTGGAAATTCAGGCTGCTGAGTTGAGATGGGTATGCCTGAGAAGATAGGGATAAATTCACAGAATCACAGAATCACAGAACGGTTGAGGCTGGAGGGCATCTCTGGAGGTCATCTGGTCCAACCCCCTGCTCAAGCAGGGCCACCTAGAGCTGGTTGCCCAGCAACCAGCCCATGGTTGCCCAGTATGTCCAGATGGCTTTTGAATATCTCCAAGGATGGAAGACTCCACAACCTCCACAGGCAACCTGTGCCAGTGCTCAGTCACCCTCACAGTAAAAAAGTGTTTCCTGATGTTCAGACAAATCATCCTGCGTTTCAGGTTGTGCCCTGTCACTAGACACCACCGAAAAGAGCCTGGCTCCATCCTCTTTGCACCCTCTCTTCAGGTATTTACATACATTGATAAGATGTCCCCCTGAGTCTTCTCTTCTCTAGGCTAAACAGACCCAGCTCTCCCAGCCTTTCCTCACAGAAGAGATGCTCCAGTCCCTTAATCATCTTTGTGGCCCTTCATTGGACTGTCTCCAGGATGTCCATGTCTCTCTTGTACTGAGGAGCCCAGAAGTGCACACCGTACTCCAGGTGTGGTCTCACCACTGCTGAGTAGAGGGAAATTCTTGCAGAGGTACTCATTTCTTCTCTTTCATCCACCCAGTGGCAGGAGCAGCAGCAAGCTTGGCTCACCACAGCTTTCCCCAAGGCCTCTTTCTACCAGCTTTGCCCATTTAACCTTCTCAGATCAAGAGTAGCTTTGCTCAAGCTCTCCATTTTGGAGTAGTAACCTTTGACCGTGCAATGCTCCTGAGAAGCTTTGAGCCAGCTCTGGATGCAGCACAGCATAACGCAGCCAGCTCCGACTGAAAGCAGACATTGGCTCATCGTGTTTTTAATGCAGTTATATTTACACTCCACGCACTTAGAGCCGATCCAAGACCCATTGAAATTAGTGGGAGGCTTTCACTTGGCTTCAATGGGCCCTTGATCAAGCCCTTAATTAATTATACTTCCATTATTGCTCAGCAGGAGTCTGAAGGCAGAACCTTGTACATTCCTGTCTCTTTTTTTCTTGAGAACACTCCTGTTATTGAAACACAATGTGACAAATCTCCCTAAGGTACAGTAAAAAGGGCTTTGTTCCCCCCCCCCTCCCCCTTCCTGGTGACACAGAAATCTATAGCTCCTTTCGTTTTTCTTTTGTTTGTTCCTTCCCACAGTAAGCACACTAATTACCTGCTCCTTAAGCCTTTCTACTTTCAGTTACAGTAACCTTACTGGAAAGGACTGGTAATGAGACAAACTTCAGGATCTAGACTTAAGCAAAAAGAAATTTAATATATAAAAGCACCCGAGTGATATAGGTTCTGTTATCCCACTTTGAAAAGTTACACTGAGACTTTATGAGCCTAAAATTTCTAGTGCAAGTCTGTGGGAGTTTGGAGTGCAACTCAGGCTAGAAAGTTCTAGCAGAGTACAATCATCTGCAACACTGCAATCCCACACAACTCTGCAAAGCTAGGAGTAAGAATATTTTTGAAAAAGGTTTGGAAAGGCAGAGGTGAAGACATCCTAAACTGCACTGAAACAAATAAACATTAATAATTCCAGATATACACATTGTAATATATGGACTGATGGGCTTTTTGTTGTGTTTTTTTTTCCTTCTCATCTGTTGGACTCCCAGAGGGTGAGAGTGTGTTTGCTTAGACTAGACTGGTCTCTGTGGGGAATTTCCTCTGTGGTGTGCTGGGGTGAGCATTTATAGGAGGCTTGCTGTGCTGCAGTAACGCACTGTGTGAACACGCTCAGGACAGCATTCACCTCGCCTCACTTCAGCCACCCGCAAGTTAACCATCTACTTCTGTGGGTCATCCTGTCTGTCACTACAGGCAATCAGGAAGAAAAGGCACTGCTCTGCTCCCCCTTAAAGATGGCACGGGGAATCGTCCTCTGGAGGTATCTGTCTCCTTCGATTGGCTAGAAAGGGTACCCAGACAAGGGGCTGAACCTAGAGGTTTAACTTCTTGGTAAGACAAGTCCTCCTCCCTTTCACTGGGCACAGTAAATGTTCTCCACAAGCCCGAAGTACATAGTCTTCTCAGTTCTGTTTGACACAGGCATGTTCACACTGAAGGTACAGCTCAGTATGGGCAAGTGCATTGCAGGCTGTCCGGGGTAAATGTAAGGACAAAACTAGAGATAACAGACACATTTGTCAATAAAGTGTAAACCTGTAATCTCAATGCCTGGAAAACTCTCAGTCTATCATCTGTGGCATTACCTATACCAAAAGCTTTGGGTGCAATGACTAGGAGTTTATTTCACCCAGAAGGAAAATCACCTCACACACCAAATACATATGCATCATGGTATTTGAGGCATAACCCGTGAAAGCAGAGAGAAATCCATCTGGCCTGCCATTTATGGACACTGCATTTTTACTGCCACTTTTATAAAAGTTACGTTAAAACCCACCTCCAGGCTAAGTCTTTGCGTATGCAGCTCTGTTCTAAAAACATTCCCTTTCTCAGCTGGAGAACCTGCTCCTGTTTTCCCCATCTCTCTAGCTGCTCTTTTATGTTGCTGGTGCAAAACAAGACACTGAAAACAGCCGCATAGTATGTACGTCTATGTCTTTGGGGAAGGTGAGGAGAGGCAGCTGCTGCCTTTGTAAGATGCAGAAGTGCTTTAAAAAGAATTTTTATGACCCTGTCTGAATATGAGTGACCACTACTTGAAATTAAAACCTAAAGTAAAACTTACACAAAAAGGTATCTTCTGATAATTGTATACAATTTACCTAACAGACATACTGAAGTATTTTTTGTGTGTGACATATAATGCATTTTCAAAGTTCAGACTTAATCTGGCACTTCATCTATCACCCTTCATGTCAGTTGCTTCCACTCTGATTCCATATCGTTTGCTTTCCGTAAATAATACACTGCTCTTTTCTTGCTGGCAAGGGACAGTAGTTCTTAAGAATGGACTTTCTTGCTTCTCCTTATTTGATAACATCACTGAGGAATCCTAGATAGAAAGAAATAACTTTTCCTATTGTGTTAAGCCTTAACAATTTGCAGGTAATTCTACTGCAAGAAATTCTGCTATGTGAAATCTTTGTACCTGAAAAATAGACATCGACCTGCACTGTTAGGTTGGAAGTTGCAGTTTGAGCTGTGCTAATTGCTTCTTATCACAGTGTATGAGCAGACGTGGGAGACTCAAGGACAAAAAACAGGCTGGAATTGTTTCCCCTGACCCACACTAAATTTTCCATGTTGTCAATGGACTTCAAAAAATTGCCCTCATCTTTGAGGAATATGGTTCTTTCCAAGTATACAAAGTTAGACACTAGCTGTTGAATAAGATAAGAAGTCACAGAAGCTGAGCTCTGATAATTGGCAGAGCTAATCAGGTCATGCTTTAACATCTGAGCAGAAAATGAAGACTCTTAATTGGAAACACATGCTGGGGCTTGGCATCCTCTACTTTTCCATTATAATGCACATTTGATGGCAGCAGCAAACAACAAGGGTTCAACATCCTACAAGAACAAAACACATTGTCTTTTTAAAAGCAGAAAAAAAATCTTAGTCATCAACTGGGCTTATTAAATTTGCTTTAACCCAGTTAGATTTCGGAAAATTCAAAGATTTTGCAATATTTGTGTCTCAGAGGTGCATTGCTTGCTTTTTAATTAAGGAGGTAGAAGGATGATCTGTTTAGAAGAACATGGTGGCAACATTCCCTTTCCTCAAATTTACTGTAATTGCTCCAAGGAGTGAGAAATCAATCAGGGCAGTGAAATTCTGGACGTTGCAGTCTGCTGTGCTGGAGTAATCTTGTGAAACTTTGAGTCACTAAGGTTATTTTTTCTGTTTTAGCTCTGTATCTCATGTTATTGCCCTGTCTTCTAGGTGCACACTGGTGATGGACTCATTCATCTTTGTGAAGTATGCATGTTAGAATGCATCATGACCGTTGTCATGACCAGACACACGTGGGCTAATTTCCTTTTGAAGAATGCTAGGTGGATGACCTGTTCAGCTGCCAGTATCTGAACTGCTATTTCCAGGATGTGCCTGAGCATCTTTGCATACCTCTGTGCTGTGCTGTGCTATCACCTTGTCACATAGGCAGGTCATACGCATACCTAGCAATTGACTGTCACAAGAAAGGTGACCGCTGCAAATCCATTTACAGTCAAGCTATTGAATTAGCTGTCCCTTTGAATTTATACACACTAGTGCATGAATGCACAGACATAGCTCTTCATGTGCTCATGTACGCAAGCATGTGGGCACAAACACACATACTGTCTGCACATCATTTAATTTGCATTTTAATTTTACTACACTTATTTTCCTTGTTATTCTTGCCAGTGATCTTAATGGACTCCTTTCTTCCCTCCTTATTGATTCCTGAATTCCCTTCATGGCAAATGAATAGAAAAGACAATATATGAAGAAAGAATTTGAGGGAAATCCTTCTCTCCAGACAACAATGTACATTTCTGATGCATACTGCACGTTTTACTCATGAGTATGGTACCTGCAGTGTGCTTGCAAGGGATGTTATGCTGACAGAACCAGTGGAGAATATGAGTGATTCACAGTGAAAACTGGTGAGGGAAATTTGCTATTTACAGTCAAAGTCCTCCACAGACTTCCGACTACATAACATTTAATATAGAAAAACAGTTAATAACAGTTGCTCGTAGATTTGCAGTGTTGAAGTAGAGGCATGGAACTGCATATATAATGGAACTGGGAAGCCTTCATAATTTTCAGACCTGACAAAAATAGTGGATATTTAAATATTTCATCTTAGATTATTATGAGCTGGCATTTCTCTGTACTTACTAATAACTGAACGTATTGTGGCTTAAAAAGGCTTCAATGCAGCCTACCTGAAGGTGGACACAGTCAGCTAAGAAACACTGTAGGGTCTGGCAGATTGTTACAAAAGGCAGGTGCCTGGGTATGGACTAATAGGGTTTTTCTTTTAAGCCTGTAGTTTATACCGAGCTTAAGCCAGTGTGTCCTGGAAGTCACTGCCACATATTGTCTTTATGGAACTATTGGACAATTGAATTCCAGTTCTGTAATTAATTACAGTTCAGTTAGTGCTGTAGATATTTCTGATGCAGTGGAGGAAGGTGTATGTAATGAGAAGCAATAGAGGGAAGTTAAAGCCAGACAAATACAAAAAAAGAGAGGCACAAATGTTTAGTAATGTTTGTATAATAACCTGTGTGTCCAGATTCACCACTTCTTCAGTTCTCATGACAAGACCTGGGCATAGCCTGGAAAAATGTGCTTTTGCCAAAGACAAGCTACTAGGCTAGGGTTATGTGGTGTGGTCTGCTTTTTACAGGAGTAAGAGCGAACGAACTGATGGTGACCCCTACTCTTAAAAACAATAGAAAAGTTATCTGTGAGTCATGTGCTTCCCTTGGTTTACAGGCTCTGCCCCCCAAAAAGCAGAATTTTAGCTAAAGGCTTAACAGACCTGGGAATAAAGCACTGGCTGCTATTAATTCATGGGGTTTGACTGCACATATTCATGGGAAACCGCGGACTTGTATCATCAGATGTCCTAGGGACTTTGGTCCTCTCTGCCAACAGTTACACATCTTTCTATTGATCCACATTCAACCCAGAAGGGGCAGGGAATCTAAATAAATTACTTAAGTTGCCTTTGAATCACCGTATTTTAATGAGAGTGTTCTAAAATGTATAACTGTAGGAATGCTTAACGCAATGACAGCTCTCTCTTAATTAGATAGCAGTGTCCCTTCTGTGTCCCTGGGTGACACGCTGTTGTTTTTTCAACTAGTTGATCACCTCTTTTGTTAAGTAAAGATATCTTTTTACATTTGTACCTGTTGAATGTCAAGTTCTTCGGTTTAGCATTGAATTATCTATTGGAGTGGTCTCCAGCTTCTGGGGGTTTGAAATAATGTAGTTACTCATTTTAGTTTTGGATTAAATTTAGATTCAAGTCACGTGAAATCACGCAGTAATCTAAAAATATATCCTGCAGGGTTTTGTCTATGATTCCCAAAGAGTCATAAACAGCATACACAGATACACGATAAATCTAGTATAGTTTATCTATATTAAAAGAGTATTCAGTTTTGGTATCTATGTTCAGTAGTTATTCTCCATCCTACATATGTCCAGTGAAATCTGAAAAAGAGTTAGTTACGGTGTATCCTCATATCAGGACCATTTTACTTCAAGTTCATTCCATAAAGCACAATGCTGCCTGAAAACCTTAGGAGTAGTATAGGCAGATATTTCACAAATGATTCACGAGGCTACATTGAGTGTATTCCCCCAAACTGTTTTTTAAGAACTGTTTTACCACACCATTCTCCCTTTAAAATATCTACTCCTTCCAAACGTAGTAGGTTGTCTCTGCTGGCAAGATCCAGCGTACTGAATAAAGACTAAAAGCCAGGAACTCCTTAATTCTAGCAGCAACTTGCTCTGTCCCTTTAGTAACAGGTCTCTTTCTTTTCAAGAGGATGCACCAAATTAAACTTTCAGTGGAATTTTCCGTGCAACCACGTTTCCCATAGATAATGTATTCACCAAGTCTGCAGAAGCTAAAGAAATCTTAGGTGGCAATTGTGGAATTCATTTCACCTACTTTTTCCTTCTTAAATGATGATGCCGTTTCTGCTCCTTCTGTAGTCAATGGAGGCAAAGACAAGCAGTCAACAAGCAGGCAACAAGCAGGTACTTCCAGAGATCATTTTATCCCACTGAAAACAGGATTTGAGATAGGAAATATTTATTTCCTCTTCGTTGACTGACTGCAGAGGAAGCAGTCCAACTTACTCTAAATGCCTAAGTTTTTGACAGCTAGCATGACTGAAATGGCTGATTGTTATTAAGATATACTGGAAATCATGACAATTTTTGACCATTCTATTATGCATTCTTGTTGAAATAGAAGCACAGAGCTTTCTCCTTTCCAGAGTCAAAGAGGAATAGCTGGCATAACACAAATCAAGATGCTGCTTAGATCTCCTCTGTCCTCCAAGGCTCTGTCTACACGAGTAAGTAAAAAAATGTGCATGAATGTTGTGGCCACTGGAACTCAGTTGTCTGTAATTCTGAACTGTTAGAGTGCCCATGAGCACAGTTTTGGCCTAGGCCAACTGGCAGTCTCCCTCTCTCAAGTATTGTTTGGAGTTAGTATGGGCCAAAGCCCATTCCTGACAAGCAATTTGGACATAACTCTCTGTTTTGGAGACTGGGAGGGTTTGGTACTAGTGCTGCCGTGTCAGAGGACAGTCCCAGTCATTAGTTTATGATCACAGTGGCTTACTTTGCTGTGGTCCCCTTCTTATCTTTGTAAGACTTTTAGCATTAGGAAAGCCTTTCTGTTGGGCTTTGTCACAGCAACTCTACATGTCCTATAGGCACTAGAGGGTCAGGTGGTGTTTAGATTCCAAGTCATATAAAATTATTTTTAATATATTACAAGTATCCTATTGGTTCTGGCAAGCTAGCACTATTACATCTATGTAATTGGAAACTGAGTTCATTTATGATTCTTTTAAACTTTTTATTTCACTCAGCTTTTTATTTGATGGGGGAAAATAAAATGTCTACAGTGCTGGCTACATAAGGGGTCATTTAGTTGAAAAGTATCAATTTATTTCTCAGCTTCACAGAAAAACACTTTTAAGAGGTAAAGTTTGAACAAACATGGTCTTTCTTTTTACAAACATTACAGTAAAAACCATTAAAATGCTCAAAGAGTGTCGAAACACTGTTCCATTTAGTTTTCCCCCTTCTCCCTTGAATCATGGTTCTCTTTTCTAGTTAGTAAGTATAGCTCCCATTTTACTGCTGGAACACCCACCCATAGGATTTACATTATATAGCGCTGTCTGGTAGTTTATTGTGTGGTCTTACAACTTAGAGTGTAGACTGCAGAAGTGATAAGCTGAAGATTGTTTACTTCTGGAGTAATTTTTTCTTTCCCAATGACAATTAACTAAAACAGAGGAAAAGTTATGTCTGATGTCTAACCAGGTGTATAGTATTTCTACTTCTTTATATTGTACCAGTGACACGTTCCTAATGTCATACACTTGACTGATAGCTAGGTCATTTTTATGTTTGATTTTTTTTCTTTTTTACCCCAGAAGACATCACATATAGCTCTTAGCAAGAGAGATGCAATCTATGAGAAATAATTGTTCTTATTCCACCTATCAATGCTGGAATTAATAGTACTCATTCTTCAAATGACTTTTTGCCAATGATTGCCATTTTTACTTTTAAATCATATATCTAATGTCAGAAGTATTCAACATTTTATGTAAAATTATGTACTTATGTTAGACATCCAGGTGAAATGTATGACCAGTACTGAAGTCTGTTTATCCTGCTTTACTGATGAAGTTTGAATTCAAAAAGACACTAAGAAGTTAAACTGCAAAGCTAACCCTGAAAACGTCCTTCCTTCTGCAGTGGAAGTTAAATGGGTGTCATAGATGTCATGGATTTTACAAGTATTTTTCAACAAAGCTTATGGTGTAATAAAGATACATGTTAGAGTCTGTAAGGATTGGGGAATACCATATTTGAACAGGGGGACTGGAAGAGAAGATTGCCAAAACACAGATTACAAAGCAACGAAATCTTGGGCTCAGAGGTTATTCAGAATGGTATTGTGTAAGTAAAGGAAACAGCTCTGCTGCCCAGTTGCTCCAAAGACGCCAACAGTTGTTTTAATCTTGCCAGGGGGCTAGATGCCAGTGACAAAAAATAACATAGCGTAACATCTGTTTTTTGTGATTGCCACCCAAAAATGAGAAAGGAACATTCAGTTGCTTCAATATGTATGACTGAAAAGGACATAGATTTTTTAGCGTCCTCTTCATCAGAATATGCTTTTGTGCACTGATGCTTTTCCCAGCCTGTTCTCCTATGCAGCCCACATGTTGTCCGGACTTCAAGACAATGACATTTTAGGACTGGCATCAAGGCTCCTCCCCAGTTATAGCTGTTTGTGGGGTCCTGAGTCCAGGGTGACTCAGTCGGTGTTCTGGAGACTTTCTTGGTAAAGGCCTCCTCTCACCTCCTCCTCTGCCAAATGTCTCAATGAGGCAGCCAAGCATGCTTAATCCTTTCTCAACATCCACTCACAGGGCAGGATGCTTCTGGCAGGCACAACCAGTCTGTTGTAATTTACAGGCAATGTGATAAAACAGCTGTCCTACATTTCTGAGGTGCTGAGCACCTTGAAGAAACATTTGGCTAAAAGCAGCGTAAAACAACTTTGAAGCCATTTAAAGCAGAGGCTCTGTGATAGCAAAGCATAAGAAAGAATGTAAAAAGTCCATCAGGCATGATCAAACCTAGCTGTAAGAAGCTTACTCTCAGGAGCGGAATGCAGTGCTTATCTTGTGCCTAACTCCCTAGAGTAAGAGAGAATCAGATGTTTCAGGATGGAATATGCAAGATCTAGCATGTTTGGGAAAGGTATATTGTTCTCTGGTTGTTTCCAGTCCTTTGTTTTTGTAGCCAATTATTCTTGTTTTAGGGGAATAGCCTGTGTTGCTATTGAATTCCAATCTGGTCTTTCAGACCTTTTCTTCACTTTGTCAAGACCATTTTGAATGCTTATCTTATCCTCTAAAATACTTGCATACTTGATAAGCACAGTTAATTCCATCATTCAGAGCATCAATGTATTGTAAGACAGAATTGGACACTCTACAGACCCAACTTGACACATCCTTCCGTACTGGCAGTGAAGCACTGATAACTCTTCCCTGGCACACTTTTACAACTAGTTTTGTAACCATGAGTAGATAACTTCTTCTAGACCATGTTTCTTTGCTTCGTTATTAGAATACTGTGGCAGATGGTGTAATGTCTTAATAAAATCAAAATATATGACCTTCTCAGCTTCTTTCTTAGCCTGTGTTGATCTACTGTGGAATGAAATTAGACTGGCTTGATGCAATGTGCTGTTGACAAAAGCATTCTGGCAGCTCTCAGCATACATTTTCTGGTGCCTAAAACAGCTTTTATTTTTTGAAGAGCTTAAGTTAAGGTGAGTGGTCCATAATTCACCAGTTTCTCTTCTTTTTTCTGCCAAACATCCTTCTTGTTAAAGATGGGCACCAAACTTGCTCTTTCCAACCTGCTAGAATTTCTCTCATTCTCCATGAATTCTCAGGTAGCTTTGATGTTGTCTCAGACAGTCCTTTAATGTATTCTTCAGGTTTAATTCATTTGAAAACATCTGGCTTTATGTACACTGTAGCCTCCTGTACCTTCCCAGTTTTAGGGTAAGATATTCCCTCTTGGTTTGAACAGTACTAGTCCCTTGCTCACCATGGGCCTTTCCAGTGCAAGCTGATGCAAAAACCACATAAAATACTCTTTATCCTACTGAGTATCATCTGTAGCTTTCCTTCCTGTTGAGAAGCGGGCCAAGACTCTCACAGCGTTTCCTCTTACTACTAATCTACTTACAGCTTAATTTCTTGCTATCACTGATGCCTCTTGCAAGCTGAATTTCTTTTTGTTTCTTGGCATCCAGAGTTAGCCCCTATTTCCTTCAGCAATTATCTTCAATGCTATGACATAGCTTGTGTATGTGACCCTCTTGTAAGGTCAATGTGAAATTCACAAGTTAGCTCAGCTGATCTCTTACTACATTTCTTACACTTCATCTGGATTCCTATGTGTGTGTGTGTCTCTGCGCGTGTGGGTGTGTGCCCTTTCTCTGAAGGACAGCTTTCCTTAACTGCTGTAGTTTTCTACAAAAATCCCCCAAATCCCTATGACCAACAGCTCCTGCAATCTGGGTGATTCTTCTAATTACCCACAAAAGAATTCATCTGCTGATCCTTCTAGTTCAGTGACCTACTTTAACCCCCCAATGTATTAGCACCTTATTCCTTTCCTCTTCTGTCATTACCTGGACACTTGCATCTAGTCCCTCCATATACATAATATGGCTGGATAGGCACTGAACAAACCTACTGTGTCAGCCACCTCTTCACCCCTCTGTTGCGCCAGTTAACTTGTTATCTTGATCATCGAGTAAGATGTCTGTGCTAATGCAAGGAAGACAGGAAATAAAAGGGAAATAATTGGACTTGTTCAATGGATTGACTCACTCATTCACTACATCCCTTTTATGACCTTTTCATGGATGGCCCTGTGCGTGCCTTTGATTTTAGGTCCTTGTCAAAGTCACTGGTGTTTGCACATACCTAGAGTCATAGGATCATTTAGGTTAGAAAAGACCCTAAAGATCATCGAGTCCAACTGTTAACCTAGCACTGCCAAGTCCACCACTAAACCACATCCCTAAGTGCCACATCTACACGTCTTTTAAATACCTCCAGGGATGGTGACTCAATGACTTCCCTGGGCAGCCTGTTCCAATGCTTGACAACTCTTTCAGTGAAAAAAATTTTCCTGAAAGTTTCTGTCATCCTTCCCTTCAAGGGCAGTTAAATTCCTCCTCCAGGAGGAAGTTTATAAGCAAAGGCGGTCTTCCTTTGTCTTTGTCAGGAGGTGGCACTCCTCTTATCACTAGCTCATGGAACACCATTCTGTGGTCAAAGAAGCCACACTCCATCCCAGTTATACCATCTGAGCAGGGGGGGCCTGAACCTGAGTTCTTATCCCTGTACAGGTAAGCCTGAGTAACTTTTCAGCTAGTCAGTTCAGATTCAGGCTGCTTGGCGGTAACGCATCCTCTGAATTCTTGAGGAGTTCTTTCGTAATAGATTTGGAATAGATTTTTTTCTGCCTACCAGGACTATGTGTCTGTTCCTGATCTTGGCAGATGATTACTCAGGAGCTGGAAACTGTCCGTATCCAAAGATGGATGTAGCCAACTCTATCCCTCCTCTTCCTCCTATTCTGTTACTGGTACTGCTGCAAAACCTATACAATCACCTACTGTCTCTGTCTTCAGAGGTTTCCTGTGTTAAAATGTTTATGATCATTGTTTCATCTGATGGCCCAATCTCATGGCTTTCCTTCATGAGTCTTATGAAATTCTATTAAGTGGCATGTCTGGTGCTGAATATCTTTCCCCTCTTGACCTTCATGGAAAGGGAAATACAGCCCTTACAAATGTAGTCCAAGGCTTGGGATGAATCATTGACCTCATCTGTCACTGTCCTTAGTGATGCAGGCTGACAAATAATTGAGAGACAAGATACTTCTTGTGGAACTGCCTGTGTTCATCACTCTCTTATCTACGTTGTGATACTTGTTAACACCTTATATTTAAAACTCCATCCTGAAACTTGTATTTAATAGCTCAAGAACTGCTGGGCTAGTGGCTTACTTACCTGTTGGCCTAGATGAATTCTGCTGCTTTGTTGTAAGGGAGACACTGAATCCTGTGGTGAATTAATGGTGGGATATTTTGTTGTACAGAATTGCTAACTTGGGTTCTAAAAGTTGTGTAGCAGTGTTAGCATGAAGGTGTGGCTGTGTCTGAAGAAGTCCTGCCTCTTGATAGGACTAATTCTCCAGGTAGCAGCACCACATTGAACTTTTGGATCCGAAAGTAGCTTAGCCACAGTTCAGTCTCTGCACTGCGTTTTGTGGCACGCTTTATATGTCCAGAACGGAGCTTAATGCCTTACATGCATCTTGAATACTGGGATTTTAATAAGTAATCAGTATTGCTGCTCATGATATTTGACCTTTATTTAATCTCTCTTCAGGCACATTGGGAGCAATTCACACCCTTGCTGAAGGAAAGACTAAAACTCCTTCACTGAAATGTTAGCAAGTTTACAAAGGTAATGTCTGCTTTTGGACTCTGCTGTTAAAACATCATTCTCCACACTCTCCATCCCACCACTCCCCTTTTTCATAGTAATTTCACTATCTTTTATCAACAGCAGATCTGATTCTCCAGTCCATCATGCCCTGTATATGCAAATGTTGCAGATACAAATGTTGCACCTTGGGGAATTAGTCCTACCGAGAGGGTGGATTTACTTTACCTCATGCTAATGCCAATATGCTGTTTTGGAGACCTGCTCTAGAGTTTCTGCATGCTGTTCACACTCTTGCAAAGTGGATGTCAAATTTTCCCATCCTGATTTTCACAGGTATATACATGACTCTCCAGAGTTCAAGACAGGGGAGAATCATGCTTATGGCACTTGAACACTGTTACTTTGTAATGGGAACCGGTCAAGTGAGAGTTTGTACCTTTCTCCAAATAGATAACTGAACGTGGCTGTGCTGTGTTGAGCTTGGCTCTTAAGATGGGTTTGCATCCAGCTTTTGCACGTGGCTGGTTATATAATACTGCAGCAGCATGGAAAGACAAGAATTACTTGATGAGGAAAGTGACAGTGGAACGGAGCACTGAATTTCATTATAAAGGTGAACAACTTCAGTTTGTGACAGCTAAGAGAATGAAGTTCTTTGACAGAGATTATTTGGATTAGAGGATAATTGTACCAGGCAAAATGTCCATCTCTCCATGTATGTAATGAAGTGCAGTAGCCCATGGATTTAATTCAGTGACCTGATAAAAAGTATGCATAATTGCATACTTAGTACTAGGTTCCTGTGGCCCCAGTTCGGCGCGAATAGTTGACCATTTGCAATAGTTGACCATGGCATTCTTCTCTCATTCAGAAATTCCCAAATGGGCGTAGCTGTATGATCATCAGTAGCATGTGAAGACCACACTGGAAGCTTTTGGAATCTGATGTTCCCCATCCACAGCGCTAGACTGAAGGCACTAAAAACCAGCCAGTATAGTACAGAGCAGCTATATGGTCTATGTCAGCAAAGAACCCGACTGAGACTGGAAAAACACTCTATTTCATCTGTGAGTCAGCTTCCCATACATGTATCCACCCATGCTGAGGAACTAGCTCTGCAGGGATAAAATTTCTGCCTGGTATGGGATTGCTGTATTCAGCAAGTCTCTGAGTTTCTGTCTTCCTGTATATGATCCATTCCATAAAACAGCAGTGAGATTGCATGGCATGCAAATCAGGAGTTACTTTGGCCTGCATCTCTTTCCATCATATCTTCCTTTTTTGGCACTGCCAATAATGTAGAGCTGTAAGATGCTGTGTGCTGCATCTACTGTATAGATGCTAAGCTTGAAATGTTCTTTCTGTGGGAGTTGCTAGAGGCAAGAGAGCTTCACTTTGAGATACTACTTAAAAGTTCAAAGTGCTAGTAATTAGAAGAAAGCATTATTTGACTTTAAACTGAATGTGTGTCATCTGAACACTCAGAGTCTTTGATGAGTCTGGGAGAGAAACCAGAGGCCTGCAACATTGCTCTTCCAGTCATTGTCCTGATGCTGCTGCGTTGTTTCCTAAACTGAAAAGCTCCTTTGTGTTTTTTTTAGTAATGACTGTGTTCTTTGATCTTGTCCCATTGCCTGTAGAAGGGGTACAGGTTAATAAGGGCTATAATTGCTTTCTGTTTAGAAAATGGAGTACTCTGTCTGCCTGAGTTTAGTGCTCTGAAGTGTTTCTTAGCACTTCTTAGCACTTCACCTCTGCTTGCTCTTGGGGAAAAAATATGTAAGATTCCAGCGGGGAAATGAAAACCATTTCAGTATAGGTGAGGGCATGTACTAGAGGGTGGAGTTTACTCCCTTCTAATCTGGGCAAATTAGAATTTGCCTACTCCTCACAACAGGATAATTGGTCCACTTTTCAATAGGCTGTTATACCCCTGAGCTTTCTCATTAATATACATTGAAGAAAAGAGAAGAACACCTTCAGGAGGGATGTGGAAAGTCCTTCCAAGTGTGGAGGGTAACCATGGCACATTTTCCAAGGCCCAGTGGGGATAAAAGGCTTTGTTCAGCAGCCTTGACAAACTGAATGAAGAAAAAATGCTTTTTTTCTACAGATATAAGGAGCAGAAGGAGCAAGGGGAAAAGAAGGAGAGGGAAAGATCAGCCACTTGAGGGGGAGTAAATAATGACTATTTAGTTTATTTCAGTACCTGAAACAGCTGTGGTGGCCTAGAGTACAGTCTAGAGACACTTAGATTCATGGAGCTAAGAAAGAAGCTGGAGAAACTGCTTGATCAAAAGCAAAGCAGAGCAGGGGTATATTTGTTTCAGAATTCCTTGTAATGCTCTTGCTGTGCTTTTATTAGTGGACTGAAATGGCAGTAGTTTAATTCAAGTCACTACTGTAGCAGTGTAAGTCAATCAGAAATTTGACTATCCTAGGAAAAAAACTGATTATGTGATAGTTAATGCAGTTAATTCACGTTTTCAATTATTATCCCACAAGGATATGCCTATGAGGAAAATATCACTATGCTAAAGTTCTTCCATGAAGATTGATATTTACCGCTTGTGGAAGAAGGGGCAGGCGACTCAAGAAGAGTACAGGGATCTCGTTAGGTTGTGCAGAGAGGACATTAGAAAGGCAAAAGCCCAGCTAGAACGCAACCTGGCCGCTGTCGTTAAAGACAACAAAAAAAGTTTTTACAAGTACATTAATGACAAGAAGAGAGCCAGGGAGAATCTCCATCCTTTATTGGATGCGGGGGGGAACATTGTCACCGAGGATGAGGAAAAGGCTGAGGTACTTAATGCCTTCTTTGCCTCAGTCTTTAGCA
>NW_008825113.1:3341953-3353165 GCF_000699105.1 Pygoscelis adeliae
CCCAGGGAAGTGGTTGAGTCACCGTCCCTGCAAGTATTTGAAAGACGGGTAGATGAGGCGCTTAGGGACATGGTTTAGTGGGCATGGTGGTGTTGGGTTGACGGTTGGACTCGATGATCTTGGAGGTCTCTTCCAACCTTAATGATTCTATGATTCTATGATTCTATGATATAGGTGATAAAATTTAATTAAGCGTTTCAATTTATTTCCACTGAAATGAGTAGGAAAACCCTCATTCACTTCAAAGGCAGCAGCTAGCTTTTATCTATGACTAGTATCAAAAATACACAGTTGAAAATATCAGAAGAAAACAAGCTTGTGTTAAGGACGCAGAACTAACCGAACCAAAACTCCTATACTCCTATGTATAACTGTATACACCCAGATAGCTCTGGCATACTACTTCAGTAGTATGCCACTACTTCTGGCATACTACTTCAGTAGTGCAGAGCTACTCACACAACAAACATTTGCCAAGCGAATGATTAAACGTTTTTAACATTTACCTTTGTTTTGCTGCAAAGGAGTTAAAAGTTTCTCCAAATTATGTAGCTTCCTATTCCAGTACACATGCACACATAAAGAATATAGATAAAGTATTTGGCGAGGGTAGGAATTTTATAAAGGTGACAATTTATAAAGGAAAATTCCAAATCCACTTCTGGGCTGGGATGCTGTACACCTACTTTCTGCAGGAGAAAGCTTTACAAATGAATTATGAACCTTCTAGAAATATGACACAAATTTGGAAACGATTGCCAAGTAATCACTCGATGATAGACTATTCACACAGAAAATCAAGTTATACCCTGAGAATCAGCCAAGTTAGCAGCAAGAGACAAGGATACTCAAAGTGAAAGGAATTGTAAAATTTAAAAATGAGAATAATGAACATGAGAACATTAAAAATCAAAATACATAAGGAGTTCCACGACGACTGTAAACAGGAAAATGATATGCCTTCCTTTTAAGAAAGACAAGGAGGTGGATTTAGGGAACTATGGGCTGATTAGCCTTTCTTCAGTCCTTGGGAAAACTACAGAGGAAATTCTCAAAAAAGCTATTTCCAGACACATGAAAAACAAGAACATGACCAGGAAGAGTCAGTTTGGATTTTTCCCTTGGCAAATCATGCTTGACCAATCTGACAGCCTTCCACAATGAAAAGATTGGGTCTGTGGATGAGGGGAGAGTAGCAAGCCTTTAGCAAGACTTTTGACATTATCCCTTAACTTCTGCTAGCCAAACAAGGACAACTGGACTGGATGGGTAGACTGTAAGGAGGGGTGGAAAATTGGCTGGACCTTTGAACTTGAAGGGTCTACAGTTTCAAGTCTAACAGTTCATGGTGTTCCTTGGGGGTTGATACCAGTTGGGGCCAGTGCTAATGCATTCATCAGTGACCTGGCCAACAGGACTGAAGGCATCTCAGCCAGCCTCCAGATGACACCGAACTGGAAGAAGCAGTTGATGCACAGGGAAGGTAGGGATGTTACTCAGTGGGATCTAGACAAGCAAAAGGAATGGGCTATCGAGAACCTCATGAAGTTGAACAAGGACAAATGCAAAGTCCTGTACCTGGGGAAGTGCAAGCCATGCATCAATACAGGCTGTGGACCAACTCGCTAGGTAGCAACACTGCAGGATAGGACCTGTGGGTTCTACAGACAGCAAGCTGCACATGGATCAGCTGTGTAGCCTTACAGCAATGAAGACTGAATGTATACTGGGATGCATTAGTAACAAATTAGCAAGCAGGTTGAGGGAAGGGATTATTCCCTTCTGCTTGGCACTGGTGAGGTTTGACTAGAGACCTCCAGAGGTTCCTTCTAACATATTTTTTCTATAATTCTGTGAAATGATTCCATAATTCTTATATTCAGTAATGTTCATTAGGTTTTGTTCTGAGTTCATCAGAGGGCCGTGATAGGGGTTAAGTTAGAGTAATAACTATACATACACTGAACAGGAGTCTTTTCACATGGATCAAAATCTGAAAGTTGGTAGGACATACAAGATTAGGTCCTCGATTATTGGCACTGAGGAAATATTCACAGGCAATATAAAGGTAAAGCATTATATTTTCCAGTTACTTGTACAAACATTTTTATTTGGGGGGCAAAGCATTTCAAAAATTTGTTTTAACTTCTAGTTCTAATAGTTCTAATTTTGACCTCTGTACTAATCATTAATAAATGTTTATCTAGCTGCATCAGAACAACACTGTTCTCCTCCTCTTTGCCTCCCACATTGATGTGTAGGATTAAGTAGAAATGCTAATTCTAGGTTATTGAGTATGGCTTTGATGATTACAGTTATAAATGAAGAGTAAGGTTTGAGGTTTAGCTTTGGGTTTTGGGGTTGGGGGGTTTTTTGTTTGTTTTGGTGTGGGGGTTTTTGTGTTTTGTTTGTGGTGTTTTGTTTTGTGTTTTTTTTTTCTTATGGCACATCTTTACCTCTGAAGCTCAACTGACTATGAAGCCAACCCACAAAATCCAGTCTTTAGACTGTGACTATGCTGAACTGTGGAATATATGCTTTGGGTCCAGCCTCACTCAACTTTAGATTTCACTGAAATGAAAAGCTAGCCTGAAGCCAGAAATCTAATTGTTGTAGAAAGTTAAAGTTCTTCCTCTGTGTAATTTGCAAAAAGTGAAGCCTGATTTTTCTCCCTCTTCTGCTTATAAGGGACATGCCTGAGGCCTTGTTTTCAAGAAGAAAATGAAAATCTCTTGTCATTTCAGTTGCCAGTGTTTGCTCTCAGCTTTCCCAACTGCATAGCCCAACTCCTTAGCCTGTCTTTGTCTTGAACCATATGGGGTAGCCCTGCCTACACACTTGATATAGCTGCAGTGTCACTTGGCATTTTAATGGGCCTACACTTCAAGAAAAGATTTTTTCATTAGGCTTGATCTAATGTTTGCTTACTACTGAAAAGGTCCTTTTTGCACAGGATCTAGTCCTGCACAATTACGAGCCATGATATCTCTTTCAGGAATAATAGAGTTATATTATTATAATATTATAATATTATAATAGAGTATATTCTTGGTTTTCCTTCGTCATAGTGGTCTGTATAAACAGCTGATCTAAACTATTTTTGCTTTGCTCTTAAGCTGATGGAATGATTAGACTTATTGCCGTAAATTGATACGGGTCTGATCCTGCACTACTTGTTTATGGAAAACTTAACCAAGGGAAAGTAGTAATAGTGTAAATCTGACTTTATTCTGAATTTTTAAAAAGAATTATGATATTTCATTGGTTGCTGTGAGGAAATATAACATGACATTTTTTATGTCTCCAATTTGACCATTTCAGCTGTGCTCACCTCAACCACTGTTGACTGACATTCCATGGAAGTTGCAATAGCCATTAATTTTAAAATAATCTGCTTTGAAATATATTTTCATATTTACTCCCAAATCCATGCTTTGGCCCTAAAGCAGGCTGATCTTTACTAAAGGTCAAGCGGAAATACTCAGGTTCCAACTCCTAGTAAATGTTTGGGTTGATACACTGCCATCTCTGTTGAAAATATGCTATGTTTACTCCCGGGGAGCTGCAAAACTCCCATAGGAGTACCATGTGCTTGCACTGTGGCAAAATGTGAGAAACTGCAACTTAAAATCATCATAAAGGAAAAGGATTTGGAATACTTGTAGACATTTCTGGAATATGTTAGTTGATTGCTTTCCTTCTATCCGCTAGCTGCACACTTAGAATTACGTAGCACAAATAGGAACAAAGTTTAGGCTGGATTATACAAAGATTTCTGATGACAGTTTTAAGTAATGAAGCCATCCTGAGGTGTACTAATGAAGCCGTATGTCAAACCTCTCTCTTCTATATACTAGCCTATTTAAAATAAATTTACATTTAAGGTCTGATGTGAAACCCATTGAAGTTAATGGAAAGACTTCAATGCGCTTTGACCAAAATGCATATACAAGATCACATATTTTCTGTGATTCTATTTCTGTAACAGCTTGGTAGGATTTACTATTCCTATACATTTCCAGCAAGGCTTCCTCCAGTTTATGTTGTTATTATTATCTCCCGTCATGATAATATCATACTTCTTTTCTCTTCAGCATCTCTAAGGGCCTACCTGAGTTTCCTACCAGCCAGCAGCTTAATTCTCTTCTAAGATGTGAGTTGTGTGTGACTCCCCAAACCCACCAGTCTGGCTTCTGAATGCAGCTGTAATTAAAAAAACCCCAACAAACAAACCATGAGTTCTGTTCTTTGCAAACAGTCCAAGCCAGAACTTCTAATTCTGTCTTCTTTTTTTAAAAATTCTTTGACTTTATTTAGTATTTCAGTTTAAATTCTGGTTGGAGACATATTGGCTTCATATCTACTATTGTTACCTCTTACTTCATGAACGAGCAAAGCTGTTTCCTGCAGCTACCACTGCTGAATGCAGTGTGACAATAATAGACATTTGCTGTTTGTACACAGTGGGTACTATTTCTTTTCTGGATAGCAGTTTAGAATACCTTTGTAATTATTTTTTATATATCCAGAAGGCAAAGGTTTTGGTAGTGTTAAGTCAGTATATTAACTGCTGTAGCTGCTTGTGAGATGCATTTCTGAGCCCTGTGATCTGGTAAGAGATGAATTCAAATTAAAACCATAAATTTGCTAGTTGCAAGAGGTAGAGAGAAGGGACACAGTGATCAGCAACATCCAGATGTTGCAAATAGGCCTACATTTTCAGTGAGCCATCCCAGAACTGTGGAATGGACCGTTCCAAATACGGGAGTGTTTATGACCCAGTTCTAGGGCTTTTTTCCTTTCCCTTTTTGTGTGTCTTTATTCCTTCTCTCTTGAGCCTTTCTCCTTCCCACCTCTTCCAAATTTTGACCTTCTTAGATTTTTACACAGCTTTGCAATCTCTGACTAGCAATGAAGAACTCAGTCAGACTCAGAATTTGGCACTGGGAGGCAGCAGAAGTTTGTGGTCACCTCTTAGAAGTTTAAGTCCAGTTGTAGAGGAAAAAGTAATGGCAATGAATGTCTGGAGAACAGTTACATGACAGCTGTGTTCTCACATACTGCATAGCACTCACAAGTGCAAAGTCAGCACTTACCAACAACTACCACAAAATCATATTATAAATATCCTACATATAATTACAGTCACCATCACTAGAATATTGCAGATATTATTGGAATATTTTCTCAGTAACTACGATCTTCTGTTTGCATGTTTCTTTTTCTGATTTTAACGGTAACTTTGGTATATTTCTGGAAAGTAGATTAACATTACTTCATTTGTAATCCTGAAAGACTTCTGATGCACTTTATGCTTTAATGTAATTATGCCTAATATATGGAATACAGCAGCTTCATAAAGATTGTTCATATCCCTGCTGGATACTTGGCTGAGATAAACATGTATCTAGTTTATTTAATATGATTAACTACCTGAAGTATTAGAATTCTTATACAGTAATTCACAACAGCCATGGATTGCAAGATTACTGGAGAGACACTGCATTTTATGAGACAGCCCCAGTTTGATGTACGCACCACACTGGGTAGCGCTAATAGGCTGCGATCCAGTAGCCTCCTTTCTCCTCCTCCCCTGTAAAAATGATGCTGGGTGAAGATTTGATAATCCCTAGTTGCCATTCAGTAAAGAATTAAATGAGGCATTTTATTTATTTCCCATCTAACTGATACGCTTTTCTGCATTTGTACCAGAGAAAGCCAGCAGCATGCTAAGGAGAGTACAGCACTAGGGCTGTACCAAAGCTGGCGCGATTTCCTTTACTTCCCTTCCAGCTCAACCTCCTTTCCTCTCCGCATTGACACAGAGGCCATGAATCAGAGCCCATTGCAATTGATGACAACCTTGATATCCTTAAACAGCCACTAGTTTTAATAACGAAAAAAGGTTCCCTTCCATTTCCTTGCATAACTATGTTCTCCCTGCTCCTGCTGTTGGTTCCAGCTCTCATAGTCTAAGGCCACCTCTGAGACCAGGAAGCACTGAGCTACTTCATGCTGCAGCTGGAGAGTGTCAGAAACGATGGGAGAAAAAAATAAGCCTGAGTTCTATGTAATATTGAGATTTTTATAAGCCAGACAGGAAGACAGTGATGTAGGTCCATGCAAATGAAGACATTTAGTGGGTACCATTCTGCATGGGACCGCTCTGAAGACAGGGATTCATCACACCACCTGCAACTGTAGATTGCCACGTTGATTTAATTACTTGAGGTGCATGCCATGAAACTTGAGGCACCAAAACGTGACATCTCTAGAGGCCTATTGAGAGCTTTGGTGGACCAAAGTTGCTCTTTAGGGTTGCCCTTTAGAGTTGCTCAACTCTTCACTGATGCTGTAGGGAGCCCAGGGAGGCTATACTTCCAAAGCAGGCATTGCCTATTGAAGCTTTTTCTGTGAAAATCTGGACCCATGGAAACCAATGGGGAATTACCTCTCCATGTCCAGACAGCTATTGGGCTGGAAGAAGGAGGCTCTTAATTACAATCATTTAGCATAAATGCTTCTTTTCAAGAATGACAAATTTGTCTGACAAGCTGATAGAAACTGCAGACTGTGTGTGTCAAGGGGGGGGGGGGGAAAAAGCAGGAAGGTAGGAAATGTCATTATTTTCTCATTCTTCAAATTAATACTTTGAGGAATAATTTGGCAGATGCTCATTGTTCTAATGAACCCCTGCTCTTGATTATGATAAATACTAAATTATATGATAATTTCGCTTTTGCTTTCACTGACAAAGTTGTCTGTATTGACAAGACACAATGAGATTTTTTTTTTAATGGGAAGCAAAAAGCAGAGAATTTCCTGCAATGCTGCAAAGTGCTCTGAGCTGGTGAGCCTGATGCAGGGATGCTTATGATAAAGCACTGCAGAACACAGTTGATTAGAACATTGAATTAACTATGCTCTCATGCGCTCGCTCTCTCATCATCTTGTTCGTTCTTTCAGCCTTCTATTTAACCCTTTCAATCTGCACATTATTGTTTTCTTGTCCAGAAGTTTTTCTGAGAATTCAGCACAAATACCAGCACTTGATTTTCATCAGAAAACAAGAACCAGCATTTCGCTCTGGTGAGTCCCAACAAATCCTGCGCATGGTGGCTTCTTCAGGTCAGGCTCCAACAGTCTATGTAGGTGAAATGAATGTGGAATAGTACAGAACAGCTGTGTAAACCTATGATCTTTAGTGTTTATTTGCCTATGAAATGCCATCACTGCTATGACAGTAGCAATCAGACCTAGGACTTCTCTTTCTAAAGGCACGGTTGAACTTAAAGACCCAACACAGTCAGGTCAAAGAGTATGAAGTGAAATCAAAGTCAAGGGTAAAGCTGTGTCTGCAGGCCTGTGACAGGATGTAGGAGCATATCCAAGCTTGTGCTGAAGCTCCTCACCCCATCCGTACTGTCTCCAACCACTGCCTTTAGCCATGGGGCAGATGGGGATCAGGTGGCACTGCCTCAAGACCAAATGGCAAAGATCACATTCACATTCATGCCAGCGTCCTGAAGTATTAGGATAAGTCAGATACTTCCCCTTGTTGGGAGGCTTTTCTGAGGGCTCAGCTGTCCACATACATGACAAAGTCTGAAGCTAAGTTCCCTCGGTATGAACCACTCACTTTGCACATGACAGAAAGAGTAGGTCATTGGCAGTAAGGATTAATAACAGGTTCTCTGGCTTAAATATTTGAATGAGCCTTCACCGTCTGCACTAACACATACAGTGCTATTAATGTAAATGCTTTAACAAACTTAAATCTCTGTGGAATTGTAATTTACTCCTGTGAATTGCAAGCTATGCATGAATATGTTAAGAGTTTTCTGACTGCAAGGCTAGTTCTGCCCTTGGATATACTACATTATTTTCCTACCGAAGTGAGACAAGAAAGTAAATGCCTCTTGGAAGTAAATAATATCAAACTGAAGAATGGTGTGTATCGTGAACTTCCAGCCATATACTTGCATTCATTTTAACGTAAGGCAGGCCTGATAGAATGAGTCTTTTATTTTCTAACATTAAGGTGATATTTACTATCATAATAAGGCAACCTGTCTTCTGAGGGCATTTCTGATCTTATTGTCAGTGAGACCTACAGTAATATTATGACTCCTATTCTTGTGGATGCTTATACCAGGAATATCATGCTGTACCCCATGCCCAGGAACCACTAATGGCTGACCTGAAGTTGTAACCGGCAAATAGAAGCGGGGAATCAATGGGCTTTCACCTTTTAGCTATTTTTTTAATTCAAAACTGTATTGACTAATACTCCAAAGAAAACTTCCATTAGAGGTTCTTCTCATTTATGTTAGAGCTCCTTCTGCAACCTTTGGCACGAATTGGGGCTTCTGCAATGAGGACTGTGTACAGTGCCTCTGCAGCTGCCATACTAATGTATATGACCAAAAAGTTCCAGTCTCTGCACATGACTTTTGACCACAGAGTTTTTCCTCCCCCAGCCCCTCCATGGCCAGGACTGCTCCCATTCACCTCCTGCAGTACGCTGGGTTGGGGTAGCCTGGTGCGGGCTGTCCTTCTGACAGGGACTCCACAACACTGTCATGAGACTCCATCAGAAGGCTTCAAGCTTCCATGACAACCAGCATCCTTGGGTATAATTAAAAATTGCAGCGGTGTACGAAAAAGCGGAGTCAGTAACCTCCTATTGCTTGATACTTTTATTCCAGCTATTCCTAACACACATATAATAAAATTGTATTTCCAATATCAATAACATCCTAGTAAAGCATCCAATGCACACGTTTGGGGGAGAAAACAAAAAATCTTCCAGGAAGTCACTATCAAGTGGGAGTGAGATTAAAACTCTTTTCTTGGGTTTACCGTTTGGTAAATTTAGCATTCATTGTTTAATAAGCATCGGTCTCTTTCTGCATGATCAATATTTAAATATTGATACTTAATATACTAGGAATATTGTTTTCTAGTATCAAACTGCCTCCACCAGTAAAAGTTGTACATCCACATAAATGTAACAAACACATCAACCTAAATTATATCTCTTTTTAAAAACTGCCAGTGTTTAATTGCCCCAATTAAAAAGCAACATTCGGTAGCAAGTAGACGATGAAAACACTGAACAGACCTCCCAAACTTTTAACAACAATCAATAAAAGGAATAATAAAAGAGAAACGTGTTTGCTACAATGCTTTAACCACTATTACTTAAGACATAGTTTAATTTATTTGGGAGAATGCTAATATGAATTCTTTTACTTCTTACTTTTATAGAAACATATAAACATCTCCTGAATAAAAATCTATTTGTGTCTGTGAAAACACCATGAGAAGATCATGACAAACCCAGTAGCCTTACACCAACAGTGTCTAGAGTTTCTGATATTTTATAGCTGAAAGAACAACACAGAGCTTATACCTGTGAAATGTTTGAATAAATCCCTTGTGATGGATATTTTATGCAAATATAAATGAAATTCTATTTCTCTTGTGTAGTCTTCCTTCCAAAATACTGTGTTTCAATAAAATTAATATAAAACAAGGCTACAAATACATGCTTATGAAAAACAAGTAAGTATTTTTCTGCAGTGAAATTATGTATCTTGGGAACTTCGTATTGAATGTGGTTTAAATGCACCGGCAGAAATTCCACAAAAAATTCTGTCTTTTACTAAACTGATTAAGGTTGTGGTTGTGGGATTTTCTGTTGATGTTGCTATAATTAATTTTTTTCTTATGCTGCTTATAAGGCAAAATCATTTTGTAATTATCTGATAAAATTATTCTGACACTGCAGGAATATTGCCTTACATAATAAAATCAATAGCTTGAAGTATTATAAATGATCTTGTAACTGCCCTGAAGAGCTGTATTCTATTCCTTCTCCTCATTTTCCCACAGGAAAGTAATGAGTTCCCAAGCCCATACTTACAGTTCAGTCCTTTATTTCCATAATGACTATGAGATAGGTCTGAAAATGTGAGGCCCATCATTAAGAAATTCAGGTCTCCAGTTCCATAAAGACTCAAGTCATTAGTTCACTCGGCTTGTCAAGAAGTGTGGTTTGGGCAAAATGCAGATCTACAGTTAAAAAGACTTTACTTCAACTTCTACTTACAACAACTTAGAGATGAATTTGCTTGGAGTCCCTGCATAAGTACAAAGCCTGACTATCTCCCATGCATGAGTAAATAAGACTCACCTATGTGGTTGCCTCTGCAATTTTGAAATTTGAAATGGACAATTTATAACAAAGAAGGAATGCAGGCAAAGAAGGAGCCTGGTAGCTGCTGTGATTTGACAGCTTGATTATAGTTAAAGCATAACCTCAAGAGGCTGGGGATTTGGATTCAAAACCAATAATTCTACATGTATCTATAGTTTACGGCCTATCAGGACCAAGGCGAGATTAAATAAATCTTGTTTGCTTAATGAAAAAAGAACATCCTGACACAGTGAACAGCACAAAAGTGACTAATCCATCTCTGTCTTCCCCAGTGAATATTATTCGTTATGCTGATTGCTTTTCTAGAATATTTTTTTCTTAGTCTGAAGCAATAATTGCATATGTAACTACTAGCATGAGACACGTATAGGAAAACTGAGCCAATAATTTACTACCTATCAGTGCAATAAATATCTCTTGGCCTTCGGTGAAATATCACCAACCTGAATGCTTTTCCCCACACACTGTATATTTCTTTAAGCTGGTCACCAAATGTCTGAGGAGAACAGTTCTTGATCAGGAGGCGTTTTTCTGATTAGTTGATCGTGTCTGTCTGGCACAAACTCCACCTGTGTAATCGTGCACCTCAGCAGTGAGATAGCTCCCTAAGCTAAGAGTGCAATTTCTTCAAGTGCAATTTCTCAACAAGTTTTCTTAAGGAAAACAAGTTGAGAACGCATATTTTTCACAATTTCTGCAGGACTCATTTTATGGATGTCGTGCGTGTGAACGGTCCTGCTGGGGAACCAGTTAGCCGTAACAAGTTACTGAGAACCACTGCAAAAGAGTCATAAGAAACAACCTCGAGCAAGTTCTTTTAAAAGATGCCATTTGTTAACGTGTTTGCTCTCGGTTCCTGCATGCATTTGGCTCAGAAAAGTTTAGTGGCCCTAGGTGAGGCTTCCTCTGGCTCCTGGCACCCGGCGGGGAGTGGCACCGCGCTCGGCGCTGGCTCGAGCGGAGAAAGGCAGCCGTTTCTGGCGTGGGGAC
>NW_008825113.1:3355521-3366690 GCF_000699105.1 Pygoscelis adeliae
CTTCCCCCGGGAGTGCGGGCATCGGGTCCGGCAACCTCTCGCCCCGTCGTCTGCCTCGGGACCGTCCCGCCTTCCTCAGGTGCGCCCTCCCCGGCGGGGCGTCCGAAGGAACCACAGGTATATCCAGGTGACCTGCGGAGGCCCGAGTTTGTGTCCCGCAGGACCTCTCTGGTGCATAATAAGGGCTGATCTCACACTGCAAACAAGCCTCCCGCTCCTTTAGGGCACTTAACAGCATCGTTACCCACCCTCCTCGCTGATTTAGTCTGTGGGCAGGTAGTATCTTTGACACTACTTTCCCATTCTCAGGTTTGGTTGAAATTGGCCACCAGATACCACGCTCCTGGAAAGGAAGGGCAGCTGCCAGGCGAACAGGCAGGTGCACACGTTCAGACACTAAGAGGTACCTTACTTAAGCCTCCTTTTCTTAGAAAACCTAACTGAAAAGTGGAACTAAGAAGACATTCGCCAAACGTCATCCTGATCATTTTTCTTGTAGGATGCATCCTTTCCAGACTACTCCACCTTACACTTCACCTTTTGTGTCTACATTGTGTTAAATTAGCCATCTTCCAAACTGATGCACCTATTCAGTGGGAAGCAGAACGGGGCTGTGGCTCTTCTGGTAAGATAGTAATAATAACAATCTGCACTTTTGCAAGTCGTATCAGTTTCTCTGTTTTGGTTTTTTGTTGTTGTTTTGTTTGGTTTGGTTTTTTTTTTTTTTCCTGAGATTAGCTGCAAGCCCAGCTCCACAGCTCATCGGTGCTCTGTGACCACAGATCACCAATGATCTTATTTTTTTCTCCTTCTGAGGCAAAAGTAGTATTTTAAACCGGCACTGCTTTAGCTTCTAAAATCTCCTTAATTGCATTTCCTTTCTCACCTCACCCTTCCTCTTCACACCTTCCTACATTTCCTAATGTACTTTCTGGGACTCTTTTTTCTCTGTCTAATCTCATCTGAGTTCATGCGTTTGTATTGTGGATGCATTATATCATGCTAGTCTAAAAAATGACAATGTTCTAGTTTCTTAAGGTTTTTCCATAAAAGGGAACCTCACTGAAAAGAGCAATATGAGGCCTCTTCTTCCTTGGAGATTTGCATGACTATTCATTTCTTCTTGCAGACGACTGTTCTTTAAATCTCTTCCCTTGTGCTAGGAGCATACCTACTGGAACAGTATCTGTTCTCCAAGCTGAAGCTGCTTTTCTAGAGCCTGCTCCACTTGTTACTCATTTTTCATGTTTTCATTTGCCAACACAGCAGGAAAAGTGGGCATATTAAAAATGGAGATAGGGTTTCTGTGGAACAAGGATATGTATGAGCTTATCCTTCCTGACTTCGCGATCCTAACACAATGTGATGTGTGACAGGGCCTTTTATCTCTATTAATTGTTAAATATTTCAGGAGGAGCAGCATATGGGTGGTTACATTGAGCTTGGAAGCATAATAGCATCATTAAATTGCACAAACCCTTGTGCTTTCCAAATGGCACTTTTTCTCTTGGGGCACACAAACCAAAATGGCTCTTGAACAGGTGCACAAATAATTATTTTATACTTAGCCTGCTGCCCTCCTTCAATCTATTTGTCTCAGTTGCAGTTTTCTCTAAGCCAGCTCCACAAATCTCACTGCAGAACCTCTCAGAGTCTATTAATACTTATGCTAGCATACACAGAAATGATGCCCACTACTTTCTTAAGGTCCCAGGCAAATGCCTGACGAGCACGTTGCTGAGAGTTCTTTTCCCTTTGTATTTCAGTTGAAGGCCAAAGCAGTACTTGAACTGGCAGTCTCTAAATCTGTATTACTTGTTCAGGGTGATTTCAGGTAATGGGCTTTGACTCAGAGATCCCTCCTGCCTCCCTTTGGATGGGTAGTCCCAGAAACACCTCGACTTCACCAGACCTGTGCTTTGCCTGAGCAAACAGTTTATGTCGGGAACTGAAGTTTATATCAGCTTGAGGTTTTTGGAATTGGTTTTGGAAAGTACATTTTTTAAACAATAGGAAAAGTAGAGGCATGGGTTCATAATGATAAGAGGTAGAAGAGACATTATACTTTAGATGCCTAACCTTAAGGATTTACATTAGGAATCTGCTCTACTTAGGTCATTGAAGAGAGAGAGGAGCCCGTGGAGGGCTACTCACTACACCTAAAATAAACATCAGTTCTGAATTGCCCTCTGGAGGTTTTTTTCTCCCTCGCCTTCTGTGTCAATTGTATAGGGATTGTGCAGAGGTTGTGGAGAGATTATATAGAATCACGTTTAACCACTCTTTCAGTAAAGAAATTTTTCCTTACATCCAATCTAAACCTCCCCTGGCGCAACTTGAGGCCATTTCCTCTCGTCCTTTTGCCAGTTACTTGGGAGAAGAGACCAACACCCACCTCGCTACAACATCCTTTCAGGTAGTTGTAGAGAGCAATGAGGTCTCCCCTCAGCCTCCTTTTCTCCAGGCTAAACAACCCCAGTTCCCTCAGCCGCTCCTCATAAGACTTGTTCTCCAGACCCCTCACCAGCCTCGTTGCCCTTCTCTGGACACGTTCCAACATCTCAACATCCTTCTTGTAGTGAGGGGCCCAAAACTGAACACAGTATTCGAGGTGTGGCCTCACCAGTGCCGAGTACAGGGGCACGATCACTTCCCTACTCCTGCTGGCCACACTATTTCTGATACAGGCCAGGATGCCGTTGGCCTTCTTGGCCACCTGGGCACACTGCTGGCTCATGTTCAGCCGGCTGTTGACCAACACCCCCAGGTCCTTTTCCGCCAGGCAGCTTTCCAGCTATTCTTCCCGAAGCCTGTAGTGCTGCATGGGGTTGTTGTAGCCCAAGTGCAGGACCCGGCACTTGGCCTTGTTGAATCTCATACAGTTGGCCTGGGCCCATCGATCCAGCCTGTCCAGGTCCCTCTGCAGAGCCTTCCTACCCTCGAGCAGATCAACACTGCCGCCCAACTTGGTGTCGTCTGCAAACTTACTGAGGGTGCACTCGATCCCCTCATCCAGATCATTGATAAAGATATTAAACAGAACTGGCCCCAATACTGAGCCCTGGGGAACACCGCTCGTGACCGGCCGCCAACTGGATTGAACTCCATTTACCACAACTCTCTGGGCCCGGCCATCCAGCCAGTTTTTGACCCAGCGCAGAGTACACCTGTCTAAGCCGTGAGCCGCCAGCTTCTCCAGGAGAATGCTGTGGGAGACAGTGTCAAAGGCCTTACTGAAGTCCAGGTAGACCACATGAGATGGTGGTCCATCTGACTGCTCCAGCCTGACTGCTCCTGTGCTGGCTGGGACCCGCATCTCCACGTCCCCAACCCGCCTCCACGTCCCCAACCCATCGCCATGGCCCAGCCCATCTCCACGTCACCCAACCCATCTCCACATCCCCAGCCCATCTCCATGCCTTCCGGGCACTAGTGCCCTCCCCAAGGGAGCCGTGGGTGGTGTCACGTCCCACCTGCGGGAAGGGGAGAGCGCCTAAGGTCCGCAAATCCCCTCGGTGTGGAGTAAGGTGAAATAACACTCAAGGTCCAAAAACAAGCTCCCGCTTTCATGGCACGAGCACTTCTATAAGCACCAACCCTCTATGTGTTAATATATAACACAAGCTAAGCGGCTTTGTGAGGAGTGGAGGTAGGCCTCGTATTATTCAGGAATGTCAAGAGCAGAGCGCAAGAAGGAGAAGGAGGAGAGAGAAAGAGAAGGAGAGAGCTGGGAAGCAGGAGAGAGGGAGAGAGAGAGAAAGAAATCACCAATCCCGGATCCAGCGTTGGACGTGCCAACGGGGGGTGTCGGTGTGGAGAGTGCCCCAAGGAGGCTCACGTGCGCCCCTATTTATTGGCTGCAAATAAAGGATGGAGATTCTCCTTGGCTCTCTTCTTGTCATTAATGTATTTGTAAAAACTTTTTTTGTTGTCTTTAACGACAGTGGCCAGGTTGCGTTCTAGCTGGGCTTTTGCCTTTCTCATTTCCTCTCATATGGAAACTAACTGCCTAATCTGGAATCTGACGCATTATTATCCCTCTCCAGTTTTCATTCTGCCAGTGTAACATGGCATTTACACATGGAGAAATCACTTGCCAGCACCTCTCTAGGAGTGATTTTGATGTTTGCTTGCCAACTGGAGATACTTGTATTTCAGTGAAGCTACAGCTCCCAGTACAAAATGTGAACGCACATGTTATTCCCACGACTTTATCCTGCGAACTTGTGACAATAGCTTCATGTTAGCATTATTTAATTCACATCTGTAAGTGCACGCAATGCCATCAGTTTGCTACCTACACTAGTTTCTGATACTCTGAATCACCTGTGCCAATCCTGCATGTATGTGTTTTGTGTGCTGTGTGCATTCTGCAAACGCAACCCCATGCATGACAAACAGCATTGCATGTTTGAAGTCTGATGAAACTGAGCCAGAGCTATCAGTTCTTCCCTTCAAGTTCTGAAATGTTTACTTTTCTTGGTATACGTCCCTCCTTTCCTCTGGGAGGGGTGAGTAGATGAATCAAAAATGTGTCGGCAGAAGAATTTTGGCCACAGAATAGTGTTTCATACATAAACTCTTGAGTTTTAACTGTTTTAAAGAGTCAGTCGTTTTCAATCCGTCTCACTAAAGGATTGCTGTTTAGCTGTAAGAAAAAGTTTGTCCAATGTTCTTCTCAAAATTACGACACTTACCTGGAGATATCAAAAGTACTCCTGAATGTATCAAAAAGTATCTGTTCTTATGACTCACATGTACACTTTGACAGTGATATGGCTAGCGGATCCTGACTCATGGCTCTTAGATGCTATCACAAATGAAAAGCACATGAAGACCAGGCCTGGGAGTGTTTTGATGTACAAAGGGAACAAATCATGTGACAGCTTTGGAGAAGCCACCTTGCCTAGAGCCTCCTTTGCTCCTCCTCGTGTTATTACACTTTTTCTCACTGGCCTAGAAATTGTAAGTCAAGATATTGCTTCAGACCATATGGCGACACTGAGAGCTTTTTTGCACAACAGTAAGGAAAGCTATGGTTAGAAATGTCTGCTTAAAGATCAGCTAAAACAGTTTTGGTTCACACAACCTGATAATATTGACAAAGGGACAAAATTTGCTAATCTAACAGTAATTTTAAATCCTCAGTAGGTTTTATGGCTTGTTGGAGTTGGGGAAATTCTGCAGAGCAAGCCACCGGAAACTGAAGGGGAGATAAGGAGAGACTAGTGGGTGGAAGCTGTCTGATTTTGTTTTCTGGCAGGAAGAATACCAGAGGGAATTCTCTTTCCCAGCCTACCACCCCCATTTTTTCCTTATTTACACATCAAGGCATGATTTTTTGGTGTCTAACATTTCCATAATGCAATCTGGTAAACCTAGCACAGCTGTTTTGAAAACCTGCCTGATATTTAAGATTGCTTTACTGCACAAAAGCTCCTATTTCACTCGCTAGCCTTCCCGTTTCTGGATGTCAAGATAGGGAATGGCTATAAATATGAAGTTAGGTGTCACAGTTGCCAAGATTTATTATGGAGAGGTTTGCAATAACCTTCTCCCCTTTGCCCTTTATCTATCTTCTATATTCTGCAGGGTAAAGTCTATCTTTCCTGATATTTTTTGGTAGTACCTGACACAACAAAGCAACTTTCCTGTCTGTGATCAAGTACTTTTGTAACAGGGGAACAAAACAACACAAATAAGCCAACCTAAAGCTATTGATCTTCATGGAGCATTATAAAAGCCGCTTATGTAAAGCTGTTTTGCAACCATTCCAGAGGCACAATGGCAAGCTTGGAATTTTGCCGCATGCAGAAGCAAAATCTTCCCATCTTTCCCACAGTACCCCATTTGATGTGCAAACTGTCTTCCCTGATAATGTAGCTTCATGCTTGGACAACAAATGCCTTTCTGAGTATTCTTTTTTCTTTGTAAACTGCAGGACGCACACCAATCATATGAAACATTTCACTCCCCCCCCCAAGCAAACTTATCAAAGCTTGTTCAATTTTAATCCCCTTCTAGTCCTTTTATGGGTAATTATTTCAACTCTTTAAATCTCAAGTGACTCCCTTCAGCTCTCTTGTATGGCTGGGATTTCTTAATCAATTATGAATTTTAATTTTCAAGAGGTAAATTTTTGTTACAGAAGTCAGGTTAAATACTACATTTGTGGTCTTCCTTGTATATATTATAGAGCAGTCCATCACTGCTTCTCTGTCACTGCGTCTAGTCTTGCCTCTCTGTTTCCTCTGCCTCCCATTTCTACTTCAGCCTCCCATTTCCTGAAATTTGGTTCATAAAAACTTCTCAGAGCTGATATGCTGCTCTGGTTTAGGACTAGAGGTCTAGAAACAACGTGCAGGGTCATTGGATCCTGTCTGCACCGTGCCATACAGTTCCTTCCTTCCAGTGATTACTGTTTGCTGTAAAACCAAGCTGGTTTTGGTTTTTTTTTGTTTTGTTTTGGTTTGGTTTTTTATTCCTGCTACAACTCCTGAAGCATTACTCACTCCTCTGATGGTTAGAAATTCACTTTGACATTGTACTTTAAAATTCTGCTTATCTAGTTGAAGTCTTTTTGTTCAGGTAGTGAACTTTCCACTAATTTAAAACCATGCTTACCTCCTTTCCTCCCTTCCCTTCATCTGATCTAATATATTTATAGCAAATAACTTAATCCCCTCTTAGTCTTTATTTTCCTAGGTTGAGCTAGACCAATTCTTGCTGTTTTTCCCTTGTACCATGAGCTCTCCATTCTCCTTATCAGCCTGCTGGTCCTCCTCTGTACAATATCAGTTTAAATTCATCTCACTGGTGCAGGAGGAACCAGAATTGTGACAGTATGTTGTGGTTTAACCTCAGGCGGCAACTGAGTACCACACAGCCGCTCGCTCACTCCTCCCCCTCTGCCCCCCGGTGGGATGGGGGAGAGAATTGGAAGAGTAGAAGTGAGAAAAACTCATGGGTTGAGATAAAAACAGTTTAATAATTGAAATAAAATAATAATAGCAATAATAATAATGTAGTAGTAGTAGTAATAATAATAGTAGTAATAATAATAATAATAATAATATACAAAGCAAGTGATGCACAATGCAATTGCTCACCACCCGCTGACCGATGCCCAGCCAGTCCCCGAGCAGCAGCCCCCCCGGCCAGCTTCCCCCAGTTTATGTACTGAGCATGACGTCACACGGTATGGAATGTCCCTGGGGCCAGTTTGGGTCAGCTGTCCTGGCTGTGCCCCCTCCCGGCTTCTCATGCACCTCCAGCCTTCTCAGTCGGTAGAGCATGGGAAGCTGGAAAGTCCTTGACTAGTGTAAGCACTGCTCAGCAACAACTAAGACATCGGTGTGTTATCAACTTTGTTCTCACCCTAAATCCAAAACACAGCGCTGTACCAGCTACTAGGAAGACAATTAACTCTATCCCTGCTGACACAGTATTACCGCAAAGGGCTCACCAGTGCCATGTACAACAGAAACAATATTCCCTCCTCCCTACAGGAAATGTCCTAGCTGATGGGATGTGGGATCACATTTACTTCTTTGCAGTTATATTGTATTCATGGCTCTGTTATCCTCTGACTGGGAAGGATACAGTCAATTCCTTCTCTTTCCTTATCAGTCCAATCATGATCGTAACTGAGGGCAGGAATTTCTGTTTAATTCATGACTTTGCACTTTGTACTATTAAATCTCATGCCATATCTAGTACTCTAGTTTTCAAGGTCATGCAAGTCACTGTGATATTCCCAGTCTTCCTGTTTTACAGACAGTAGTGCCTCAATTTCACATTTTACTGGTACTTTCCTACTTTGCAATATAAAAGTATTCTTCTTCTTAGTATTCTCTTCTTACAGTATTCTCTTCTTACTGAATTACTGCCTTGCCCAAATAGGAGAAAGGAAATAACTGACTTCAAAAGTCAAAAGCTAAAAAATGTGAGTCTCCTTGTTCAAAGCCTAAAGTAGGGTATTAAAAGTGATGGTGGCTCCTTCCTGCTGCAAAATCGTTGTGATTTGGTGGTACTGGCTCCGATTCTGCACTCATTTAACGGCAGGGCTGACTGGTTGTGTCCACAAGACACTCTTCTGCCATGGGCCTCTCCATAGGTGCAGTAATGCATTACTACGGACTCAAATAGCAAATTGGTGTTAGAGGGGAATAGGTTGCACGTTGCGGGAAAAGGTGGCTGAAAGCAAAGGAAGGTCTGTGTTTGACTGTGGGTTAGAAGCGATGCTCAGCACCCTGCCACTGCAACTGGAAAGCTGGTGCGTTGCTTGGGGTTAATCCTGCCAGTGTTATGAAGGGTATTGAAACTGAAAGGGCAAAAAGGCTTAATGAATATGATCAGTTATAAAAGCAAAGAGGAAAACTTGTTTTTCCAAAGTGATGATTATAAACTGCCCAATTAAGTAAACAAAGAAGTAGTTGAAAAACCAGCACTGACAGACATCAGATAATAAAATTAATTATAAACAGCAGCCAAAATGCAGCAAGTACGAACTAATCAAAATACTTAATTAGGCTTTGCAGTAGCTACTTTTCTCCCTACCACTGTTTATTACAATTTCATCTGGGGGTTGGTGTCTTTGGTAAGGCTCCAAAGCATATAATAACTAGTTTAAAAGCCTTATGCTCCTACAAAATAATAATATTTTGAAACACGGTACATTTCAGGCTGACTCAGCATGGCAAGCAAGGAGCCCCTTGCCCTAAAAGGAGCGATTTGAAAGCTGGTATTGCTTCTATTTGTTCTCTACCTCTTGTGGTGTTAAAGGGGCTTGAGATACTTACCAATATGTTAATTCTTGGCCAGACAGCTGCCATTTGTGCCATTGCAGGTATCTTCTCCAAAGACCACAGGTGAACTGACATCGAGCTTAAGGTTATAAAAGATCTGTGTCAATAAAAGCAAATCTGTGTATAAGAAACAAACTAAAGGAGCTACTGGCAATTTAGAATAAAGGCCCCATAAATTGTAATGGATGTATTGTCATCATTTGAGGTAAAAAGAAAGAAAAAGGAAAAAAAGGAAAAAAAGGAAGCAAATCTTATTTCTTTGAATTTAGGCATGTAAGAAACAGCTACCCTAGGTTTTTTTTGGCTCCTGCCCTAGTTTTAAGGTAGAACATGGGGGTGAGTTAAACTACTACAGGCTGATCATACCAATCACAAATAGATACCCTGAGATTGAATGACATCCACAGAGGACAATTCTGTTGAGGGGCTCTTAATAAAGATGGATTCCATCCACCCATCATTTACAGACAATTCCCAAGGAGGCTAAACTCTGCAGTCAAAGTGTGCACATCCCCCTTTGGAGGGTGTCCTTAAATAAGCATAGGCACCAAGTCTGGTGAAGTGAACAGAAGTGCTATGTCTGACTACAGAAACCTACTGGTTCTAAAAGGGGTTTTATTTAAAATATTTGGTCTCTTTAAAGCAAGAACACAAATATGGATGGACTTCTGTTTAATTTTAAAAATTGGGCAAGTTGGGCTAATGTGAAAGGAACTTCTTGTTTTATGACAGTCATAAACCGTTGTTGTATAGCTCAGTGCTAGCAGTTGTAAACCCTGGTGGTTTAATTACAAGCTGATACCATTCTTCCTACAATTATGACTACATTTTGATTTTGATTTGTAAGTTCTGAACTGGGCGAAATGGACTTTGCACAGAAAGGAATTGGATTAACCTCTCAACTTTTTTTGTCCAACTCTATGAGATCAGAGACACACCAGCTGTGGTGTTGGTGTCTCTCTTCTCTCTTGCCTTACGAGAAATTAAATGTAACGGAAATACACATAGCACTACCACTGCTTGTTTCATGAGGCAGTTCACAGTTTGTGGATAATGCATTAAAACAGGAACAGGCAATCGGGTGTTTGTCCCTTCTGAAGTCCAGCTAAAAGAACTGGTCCCAATCATATGCTGCTGAAAAACTGGAGGTAAACTGGTTACTCATAGTAGCAGGCCAGATTGTGAGATCCTTCCCTCTTTCAGCTCTTTCATATGGTGCAAAGTGGTATCGAAAGTTTCAGATGTGCTCCTGGGATTCCTCGCCTGGCACATCTTCTGAGGGATTTGCCCTGAATCTGACCCACAAGGACACACTCTTGTGCCCATCCTCTCATGGTCTGGGATTGGGGCGGGCAGGTAGGAGGAGGCTTGATATGTCAGTTCTAGGCAAGCTTTGGATTAGTGCTGAAGCTTATCAAGTTCAGTGCTGTGACTGTCATAACCTGACAAATCCACAAAACAATATCTATGCTGAAGAGGCCTTTAAAACCTCTGAGACAGCACAGGATTGGGTTGGTGCAAAGGTGCTAGATCTCTGCTTTCTGGCTCACTGGACTTCTAACATCCAACAGTGAGATCTAGAGTATCAAAGACTTAAAAAAAACCCCACTCAGTGGCAGGCCACGTTATAAACCAAGGACAGAGTGCAATATCCAGTTTTTCTGTTGCCTATCTAGTATTTCTGTTGCATGGCCAATGGTTTTCATGGTCAACGAACGGAAGGTGACAATAGTGTTGATAAGTTAAAGGTGTTCCTAAATCATCTGTGCTTTCAAATAGTTTTTAAAGAAACCAGGCCCAGATATTGTAAAAGAGTTTATGCTCTAAACTCTCCCTCAGACCAGAAACATCATTTTTCCCAGTGCTCTGTGCATTGTACCAGCACTTGTATCTATGAAAAGTAGATACAGCTAAAGCCATTATCCCTCCTGTCATCATATGAGTAAGATATTTTATATACTTGCTTTGCAATAGTATCTTTGGCCATTGGGTTAATGTTCATCTGAAATTTAGGTGCACAATGAAATAGGCTTTCTCTGTGAACAGTGGAGAAGGAGAGCCATTCTGTTCTTCATGTCTTAGACATATCCTAGTGTGATGGAAGATACCTGGGCTTTTAAATTTTTTTTTTTCCCAGTGGTGTCATGTTCCCCTAAGGAGAGCGGATGAGGAGGGACCCTTTAAGAGAGGGGAGATTGCCCCTACTCAAGAGAAGCTGCAGAGCCTTCTCAGGGGAGCATGTGCTGGAAACCACTGAGTAGGGGAAGCAGAAGAAGCAGGGAGAAATTCCCATCATGGTGCTCAGGGCTTGTTGTTCCAGGAGAGGTTGAGAAACTGCTGGGAGGATCAGGAAGGACAGATG
>NW_008825113.1:3366710-3381701 GCF_000699105.1 Pygoscelis adeliae
GAGCAGCAGGATAAGGCAGCGTCTGCCACTGCTCCCTGGGATGCTTGAGGCCCTCCATGGAAACAAGGAGAAGAACAGGGGGTAAAAGCAGTGACTAAATCCTTTCTATTTCTGTTCTGTCTTCCCTTGCCATGTAACAGCTTTCTCCACCTAAAAGTCCATCACTCTAGTTCATATTCAACTACATCCTTGCCTTTTGAAGTTTAAAAACATCTCAACCTTTTTGTGGAGTTTGACATGAGGAAAAGGTACGGGCGCATAAACTTCAGCAACCTGGGCAGCTCAGGATCTGGTTGCAGTAACAATGAGATGAATTATCCCCTGCTCATACTTTCCTCTCTGGGGGCTCTCTGGGGGCTTTCACAACCAGTGCAGATTAGATACCTATGCTGGAACAGCTGGAATTAGCTGATAGCACCCTGTCCTGGGATACAGTGAACTGTGAAGACTGAAAGATGACTGAGTGGCACGGCTTCTTGACAAGAAGGAGAAGGGCTGAGGGGGCAAACCTAGAAAAAGGGTTCCATTTCCATTCAGTCAGAAGGAGGTCACCAGGGAGTTGTGTGGGAGCAGAAGTGTGGCTTTGTGAGAAAAACTGAGAAAAGTCAATGCAGGGATGGCACTCAGCTAGGAGAAATCTTAAGGCAAAGCAGAAGAAGGCTTCTGGTCAGGACAAAAAAAAAATATTACAGGGGATGTCTGTTCTAAAGCAATATTGTATCTATTCAGACATAAATGACGAAGAGAAATGCGAAGGTCTAAATTCAGAGCTTGTATTAAAAAAAATGCTATCAGTTCTCTTTAATTGTTTCGTACCCAGATACAACTTAATGTGAAACTTAGCAGATGTTAAGGAAAACAGTAATTTGGTTACCTGGAGCAGATTTCCAGTGGAGTTACTTGTTATATTTCCATGTATGCCAAAGGATCTGTAGTCATTAGTGTCACTGGAGGATTTGCCTTTGCCAGACAGTGCTTACGCGAAAAAACCCAGACAGCTGAATTTCATAAAATTCACAGATCTAGTTCCATGGAGATGTCAGAATAAGCAAATGGATGAGTTAGGAAAGATTATAGCACAAAATTTACATTCTTATTTTTTGCTTGAAAAACAAAAAAAACTATGTACATCTTGCTTCTGGGAAAGTCAGAAATTACAGATACAAAATAATAAATACTGCATTAGAAATAATGCATTCACAGCTAGTTTGCTTTTGTACATTATCTACAGTCAAAACTTACTAGCCAATGTTGTGAGATTTATTTCCAACTGAGAATGCCATTTAAAGCTCAGTAACTAATGTGATTTAATAAAACACAGAATAATGCACTCCTACTTTCATTTTCCCAAATGAATATTAATCTCAGAAAACAACAAAAAAGCATATAAACACTCAAGCGTGCTATTTTACAAATAAATTATATCTAAACCAAAACACATACTGGGTTTAGGAGATTCTTATTTGGCTTGTACAGGCAGTTTCAAAGGAAGTGAGAATCTTAGGAACATTTCCATAAGCTTTGATGATACTGTGGGCAGTCTTTGCCGCAGTCTCCGCTTGTCAGTTAATAAGTAATCCCGATTCTCTGTGAAAATGCAAACCACACACATGCATACACACAAATATATGGCGTGAGATCCTGGCTTTATTAATGACAATAGTAATTTTGCCCTTGCTTTCCGCAGGGTTACGATTTCACCCAGGAGGTTTATAGCCTCCAGTGCTTTCCACTTCTAAGTGGTGATAAGGGTTTATAATTTAATTTCTGTCAAAGTAATAATGTCTGAGATAATGGAAAAGCCACTCTCTTTCCCCTAGCACACTTTTTTATTACACAACAGGCTTATAAATAGAAGCCTAAATAACTGCAGATCCAAAAGCCTTCCAAACCCAAGAGGTCTGTGCACGTCTCCTGAAGCTTGTGCAGCCTGTGCCATTGAGGCTGATTATGGTACGGCAGCATCCTGGAGGTGTACCGCCGGCATGCGAATAGCGGCGGGCAGGCAGCCAGACAAGCAGCCGGCCACCCACACATTGCTGCAGCACGCCTGCCGTACGATGTATGCTTTCAGCAATCCACTTGGATGCTTTTAACTTTTAGCTTTCTGCTTCGCCTTTGATTCATTGACTTTCTGCGGACGGCAAGAGATGTCTGGATGAGAGCGGGCTGGACGATTTTAGGTAGAAAGAAATCCCATGCCTTGAGTGGTTTTGGTGGAAATGGTTGGGTTAGTAGGGCTAGACCTACAACTGCATGTGGAGTGGGAAGTCACCTGGGCGGGGGCACAGTTGCAGGCTGGTTGACGGGCAGCAGGGACCAGGCGAGGGATGGATCCCTGCTGCTTTATCTAGGCCAGCCACAGAGCTGACCTGGTTCTGTAAACCGATCAATGTTATAATACAACAAATATGCAGACAGAGGGCTGACACAAACTCTTATAATGGAGAAGACGTGACATTTTTGATGAGTCTTCTCATTTTAATTCTGGCATTAACTGAGTTAAAACAAACAAACAAACAAAAAGTGGGTAGGGAAATATTGCAGCATCAGTAGTAGGCAGTGTGAAATTGCCCTCTTACTGTAAAATGTAAACAGTAGGCATCCAAGTTTGCCAGTTCTATTTTGTATTACACAGTAAGGAGAAGGTGGTGGTTGTTTTTTTAATCAAGTCCTTCCTCAGGACTTAATGTAAGGCAATACATAACATATAATGTTAGCAGGGGAAAAAAAAGCTGAAGGGAATAAGAAACGAGCTGGAAATATTTTTACTTCTAACTCACTGGTTCAAATCCAGTCCATGTTGGTAGCGATCAAAAGTTGCCACCATCTGTTGTTTGGCGGCCTTTGTGGGTGAGCTGTATCGCTGTGGTCCTGTGGACAGGTGTTTCCATAATGACAGAATCGCTACGCTTGGCAGTCGCCGGTAACCTTGCTGGTAGCCTCCGGAGAGAAGCCAAAGACTGCAATGAACTTAGACGCGGAAATATCTCTGCGTTCCCCTGTGCCATGCCTAGTCAGATTCGTGAAGTCATGTGTGGGCTGTTTTCAGTGCTATGACCCGCGTGGGGAAGCTCCTGTTGTACATAGCTTGGTCAGCCTGTTTCTGATGCAGACTTCTGTCCTCCTGCCCAGGAAGAAGCACCGCAGAAAAGGACTTTGCCTCTGGGTATCCATAGGCCTATTCCCCAGGCATGCATTCATGTAAAACTCTGGGCAGGACTCCCTGAGTGGCATCCAGAGGCTGCCAGGGTAGCTGGTTATTTTTTCTTTGGTATCCTTTTCTTACTGCTTTTGCTCCCTAACTTCACTCCTGCCCCTGCCTCTGTTGGCTGTTCTCCCTCTGATGCTAATCCTCATGTCTTCCTGGTTTTGTTCTGCTTCCCGGCAGAACAAAACCAGTAAGGCAGAACCCTTACTCTTCAGTGGGAAGTTTATAAGAAGGTCTTATAAAAAAGAAATAGGATAGCTATAAGTTTGCAATCCTTTGGTAGCCCTGCCAAATGGTGGGCAGTGGCCTGAAGCAGTCAGGGCTTCTCTAGCACTCTGCGGTTTAAGCTCCCAGTAATTTGGTGGACTCTTCCTGATTTGCCAGGTCTAAATTACTTTCTGTCTACCGCAGCTCAAGCACTGAAAAGCAAATAGTTCGTTTTCAAGCAAAGAAGGAATTACCATTTGTGCGGCTTCTGTGATCCCATCTGTTTAAAAAAATTAGCATGGAATGAAATACACTACATTGAGCTAAACTATCAGGATTTCTGGTTGAATAGCAGACGTACAACTTCTGTAACATGAGAGTATGAAGGCCCTTTCACTGGAAATGCTCTTTAATCCACGCTGTTTTTTTTAAAGGAATAAAATTTCCATCTTGCTGCATGAGATCAAATGGAAAGCCAGTTGGCTCTAATAGAAAGAGTCGCATTGACTTAATAGGTTTGGATCAGGTCCTTTGAGAGTACTGATATTTTTGAGAGGGAATTGTGCACTCTTCTGCCTCAACAGCGTGTCTTGTGTCTTTGACCATCTTGCTTTACTCATTCATAAGATTTTTTGAGGAGACGGTGTTTGTTCTGTGTAAAAACTTTGGCTGAAAAGAGAGACGTATTTGTACATAGTAGATGTCACGGTTTAGATGTCTCCTGTCACCATGGTTCGGTGGGTGGGCTAATAGACCGCAATACTCATTGTCTGGTGCACCACAGTTTTTCACTGAGCCCCTGTTGTGCATCTTGGGTCTGTGGCGCAGCTTGGGAGATTTCAGTGGCCCAGCTCACAGTCCAGAACAGGGGCACAGGAATATCGGAACGACTGGATTTTCATGACAAAATTTTCAAGTGGTTTTCCTTTACTGGAAAAATGAAAACTTCTGTGGTAGTCAGCTTTTGACAAAAGCAGGTGCTTTTCTGTTTGCAGCAGATAATTTTAATGAAATTTTGCTTATCGAACCCCAAATTTCCTGATGAAAACCAGTATTGATTGCAAAAAAAAAAAAACTTATTGATTTAAAAAGTTCAGGTAGCCTTAGTTTACCTCCAGCTGACTTGGAAACGCAGCTTGGTCTGTGAGCAGGCCAACTTTACAGTTTGAGTTTAATTTTAATTGGGCCTAATGACTTTGTAAAAGGTTCTGTGGTTGCGTAGGAAACACTTCTGATTAGAGGCCCCTCTACAGTCCTGACTGTGGGGAGATAGGTGTAAATTGGCTAGATTATAAATCCCCAGTCCTGACCTCAGTGATCCACTGACTGAAGGTTAATGGCTGATACTAATTAGGGAATGTTTGGATACAACTGCATGACATGCTCTGTGGTGGCATTTGTATGACACAAGACAACTAACTTTGCACTCAGTAGGAAAAAAGACTGATTGTCAATTTATGGAGTTTATTTTTCAACCCACATTTATTGATAGAAACATATTAACTCTCCTAATTATCTGGGGATAAAAAACTGTGTCACTTGTTACAAGACACCATCTCACCTGCCTGGGAAGATCAGCAGGACTTTGCAGTTCTCAGTTTTCTCTGGCTCTTTTTCCTGAACTGTCAGAATTTCCCCTCACCCCCTACACGGTCATCTCTTTTATGGCTTACATTGATTCATTTTACTGGTTGGCCATATTTCTCTTTCAAAAAGTGTTTCTTCAGTGGGGTTGAGAGGAGTTAAATATTAAGGATTTATGACCTTGCTCATTTTCTTATCTGTTTCTTGGAAGATTTGTGTAGTATTTTATCATCTCTGAAGTGCTCTCTTGCTTGTTGATGGGGAAAGCTTCTCAGACCACTGGGTCTTGCCTGTCCATAAGTTTTTTCCCCCTGTAAACTAACAGTCGTGATGCACTCTGCAGTAAAATGTGTTCGGAAGTTCATCTGCACTTTATGTTTCCTTCAAGGTAAAGAAAGGAAGAGCTGCTTAATATAGGGATGTCATGACAATATGGTACTATAGTGCAATACGGTTTAGATACATAAACTAAATAACACAATTTATTAAATGTTAATATGCATAAGATTATAATAGCAGCATGCACTTGCATACTGATCTATAGATATATAAAATCCACACCTCCTGTTTATATAAGTAGTTAGATCTTTGATTCTCTATGAAACTTTGTGGGTTTGATACCAGCTTCAAGTTCTCCTAAGTCTGATTTACTGCTACTGTGGTTCACAGCATCATTTTTACTTCAGTGGAAGGCACTTTGTTTCCTACGTGGATTTTGGCTTTGGCACCCTGGAAATGCTGACTGTTTTCCATTTCAGACTTACTGCTGTTTTATGTTTCAGACTTGAGGTGTCCGAATACTGTTAAAAACGAAGCCCTGACTTGTAAGATGAAGGAAAGAAGACAGCCTGAACTTGTGCACCTTCTGTGCTTGGGACTCCACGTCCACCCTGTGAGTAAATAACTAACTTACTCAGCACCAGCGGCTCCCCATTTTCTCCCAGTTGTACCATATTCTGGCAACGCGTCATTAAAATCAGCAGCGCTCTAATGATGTGCTGAACTGCTGGGGACGTGGAGACAGAAGACATGCAAATAATGAGGGAGTCTGAAGTAATACTTTCTCAGTGTCTGTTCGTTTAGAAATCAAATTCTTACTTACACTGAATAGTGAAATACCGCTCCTTGTCAGCAAGACTCTTTCTCTGAAGGCTGACAGAGGCACCCTCGTCTTCCCGTTGTGGCTTTCTGTGTCTATTAGTTATAAATTAGGATACTTTGATCTGGGACTCCTGGATTCTGTTTCCAGTTCTGTCACTCATTTGATACGTGACCATGGGAAAATCGTATCTTTTGCAAAGGAATTGCTCAGTCAGAAAAAAGTCTCCGTACACAGTGCTGCAGGTTAAAGAGCGGCTTTATGCTCAGATGGCTGATGAACCCCCTCAGGCCCAGCTTTGTCAGGCAGGTAGTCTACGTAGAGTCAAGCTGTCAACAAATCCCATCTGCTCTACCGGCAGGTGATTCTAGCAGCCACGCGGGAGGGACACCAACCCTCTTATTTGCCTGGTGTCAGGCTTGTATGTGACAAAGCTGGGACAGCAGATGGGATATACTACAGATAGCTGGGTTAAGAAAAGCACGGTGGAGCTCGTCTGCTCTGCAGGCAAAAGCACATTTGGGTGCCCTGCCCCAGCACTGGGCAGAGTTGGAGTTTGCTTTTCAGCCTTACTAACTGGTCTGCACTTATCTTGTCCCTGAATACATTTCTAAGGGCAAATGGTTTATTCGTGGTTTACCAATTTGCCTTTCAGCTTAGCCCTAAGGCCACTTTTAAGTAACTGCAGAGATGGAGCCCTGCTGCTTTACGAAAATGCATCCTAAGCCCTTGTATGAACAACTCTCATTTACAAATCAGGCAATACAACAAAAACTGCTTATGTGTGTGCTTATAATATAATGTATATATTCTATGCATATTTTAGGCAGAGTATTTGAAAAAATGTAACTTGTAAAACTTTGTGATTTACATCCAACATTTTCAGGTGCAAAAGGTTAAAGAAAAAACATATTATTGTTTTCACCTTCACTGGACAGGTTTGCAAACAATCACATATGTTTAAGGGATTTTTGTGCCAGCTGTAGTTATACCAAATGATACAATATTTCATAAATAAACTGTCACTTATTCAGCATCTTTATTTAGAGGTGCTAAACAAGAGACTTCTCCCTGCCTAGTGAAACACACATGGAGAGAAAAATGGAAGCAATCTAACCCATGGAATAATTTCAGTTCTCAGGTTTAGTTACAAATAAAGTCACCCGTTCTTAGTGACTCCTAATGCCTTTAGAAGAAGACCTGCTTGAATATCTCAGGGCAGAACTGTGCCCTGACTATGGCTAATACTGATTAAGCAGCAACAGCTGGAGTGAGTCACTTGGAGGTTGGGCTTTAGTTCACTCTGTTATAGTACATCTTCTGACTATGACTTGGAGAAAACGAGACACAATGATGCATTTGTTTTTACAAACCTATATGTAAATATAGGTGTACAATATGCGGTGGTATTTGTAGAGTACGTATGCATCACAGATATCACAGCTGATAGGAGTATTTCAAAGGTATTTGCAGAATCTATGCCCCATACTATTATATATAACTCCATAGAACAGGCTGCTTGATGTATGATTTTAAAATATTTCAAAAAATAGTTTTAAAGAAATGAACTGAATGATGATTGTCAGCAAAATAAACTGTATTAATTCTACTGAGCAATGAGCTTGATATTTTCACAACTTGAATTATGGAAAAATTTATGAACAGCCTGCTTTTTTCTGTTAATTACTTTTTGCATATAATGAGAACTACTCATGAGTCAATTGCTCACAGGTTGCATTTAATATAAACAGAGCTCTAGCAATTGAATTGGTACACACTGCCACAACTTTTTACCCTTTCCTTCCATCTCCCCAGCCTTCGATTCCTCTTCTCACATGCTTAAGGCTTTATAGACATCTCCAGGTGCTGAAGAGCCTCTGCGTTCTGCGTTGTGGAAAGATGCAATACTGCAATAGGGATTGTTACGTTAGAAAAGAGGTTTTCTCACTGTCATTATTGTCAAAATTCTTGTGAATTACATGCACTGTAACGAGGCTAGCTCCAGTCTGGATTTAAAGCTGTAATTATAACCATTGCATGCTATCTGAATGGAGTCCGTCTTGAAATGTAATATGTGTAATATGTGAGAAAAGTGATGCTCTTCCTCTTGTGGTGGCAAACCAGTGAAAGAAAAAGCATTTTTTCAAAAAGCATTTACTTTTGTGGTATCCACTCTGCTCATGTAAAATACTTTTTGGCAATATTCAGAATAATTTCTGTTTTAATGCCTGCTGAAGTTGCAAGTTGAGTTATTATGTGATCACTCTGCACAGGATGCTAGAGTAACAAGTTTGTGTACTCTCTCAGCAGGGTTTGGAGCGATGGATGGAAGAGGTGTAAACACGTGTTTGGTTATGAGCATTATTCATAATTAGAATATGTGACAAGAAAAATTAGAGAGTACACAGATGGAAAGTAAATGGTTCAATAGTTATATATGACACATATTAAAGATTTTTTCACTTGGGAATTCAGTATTTGGGTTTGATTTAGTTTGTGTAATTATCTCAGATACTTCTGAGATCATATATCTCTTGGGTTGGACAAAATTAGAAATACCAGCTGTGATTTTGTGCTCATTTGCACAGGCACAACCCACACAGTGTTGTTCCTAGTGATAACAATCTAATGATGGTTTTATAGATCTATTGGTGATATGAGTCAACATTTTTTATGGCTGTCATTTTTCCAGGATTAACAGCCAAATCCTCCAGTCCTTTGTTGCATTTAAGGAGTTAAGGGAAATATGGGTCTGCATCCTACTAAAAATCCTCATTCCCATGAACACCCCAGCTTCAGTGGTGAATGCCACTTGTAGTTAAGATGAAATTGATTTCACTAGAGGTGATTGTAGGTATAATAACTGAGGGAGAAAAAGCCATAGACATTGTCCCTAATATTTCCTTTTACTGAAAAAATGGATCTTAAAGATCAGAAAATAAAATAGGAAAAACCCATACATTTGTTATCTGTGCTGTTATAGAGGGACAAAGTTGACATAGATCATCTACTTAAAAAGTAGCATCTCTGCCTTGATTTCTGTCTCTATAAGAGCATTATGTCAGCTACCTTTGGTCCATGAATGCCATGTTGAGATTTTAAGGTTTAGAAAGATCACCCAAAAATCTAATATCGCAGCCTTCAAAACTTTTATCAAAAAATTTTGCCAGGTTTTGAATCTTTGATTAAAGCATATATTCTGAATAATCCCCCTCATCTTCTTGTGAATGGAAGGCATCATGGTATTTTTCACACATGAGTAATCACTCTTCTGTTAAAAATAATTGTCTTAAACCTGGTGTGAATTTATTTATCCATCATTCATAAGACCCATTTGCACTAGACTGAAGTTTCCTTTATTATCAATTATTTTCTCATCTTCAAGATATTTAGAAACTGTAGTTGGGTCACCGTGCTATCTTCTCCTCAATAACTATCTCATTTGGTCAAATCCCCATCTCTCAAACTGTACAGTGGCTTCTCCAAACTGTACAGTGGCTTCTCCAACCATTGGGTATATTTATTTTTCCTGTAGCTCTCTCCCATTTTGTATTTATTCTTTCTGGGATGTGGACCGTAGATAATAACAAACCCATATCACTCTTACCACTGCCATTGCAAAAACATCTTCTTGCTACTTCTCCCCATGGAAACACAAACATCATGTTAACATTTTTTTTTGTTGAGCTATGTGACTCCTGTGACTTTGAGGCCGTTGCACAAACTCTGTCAGTCAAGACTCCAGTGACTATTCTCAAGGTCTTACAAGTTTTACTAGCAGAACATTACAAGTTTTGCTCCTATAACTTTGCTTTTTCCACTCTTTACCTGCATAATACTTCAATATGTTCAGCTTAACAAGAAATTCAGATTGCTTTGCATAACTGATCAGTCCTCAGTATTATTTACCATCCTTTGTGTCCTCCACAAATTTCATAAATGGTCATTTTATGTCTCCCACTCTTGCTACATCAGTGAGAACTGAGCATGCAGAAAAGTATAGTCTACGAAGAGCATGAATTGCAAGGATTCATTTGTACGGCACTGTAACACTCCTTTGTTATTTCCCCCTGCTGATCTTGCAGCTTTTACATTTTAGAGTTTTGTCCTGAAATCAGTAATGGAATGTAAAATGTATTTCACAAGCAAAGGTTGATTTTATTTCAGTCCAAATCCGTCATTTATATATCCACTAAATTCTACCCGTACACCATCTGGTAAGGAGACAACAGGGGTGAATTACACGTAATGCAATTATGGTGTGAAAACACAGCCGTTTCTGTTATTCATTAGATTGTATCACTAAAATACTTAGTAAAGATTAGAATGTAAACTAACAATACTTTTCAGTATGCCTATAAAAATATCTCTACAGATTTTACAGTATATACATCTCTTAGGAATGCGATTCAGTATTCAATGAAACCATAAAGGATTGACCAAAACAAAGTCTTTTGAGCATCATTCCTGAAAGGTAGCTTCCTAACCTCCTTCTTTGATTCCCTATGCTCTTTGCAGGTTTTAATTTTAATATTTAATATTTAACAATTAATAATTTAATATTTAATAATAATTTTAATGATGTGTCTACTGAGTATCATACCTGACACATGACACTACATAAAACATAGACAACATTATTTTATACAGAAGTAACAAAGTTTGAAGTTCATAATTGGGAAGAAGTTGTTTGAAGGTATTGATCAAAACATCTTGGGCTTCATGGTGTTTATGATGAGTGCTGTAATTTGCAGCATTGTATTCTACTTCATGTCCTTCAGTAATCAAATAATTAATGTACACATATACTCGTACAGCTTATGCTGGGCACACTTGTTATCTTGCTCTTTACACTTTAAAACATGCCTTGTGAGATTTTTCTGTTGTTGTTCTAAACAGAATTTTCCCATGGTGTGTCAGACTGGAATCTGGAAACCTGTATTTTCAAAGGATTTTCTTTAACTAGTTAGAATTTTGGATGGAAGGGTATTGAGCAGTTGTGAATAACTATATGCTTAATTTTCACTTAGGTATTTTTCTCTATTCTGATCAAAAACACAGTTCTGGTGTGCAACTCTGCTGTTATTCTTAAAAAGCATATATGTCGGTTTTTGTCATATACATCCTGTGTTTATCATCAGCAAATACTGGCTGCAAGTCAACCAAAGCACAATGGCTATTGCTCAGCAGCATCTTCAACAGTGTCATTATGCAAACATTCTAAGCATTTTGCCTGTTGTGCTGACAGTGTGCAGATATTTACTAGTAACAGAGCAAAAGTGACAGGATCATCAAAGTAACCAAAATATGGAACATCTATGTATTTCTACATATTTATTTAATTTGAGCAGAGCTGTATATGGGGTAAACACATGAAGATTATGTAAACATAAGATTAACAGAGAAGCCAGACATCCAACATATTAATGGGTTTACTCATTGTTCTCCATGCATGCAAGTATGTTTGTACAAGCTCACCTCCAGATAAATACGATAGGAAAGTCCTACGCTCCACTTTCCATATTTATTCAAACCTGTAATGTAAATTGTATTTATGCTATATATAAAAAAATCCTTACTGTAAGTGTACATATTTTATTACGCTAATGTAAAGTAGAGAAAAGTTAGGTTTTATGAATTAGACCTTAACCATGCGGGGATTTTATGCAATGATAAATAACACAGCTTTAAATATTTAGTAGAAGGAATCATGGTTAATATCCATTTCAGCATTTTCATTTGTGAGGGAACAGATTTCCTTGCTAGAAGAGACTGGAACGGTGCACATCAGTTTTACGCTTTCATGTATGAGGCTTACGAGTGAGATTCTGACAAAGAATCTGGTTTGTTTTCCTTGCTCCTGCTTGCCACTGAGAACAAAAACATTAGATGCAACTAAAAATAAACAATGGGAAAACATATTGGGATAGGATTTTTGGTGGTTTATTAATTAATTAACTATTTTTAATCAAATTAAAGTTCACTTGTAGATACCTGTGTGTAAAGGGAATTAGTGGAGTGGTGGGGAGGAGGGGAAACGAGAGGTACGTGCCTTGGGTCTGCTGAGCACTATGAGTCTGGATACTGGGCTGATCACCTGTTCTGATTTTAATAATATTTTGCGAGTTGTTGAAAGGTGACTTGCTTTCTCTGCTTTTGTGAACAAGGCCCTTTTAGACTAGATAGACAGACAATGACTGGCATAAGAGTTTACTGAAATGATGGTCAGTTATAATTGCTGGCAACCCTTCTGAAGTTGCTTATTTGGAGTTGAGCAGGTCATCTCTTGCTTCCATAGTTAACCCTTTTCCTACAGATCCAATTCATATCCTCAAATGGGGGACATCTGCTTTGAAGCAGAGTAAATGACAATTGCACTATGAATTCAAGAGTGGAAGAAGTGGCTGTTGATTTTGGCCCTTCTGTAGTAAAACTGCAAATACCAGACCTCTGCAATTCTTTCAGGGGACACAGAGCAATGAGCAGGGAAGAGTGGACCTGAATATATCCTGAGAGTTATAACTGCCCTTGTTAAGAAAATCGCAATATGTCACTGGATATGTTGAGAAAAACAAGAAGGTGTGGTGATTTTTCTTCAGATGACAGGGTATATGGACAATATAGAGAGCTTGCTTAGAAATAAAAATAGAATGCTGCTACTAGTAAAGAAAGTCTTTGGATCTGTGACCAATTTTTCTCTTCCCTAAGAAGGGTGAAAGCCTAAGCAGGGTCTTTTCGTACTGCAGGGGTAGCTTTTTCCTGCTTTAATGGATTCACAGAAGATACTAAGGTGGCAAAAGAAAAAGTACTTGGACTTAATGCTATAAAATTCTTGACCTGGAAAGGGCAATGTTCTCTTTAGTAAGAAGAAGTTTGATTTTTCAAAATTTGAGTAGACTTTACCTGGCTATATCTCACAAGTATGAAGTGGCTCTTGATTTGAAGGGATTACTTCTCCGAGCCACATGCTTAGGTCATTCAAATTGCCTTATGTCCACGGACTTAATTTTCAACAGCTGAGGACTCAACTCACTGAATCTGTTCTTGTTACTGTTGAAGTTAAATTATCAGAAAACAAAAATAGATGTAAACTTTCACCCAGAAAAGCGTATATTTGTTTAAATTCTGCTAAGTTTTTTTAGTCATAAATATTGCTGGCCTCGCAAATGAGTTGTGGGGGAGTAGGATTTCTGTGTCCATATCATCTGCAGAATAATTGAAGCTGATATATTTTTTAAACTTCATATCACCAAATGTAAATGAAAGATGCATGATAGAATTCATTATCTTGGCTACAGACAAGACTTTTTTTCTTCTTGGTGTTTTTCCTCAAGCTTGATGAGAATGTGTAAATGAAAGGTTGGTATGGAAATTCTTGGCTGTTTTTCAGCTTCAGCTGGGAATGTCATAATTGTGAGCTTGTTTGGGTGTATAAGTCCCAGATCCACACCTTCCCCCCCCTCCCCTTTTTTTTCTTTGATCTTCAGGACACATAAAGCATTAAGACCAAAGATCCATCCCTTCTGTGCTTCTCTGGCAGTTGTTACTTGGAGGTACCATTGGTGTTTGCAGGGGTAAGTAGTTCACTACCTTAGTTTCAACCTTTTTCCCTCTTGCTAACTGCAGGTAAACCTGGCTGTTAATCTCAGACGGAGTGGTGACCTGGGTAATGTGGAGGCCTTTTTCTATGACAGTTGAACCAAAATTGCCAACTTTCTTTATAGCATCATTTGAAGAACCAGCACTAACTTAAAGTCTCTGTTGGCCTGGGAACAATGTTGTACATTGCTGGCACAGCTGCAAAAGATTTTCACACTGGTACCCTGACTCATCCTGTCCCTTTGCATTTTCATGCATGCATTTTGCCTTCAATTTCTGAGGGGTGATTTTTCACTCAGTCTTTCAGAAAATTACTTCACCTAGCAACAGTAAATAAGTCAAATGATGAACAAAGCTAAAGTTACTGCACAGGTTTCATCATTGCTTCCATGCCTCTTAACAGAGTTTGATGGGCAGAGCTAAGAATATATTTACTTAATGTGAGCTGTAAGTCAATTCAGATATGAATGTTGAGATATTAAGCACAGCCTGATCCCTTATGAGCTGTGGAGTTTTGATAGCTGACTCAGGGTTTAGACTATTTAGCATCAGCAAAAGCCTAATATTTACAGCAGAGCTGACATGAAAAGACTCCAACCAGGGATTTCATCTGCTTGGTATTTAAATGTTTGGTACCCACAGGTACCAAGGCCTAAGGCAGGAAAAAGATTCATCACAGCATCAGTTTGAGAGCCCATTTCGTATTCAATCACAGCGTACATCATCATTTATGGAAAAAATCAGGAGATTTTGAAAGATATATTTTAGGGTTTGCTAGGGGAAGCTGTTAAAAATAACTGCAGTATGACCTACGGCATGTGAAAGAATGGAGAAAAAAAGTCTTTTTTTTTTTTTTAAGGTGACTCCCCTGTCCAAACTGTGACCAACTAGCAGAAAATGTTGGGTACCAAGTATCTGGGGCCTCAGATTTCTCAAGTCTGTGGATAGAGGCTGGCATTTTATAAGTTTGAGGTCCTGTTGTATTTAGACAACAGTTGCTCAACATGGACTCTAACGGAGGGAGCAGAGACCAGCTAACCAGGCACATAAGTTTGTTTGCTTGTTTTTTGGAAGCTGTAAGGTGCGGTATAGTGCCAGAGAAGTTCGAAATCCAGAAAATTCCAAAGCACTCAAAGGCTTTCTTGTAACCTGTAGCTCAAATGATTATGGAAATGCAAGAGAAAAAGCAGGAAGAGAAGCAGAGACTGATGTGGGACAGAAAATTTGTTAAGAAGCAGCCCAGTGAATAAGAGGTTGGAGGGTGGAAAAGGGATCATCTTGGAGAGGAAGG
>NW_008825113.1:3381739-3384627 GCF_000699105.1 Pygoscelis adeliae
AACAAATGCTTGTTGCAGAGAGATATCTGAGAGGATTTGGCTCCTCCTGGAAACATAACCAGTGAAGGAAGGGTGTGGGAACAGGAAACCTGCAGTCCCTGAGTAACAGGTAAGGTTAAGAGGAGCTCTGATTTTATAGCATGGTTTAGATCATGATAAGTTAAATGTATCCTTGAACTTTTCCAAAGAACTGTGGCCCTTAGAGCTCTGAGTGACAATCATTTCTTCGGGTTTGTAATTTCTTCTTAGAGACTTCATGCAATTATTTTATCTAAAAGTCATGTAAGCCCTCAGGGTGGGATTTCCCTTACGTAACTTCAGACACATCCAATATAGACATCTGCATCTGTACTATTCACCTGGGACTTTTTGTAGTCAGTGAAGACAGCTGCATATTTCCTGGAAGGGATTCTGCTGTTTTAAATCTATTTGAAATGTCTACCTTAGGATGAGATGAATGATGCCCTAGACCTTTTCTTTCTAAACCCCACCTCCACTGTTCACTGTATGCTGTGAAGTACCTCATGCATATTGATAATTGAGAATATTATATCTCAAATGAATATAGAACTACTTAGAAAACCCTCTTAATAAAATATTTGCCTAGAAGATAAGAATTTAGACCCATAAGAGCATTTTCCATTTATATTGTATCATCCTCAAAATAACTATATGAATGTTTGCACATAGACATTTTCAACACGCGGTCACTGTGGAAAGTGTTGAGATGCAACTGGAGTTTGTTTGCCTTAAGAATAAGATTGCAAAGCTTTGAACAACCTTTTTTTCTTTAATCTTTGTGATCAAAGGTGGAAGCCCTATTTTATGAATGTGAACTAAAACCTAGTCTCTTCCAAAGAACCAATTTAAATCTTCACTGTTTTTAATAATGCCGAAAGGCAGGTCAGACTAGCAAGAGGCAGAGCATGCAGTTTATGAGATGATAGGTGGAAAGATTAAAAAATGAATACTTAAGAAAGTAGAAGAAAGACCTCTAGTTTGTGTGCAGTGGGGCAATGTGAAAACCTCAAAGAAAAACAAAATGATTTTTCAGTGTGTGGTTAAAAAAACCCAAACTCGGACCCTTCAAACATCAGTAGCATAGCACATTTCCAAGGCATGCTGCTGCAAATATGTGTATGATAGACCTGCTTGACCTTTTTAGGCTCGGTTTCATTTTTTATAAATCGCAAAGGGTCCTACCAGGTTTACCCTCTGGGCTCACTTATTCAGGTTTGGGAGGACAATGTTATTCAGGAGATGATTTGGAGCGATTTTTTTTCCTATATCTCGGGTATGGGAAAGAAGGAGAAAAGTTTTTGAAATGCAAGTGAAACAGTGCCTTGTTATCTGCGCATTTTATGATGCTCGGCAAGAATCTGGCAGTCTCAGTTATGTCTTGGTAAAATATATGAGTGAGATGTTGTAGTGAAGTCTCATTATTTAGACTGTGGGATTTGGTACAAAATTTAGTACACTTCATTTACCAGCACAATCCTCTGAATTATTAACATAACTAAGAGGACTTAAGGATGGCTATCAACATTAATGAAACAAAGTATATTATGTGAAGCTTTATGCTTGCTTATTGCTTGTCTTTGTTTGATTATTCATCAATTTGCAATCTATGGTAATTCACAATTCATCTGCCAGCCATTAGCGTGGATTAGTGATATTCCGCTGCACATATTATAACTGTTTACTGCACTTGCTTGCAATATGAAAGAGAATATTGTACAGCTAATTGTCTGATATGTGCCCTACTATGCACATCACTAGAAAAAATATAAGCATAAAAGTTGTGGATGTACTTTAGCATCTGTCCTGAGTGTTCTTTTTATTTTATGAGCCTTAAGGGAAAATCTGTTCAAGAGTTGCCTTTACATTTACTTTCACTGCTAGAATGAAGGAGATATGGAGAAAGTGGCGAATTTCTTCTTGTACAGTCCAGCTGTCAAAAGGGAAAACTTGGTAAAGCTCTGTGTTATCCTTTCTTTACACCAATTAACTAGTCTTTATAGGTGTTGAAAAAATGGCTATGCACATAAGCCTCTGTCTCTAACTAGTCACTCATTTATTTAAATAACTAAGTTTTGTATTCATTGCTTGACTTAATATACTTCCTTTTGTCATTGCATATTTTATAGTTTGTATTGTTTTTTCATCTGCTTTATAGATAGTCTTGTAAATTTGGGCAAACTTGAGGAATCTTTATTATAGCACAGATATCAAACTTCCTGTTGAGTTACTGAAAGGTATTTTCTGTGTTTCCCTTATACCCCATTGGGACCAATGGGATGCAACAATACGTGCTACGACTCCAGTCTGGCACGGCACTGAAATTAGTGCTTATCCTGAAGTGTAAGAAGAGTAATATCATTGAATTCAAAATTTTGCACATCTTACGTGCTTTATTTGATTAAGGCTTAAAAGAATAATCTATTCCACTAACTGTGTGAGTTACTTCTAGAGCCTGGCCATCATACCTGTTTTATGGCATCACGTTGTAGAGCAAGATACTCTCAAATTGGCAGCAATCGTCTTGATTATAAATAATCCTGTGTGCATGTGTGTGTATAAAATAGCAAATGCTATGGCTGCTCCTAGTTAATTCAAGCTTGCATGAAATCTCCCAATATATGTCATTGTCAAGCATAACCTCACAGAGCCTCACAGCAGAGGGAGAACGGTTGTACTCCAGAGTATAACCTGGTCCCCTTCAGTGGTGGACGCAATGGAGTCTTTCTCGCTGTGAAAAAGTTTCATGGTACTCTGAGTACAAAATTATCTGGATGGCGATAGGCCCGCCTCCCCCTGTGGGAGGAAGCTCTTGTGGACTTAGAAGACATCTTTGGGGTTTGGGTTTTTTTTTTAAACTACCTTCACTA
>NW_008825113.1:3384666-3389247 GCF_000699105.1 Pygoscelis adeliae
GGGGAGGAGAGAGACAGAGGAAAATAAACCTTGTGAGCTAGATCAAAAGGAAAGAGGGTTGTATGTATCCATTGCACACTGACCAGTCAAAATACTTCACTATTTATAATTAGTATGAACTGTGGCTCCAAAACTCTACTTAGTAACAGTAAGCAAATGAGAGATAAACACCCAGATGTGGAATTTTCCTATTCCTACACTGCTGTACAATTTACTCTGCAAAGGTAGCTGATCTTAATGCATTTTGAAATTGGCTTCATATATTTTATTTAAAAATTACTACATAATAAATTCTGCAGCTCTTTGTCACAAAATCCACGAAACATTAGCAGGAATTTTCAAATGAAAATTGCAGTCATAGCACCTTCAGGTAGGTCTTTTCATCACTTGGTCAGCTGTTCTGTCTGTTGATTCCAACAACAACAACAAACAGCTCAGTAAGAAGGAAATTAAATTTCAAATATTGAGTCCCTATAGGGAATGTCTCCTTGTGGCTCCCTTAATCAAAATATGCTCCACTTCAGAGAGGAAATTAAATCAAGGTGGCCAACTTTCCTCCCCTCTCTCTCCCTCCATGAATAAGTAAGCCAGACTGCACTGATTTATTGAGGAAAAGAGTGATTTCCAAGGGGTAAAAAGTGCATTTGGAACAAATGCACAGTGAACCTGTAAAGCAGAGCAGAAGACTATTTCTATTCCTGGACAATTCAATGGTAGTAGAAAGTCTCATTGCAATATTACCAAGGGTGTTATCAATATTCCCTGTGTAGGAAGACAAACAGTCTCCTTTACGAAGTGCTCTAGGACATGAGCCTAACCAGGTGAGCTAACACATATGGCAAGAAAGGTGTGGATGGTTACAGATTAAAGTATGTTTTCTGACACTTGTGGGGCTCAATGTGTAAAATAGGAGGTGCTCTGAATGCCCCTTGTCTTTGAATGTAGCTTGGACACTCTCCACCAGTTAAGAGAGGGTGACGATAAGTCCTGCTCACAGGGAGGTCCCAGCATGGCTCATTCATGAGAAGACAAAGAGGCTGGGAATCAGCTGCCTTGCAGGCTGTGTACCCAGTAACTGACCCAAAGACAGACTAAAATACCAGGGCTGACTTCTATCCAGAGGGTATACAGCCCTCCAGAAGTTTTGCCTCAGGCTGATAACCACCAGCTGTGTATTAAGCTCTTGCGGATTGTTTTCCCTTTCACCATTTCCAAGAAGAAACAGAGGAAAATCTCCAACACCTGGAGTGATGTTTTCAACTAATTTTGTAAGAGAAGACTCAGATACGAAAATGAAGTTCAGAAAACAAAAGATTTTATTGGGTCCTTAATAGAAAGGCTTAGTGAGAGATGTTTAATGTCATACAGGGGAATGAAGCACCCAACTCCTGCCCATTTTCTGTGGGACTTAGTCACTTAGTTGTCATCTCTGCCTCCAGAGTCCAGCCCTTAACATTTTAATTTAAAATCCAGTTTACAGTTAAAATAGCTTGAATTCAAGGTATGTTTTTATCCAACCTATTCAAAAAGCTTAGTTTGAAAACTGTGGCATCTTTTGTCCAGGTTCTGTCCAAAAGTATCATTCAAACTAAAATTAACTGGTTTTGGGTGTACACAGGAAAACAAGGAGACCTATGTCTGTGGATAGGATTAGAAGACTGGAGACAGGATTTCTTTCAAAAATAACCAGCCCATGGGCTGAGAGCTGATCACTGGAAGCCCAGCTTTCTTTGTTTATCTCATTCAACTGCACCTGAGCTGGAAGAAAGCAATGTGCAAACACTAGACTAACATCTCACAAATAAAACACCACCTGGTGAATCAACAATGAAGCATATGTCTCCCTGTCAAAATAAAATCATTTACCAAACATTACCTTTAGACAATGTGTGCTGTACTGTTGGTGACTTATACAAAGTTGGTGATTCAATGACCTATATGGATCTTGCTATTGTTAGATTGCTAGCTCCAGTTTCTTTTAAGTGCCACTCTAACAATGTGACTGATTAGGAGAATGAAGCCTTATCAAAATAAAGCTATAAAAGGACTACATTTTGTATGTTTGTTTTGAAATGCAGGCTAAATCCTAAATCTGGGGCTTAGCTCAGCACTGAGAAGTCCAATCAACTGATGTTTTTCCCAGTGGCAAAAAAAGTGGTCTCTACCCTCACCATTGCATATTAGACATGCATCCACAAATACTACAGAACTGCACTTTGAAAGTATTCTTTTTCTAGAAGCAATTTAGGGATTAAAAAAAATGGCATCTACTACCTGTGTTTGTGAGATGACTGGAAAGAGTCTAATTTACTTTCCCACCCCCCCATGCTGCAAAGGAAAAAAACCCAACCTATTCTGGGATCCTTGGAGCAGTTAAAATGAGGACAGGATGATGGGAGAGGGCAAATGTGTCTGTTACACATGTGTGCATGCATATACACCTATGTATATCCTTCCTTCTCCTAGTCCCACACAGTAATTGGTAAATGATGACATGGTCGCTGCCAGTACAACAGACCCTCAAAGCTGCCACATATTGCTGCCTGGTGATATAAAGCTGGGTCAGCTCCTCTACACATTTCTGGAAAATGCTGTATTGGATTTCTTGGTTATTGGAAGAACTGTCTGCATCTTCCCCGAATGTATATGCTGTGTTCAGGATTTTTTTTTGGATGGGTGTTGCTTTATGGCAAATTGGCCTGACTGGATAAGACAATAGTCTCAATATATTAACTCACACTTCTATGCAGAGACAACTGTTTGGATGATTTTGTGTCAGGAAAGTTTTAATTACACTACTGTCAGCTGGCTCACCTATTCATGTTCAGTTCATGTTCATGTTTAGTCTATGCTGGTTTCCTGGCACTGTCTATCATCACTGAAGAGAGCTAAATTACATTTTGGAGACTTTTGTCTTGATCTTCTGTCTGAAAATGGAGCCCAGACAATTGCCTGACACTAAAGAGGTGCCTAAAGTATGTGAGATAAGTCTCATTCATAGAGGATACCATACAAAAAGCAGATTTTAGTATATACTATCTTGCCAACTGGTTGTGGCATATGAAGTGTTCCTAGTAGACCTGAGAGCATTGATGGACAACCTGAATAGCTGCAGTAACAAGATTTCTTGTTGTATACTTTTCAAGGGAGAGGCTAGATGCTGTGAGACAGACTCACAAACTAAAAGAAAATATATTGGTATCGTTGAAGAGAAGTATAACAAGTCACTCAAATTGCTCCGTGCTGGAAAAGTTATAGGGTTCCTTGCAATTCTCCATTTATCCTGAAGCAGGAGTAGACAATGGCACTGATCAAAATAAACAAATTTGTTTCTTATTTTCAATGTTTTAATTCCTAGTGGGGACGTGGGGACACTGAACGACAGGTGCAGGTTTTCCATAAAGGACCACAAAGGTCATCTTTCTTTAATTGTTGTGAAATATAAAGATGCTACAATATCCTGTACAGCTGGTAGATTGTGATTACTGCTTACAGACCTAATCACAACTCCTCCAAACTTACCTTTGTATTTTATATAGGAATACGTTTTATGTTTATAAAAAATAAGTGTATTTGAGCAGAGGTGAAGGAGCTGAAGAGAGATTTTACACCAAATTAAACTCAGATGTGCTATATTCACAGAGGACATAGCAAAACAGGTTATCACAGGGTAACAGATCTTCATACAACAGCTGATACATGATGGCAATTCATGTGTGCTTTATATTTCCCCTGCAAAAAAGGATGTGATTTATGCAAGCGTAGCTTCTTCAATGGAAGCTGGTTGAGTTAACTCAAATTACCTTTCCTTTTCTGCCTGCAATGTACATATTAGTGGAGAATTACAGGAGATCAGCAGATGCGTATTAAATTCTTATCCTGTGGTAATGCTTGTGTATTTGAGCTCTTGATTGTTACTTGATATCCCAGGCAAGCCAATGTTTGCTTCTCTGGTAGGCCTAACTGGACTGTTTCTAAAATTGGCAGCTGTCATTGACTTGAATGGATTTAAAATCCAAGTTAAAAATGTCTCTTTATGTAAATAAGCAACGTATTTTATATTCTCAGCCAGTATCCTCTGGATACAAAGTCTGAATGTGTTTGTGAACAACCCATCATTATATCTTAAAAAAAACCCCTCAACATTTGTTTGTTTATGTAACATTTGTTTTAACTCTGTGAATTGTTTATGCTTGGTGGAAAGTGATTGCAAAGTCTAAATGATTTTGGATTATTTTGGGGACATCTATAACAGTGCTGACTCTTGATTCATCTGTACTTGCACACACGAGTCACTCTGCATTTCTGTCTTCCTTAGAACAGGGCTACAATTATTAACCTTGATCTGATATCTGATGCTTGTATTTGAAAGCAGCAGAATATCCGGGGCTATCATTATAGGCATATGAGTCACATCCCATCTCGAAGTTTTTGGTTTATCCCACTTGCTGTGGGTAACATTTGCAGTAAGCTTTTCCATATAATGATAATACTTGCATGGTGTTCTCCATGAGCAAAATATTGTACAAATATTAGCTAACCCTTGCAGAACCTATGTACTGTGAGTAAACATGTTATAAT
>NW_008825113.1:3389285-3405429 GCF_000699105.1 Pygoscelis adeliae
CCTCCCTTCCTCTGCAAAGAGCAAGAAAAGTTTTCCCTCCTCTCAGATTTACATGAGATGCTTCCCTTGTTTCTTGGACTGTGCAACAAAGATCCCTTTTTCTGTTTCCGTTGACTTGGGCCTGGTCTTGTCCTTGTTTTACAGCGAAAACAACTGAGGGAAGAAGGGAATTGCACAGGCACTGTGCAACGACTCTCTGGCATGGCTGTGTTCAGACCAGGAGCACTCACCTATGTGTCCATTGCACTGCACCTGTCCACACCTATGTATGTAGCTCTGTTCCTGCCAAAATGCTTTTGCTCCAGGTTTAACACATTTCCTTGGGATTTTGCACCATTTTATAAGCAATCCCTGTTAAGTAAACACTCATAGATCCAAATGTCAGAAGGAAAAAGAATGAATTCACATTTGGTTGCTGAAACATGTCCATGATTACTTGAAACAGAATCTCAGAAGTTGTATGTAAAATTGTATCATGTCCCCTTCAGGTTCAAGAAACACTTTGGATACACAATGTACTCTTCTGGTTTTCAAAGGCGAGCTCCTGTGTTCTGTAAATACAGCTTGTCTGCAGTAAAGCTGTCCTGCTGCAGGGCTTGGTGGGTAAGCCCTGGCCCGACACATCAGGAGGATAGATTTTATGTTTTCATCATGGGACTTGAGAGACATTTATGTTCCTCATATCCTGGGTGGGTGTGGGAATACGGGGAAAATTTCAAGCCCCTCTCTCTCTGCAGCTTAAAGTTGCTCTTACTGGCCAATGCAATATAAACACAGGGAAGGGAGGACATGTGAATAGATGCATTGAAATGAGTATGATTCCTCATGTGCTTAAGTTAAGTGTGCTCTGATGTTCACAGTACAATGGCTGAATTACATGAAGGTCAGAGAGAGAGAACAGCGTTTCACATATGTGCATTTCTCTGTTTTCTTGTTCCGAGTTTAACAGGCTGCAGTCTGTAGTGGCTGAAAATGAGCAAAACGACTACTCCACAAGGCAGAGATGTTGAGCCAGGGATTGCCGTATCTATCTATGTATCTATGCCAAGCATAGAAAAATATCAGGGAGTTGTTATGTGATATATTTTAAGTGATCAACAAGACAGATGCTGCAGTCACGCAACTCCTACAAGTTCTTATGATCAATCAGCTCTCCAACACGCAGGCATCTAATTACAATGGAAAGCACATGTAGATCAGCAAGGCTTGGTCAGATTTTCCAGACTTGTCAGATTTTCCATTCAACTTAGGCTCTTTGTTCATTGCTGCATGCTGGACCTTTGTCTGCTCTATCCTATCCTCTTCCCATTGAAATCAACCAAGTCATTGTTTTTCTGATGTTGAGTGGGTTATTGAATGAAGCCTCAGCTACAGGCTGAGCTGTTATATTTTGCTTCCTTTGTTGATGAGGCCTTTCCTGCTCTGTAAACACGTTTATACTATCATGGCCTATATGACTCTCTCGGTTCTAAAATAGACAAAACAAATACAGCCTATCCACCACTTATTATTAGCCTAGCACTTTCATTCAAATATGAAGGTTAACATTTCATGTGTTTTCCAATCTTTTGCAGTGGGTCTGCTCCAGAAAGTGCCAGCTGTAAGACTGGCAACAGGAAAAAATGTCTCATTTTTTGCTTGAAAAGAGTAATCTCAAAGGACTGTGTCACCTGACTATAGTCCTCATTTAAAATCAGGATTATGATAGCAAGGAGAGGAGTGATGAATTATTATAAGGAGTATTTCTGCTGTTAGTGTTTTGAGCCAAAGGGATATAATATTTGTGTTCTTTCACTGAAATAGAGAAAAGACTATTAGAAAAAGAGAGTTCTGTTAACATCTGCTTTGAACATTCAAGGCAAATAAGCTAATGCTTATGGGATGACACTTTCTCTTGTGTAAAGTTCAAATACAATGTCTGCTCACCAGTTACCCTCCAGGTTTACATGCTCTAAGAGATACCTATGATTTTGACAGAGATTTGCACAATAGTGGATTTCAGCCAATAAGTAAATGATACTAACTGAAGGCAGCATCCGTAAAGTTCTACCTGAGCAAGTAAGTCATGATGATGACTTTTTTCTGCACAAATGCAAATGCCAGATTTGTTGATCAACAAAATATTGCAAATTCCACATCAGGAGGATAGATTTTATGTTTTCATCATGGGACTTGAGAGACATTTATGTTCCTCATATCCTGGGTGGGTGTGGGAATACGGGGAAAATTTCAAGCCCCTCTCTCTCTGCAGCTTAAAGTTGCTCTTACTGGCCAATGCAATATAAACACAGGGAAGGGAGGACATGTGAATAGATGCATTGAAATGAGTATGATTCCTCATGTGCTTAAGTTAAGTGTGCTCTGATGTTCACAGTACAATGGCTGAATTACATGAAGGTCAGAGAGAGAGAACAGCGTTTCACATATGTGCATTTCTCTGTTTTCTTGTTCCGAGTTTAACAGGCTGCAGTCTGTAGTGGCTGAAAATGAGCAAAACGACTACTCCACAAGGCAGAGATGTTGAGCCAGGGATTGCCGTATCTATCTATGTATCTATGCCAAGCATAGAAAAATATCAGGGAGTTGTTATGTGATATATTTTAAGTGATCAACAAGACAGATGCTGCAGTCACGCAACTCCTACAAGTTCTTATGATCAATCAGCTCTCCAACACGCAGGCATCTAATTACAATGGAAAGCACATGTAGATCAGCAAGGCTTGGTCAGATTTTCCAGACTTGTCAGATTTTCCATTCAACTTAGGCTCTTTGTTCATTGCTGCATGCTGGACCTTTGTCTGCTCTATCCTATCCTCTTCCCATTGAAATCAACCAAGTCATTGTTTTTCTGATGTTGAGTGGGTTATTGAATGAGGCCTCAGCTACAGGCTGAGCTGTTATATTTTGCTTCCTTTGTTGATGAGGCCTTTCCTGCTCTGTAAACACGTTTATACTATCATGGCCTATATGACTCTCTCGGTTCTAAAATAGACAAAACAAATACAGCCTATCCACCACTTATTATTAGCCTAGCACTTTCATTCAAATATGAAGGTTAACATTTCATGTGTTTTCCAATCTTTTGCAGTGGGTCTGCTCCAGAAAGTGCCAGCTGTAAGACTGGCAACAGGAAAAAATGTCTCATTTTTTGCTTGAAAAGAGTAATCTCAAAGGACTGTGTCACCTGACTATAGTCCTCATTTAAAATCAGGATTATGATAGCAAGGAGAGGAGTGATGAATTATTATAAGGAGTATTTCTGCTGTTAGTGTTTTGAGCCAAAGGGATATAATATTTGTGTTCTTTCACTGAAATAGAGAAAAGACTATTAGAAAAAGAGAGTTCTGTTAACATCTGCTTTGAACATTCAAGGCAAATAAGCTAATGCTTATGGGATGACACTTTCTCTTGTGTAAAGTTCAAGTACAATGTCTGCTCACCAGTTACCCTCCAGGTTTACATGCTCTAAGAGATACCTATGATTTTGACAGAGATTTGCACAATAGTGGATTTCAGCCAATAAGTAAATGATACTAACTGAAGGCAGCATCCGTAAAGTTCTACCTGAGCAAGTAAGTCATGATGATGACTTTTTTTCTGCACAAATGCAAATGCCAGATTTGTTGATCAACAAAATATTGCAAATTCTGCCACAGGATTTGAAAGAATCTGCCCTTTTGCGAGGCCATGCCCTCTGATAAAAAGTCATAACCTTATCATTTGTTGTAGAGATGGTCATAAAAGTAGAAATCTGTCATCCTTGTCTTAAAGACAGCTATTGTATATGTGATCTAGGGTGCCACGTTCAGCTGCTCTCCTTCTTTGTCCCTCCCCTGCCTTTGGTTGCGTGGGGCACAGGCAGCGGGTAGGCATGACTGCAGCTGTTGCTAGTGGCAATGCTACCATTAATCCTCCCCATGCAGTTGTTCCAGGGGCACCTCGGCAAGAGTTTGAAATGAATTTGTGACAGCAGCTAAGTGTCATGGTCCTCTAAACTACAAAATTAAGTAAGTGGATTTAAAGCAGGTGGCTTGAATCCTTTACTGGGAACAATGATGAAAGGAAATGCCTTGGCAGATCTGTAGGGCTGTCCCAGTGATTGGCATCCTGAGGTATTGCTGGCGTTGCAGCTTGCTAGGACCTGAAATTTCACATCTTAACACATATTTGCCTAATTTTAGAGTTCTGAGGGTTTGACAGTGAATACTATGAGCAGAGACAGTGGGAGAATCAGCTCCTAATCCACCAGTGATCCTGATCATTGATGCTGGTGGGTTGTAAAGGGCAGGGAAGACCTTTTTAAGGGAGACTTTTGTCTCACTTGCTGCCGAAGTTGGGAGCTGCATGGTGAATGAGGATGGAGATAGTTTGAAGAGAAAAATTTGTCTCTCTTGTAAAGTGTTGCATGCTGCCCAGGAGAGCTGCGGCTTCTCTCTATCTGCATCACAGAATTAGCACAATGATGCTCATCAGATCAATAAATCTTACCTAGTGTTAAGCTATTGAAAGTTATACTTGTCATGTAGGCTCCCTCTCTAGTCAGCAGAGAGAGAAAACCCCCTCCAGATAATTATTTATTCCAGATGTTGCCGGGCCCAGAGAGTTGTGGTGAACGGAGTTCAATCCTGTTGGCGGCCGGTCACGAGTGCTGTTCCCCAGGGCTCAGTATTGGGGCCAGTTCTGTTCAATATCTTTATCAATGATCTGGACGAAGGGATCGAGTGCACCCTCAGTAAGTTTGCAGACGACACCAAGTTGGGCGGGAGTGTTGATCTGCTCGAGGGTAGGAAGGCTCTGCAGAGGGACCTGGACAGGCTGGATCGATGGGCCGAGGCCAACTGTATGAGATTCAACAAGGCCAAGTGCCGGGTCCTGCACTTCGGCCACAACAACCCCATGCAGCGCTACAGGCTTGGGGAAGAGTGGCTGGAAAGCTGCCTGGCGGAAAAGGACCTGGGGGTGTTGGTCGACAGCCGGCTGAACATGAGCCGGCAGTGTGCCCAGGTGGCCAAGAAGGCCAACGGCATCCCGGCCTGTATCAGAAATAGTGTGGCCAGCAGGAGCAGGGAAGTGATCGTGCCCCTGTACTCGGCACTGGTGAGGCTGAACCTCGAATACTGTGTTCAGTTTTGGGCCCCTCACTACAAGAAGGATGTTGAGATGTTGGAACGTGTCCAGAGAAGGGCAACGAGGCTGGTGAGGAGTCTGGAGAACAAGTCTTATGAGGAGCGGCTGAGGGAACTGGGGTTGTTTAGCCTGGAGAAAAGGAGGCTGAGGGGAGACCTCATCGCTCTCTACAACTACCTGAAAGGAGGCTGTAGCGAGGTGGGTGTCGGTCTCTTCTCCCAAGTAACTGGCGAAAGGACGAGAGGAAATGGCCTCAAGTTGCACCAGGGGAGGTTTAGATTGGATGTGAGGAAAAATTTCTTTACTGAAAGAGTGGTTAAACATTGGAGCAGGCTGCCCAGGGAAGTGGTTGAGTCCCCATCCCTGGAAGTATTTAAAAGATGGGTAGATGAGGCGCTTAGGGACATGGTTTAGTGGGCATGGTGGTGTTGGGTTGACGGTTGGACTCGATGATCTTGGAGGTCTCTTCCAACCTTAATGATTCTATGATTCTATGATTCTATGTTCAGGTGTAAAGCAAGAATAATACTTGCCTAATCTCACTGGAGCACTCTGAAGGCTATTTTTGTCATGCTGGAGAGAGGCTTCCATACACCTATCATGACCTCCATACATAAACCAGTGAGAAAGATAACAATTTAGTCTTCAGTCTTGAGTTTGCAAGGTGGGCTGGGCCACAGACTGAATTACAGCAGTAAAAAGAAGTCATAGAGCAGCCTTTTGGGTAATTGTCATTTTTTTTGTACATGAAATGAAATAGGGCTCCCACGGGGAAGAAAGGAGTATGTGACCAGGTACTTATCATCATGCATGCACACAGAAAGGGTTAACTGGAATTACACAGAAAACAACAGTTTTGTTGTTTCCTTGCACATAAGGACTAATTTTGCAACCTCAGTACTTCCCTCACCCCCTTTTTAAATGTGAATAAGTTATTTTTTCACTGCCCATGTGTCTACGAAGGCTACAGGCAGCAGTACGTGAGTTGTAACAACTGATTTAGTGGATGATTTAACCATGTCAAAGATTGAAACTGATGTCATACTTTGAGTGTGGAAGTAAACACAGAGAAAAGAAAGAGTGATCGAGAAATGGGCATAAGTACCTGGAATAAAGTGTTCTACCAGAAAATGACAAAAATTGCTAGTAGATTGTAAACCTGGAGGGCTGACAGGTAGCAAACTTGGAAAATACGAGAGGCATTAGGAAAGCATCAGCGCTCTCATTAAGCCTAGTACTGATGAAGTTTTTCCCATGCTACCAATTTAAGCTTTATGCAACAAAGCCAGAGTTACTTCATACCCTAGAAAAACTAATGTTCTATGAAACTTGCTGTTGCTTTAGGATTTTCCTATTAAAGTGGCATAAAATGCTGTTACATCATTTTAACAAAATGAACAAATGTTAGCCCAATTTATTTTCAATACTTGACACCAACTGTTTCTGCAAATTGTACAAAAGGGAAATGATATTTTGTAAAGTATCTGATACAGTGAGAGTCTGGCAACTGTGTTTCTGAAAGAACCCTGCCCTTCAGTTCCCAAGTGTGGCCATGAACAAGACACTTTGCATTTGGACAAACCTTGGAAATTCACCTTCTCCCATCTAGGAAAGGCCTGTGGCGAAAGAGGGGCACCTTTTGTTTTGTCCCTCTTGTGCATTGGTTTGAAGTGCCTGGAGGATCTAATCCTACTGCTGGATCTTCACAGGAGAATCGGTGAGCTTGTGGGAGAAATGGTAGTGGTGGCCATCAGTGCACCTGTGCATGGTCTGTAGGCTTCTGCACAAGTCTATTACCTGCTACAGAACTCAAATTAACCTGTGATTTGTCTTTTATGTGAAGAAGTTTTCAGTCTGTTATTGGCTCATGTGCAGGTATTCATCTGGTCTTGATGAAGGGCATTTCTAACAGAAGTCCTCTCAGTGCACACTGGCTATTTCAGTGTTTACAAATAGAATGGGACAGCTTGCTTTGAAAATGATTCCTAGGGTTTTCCTCTGGAGCCTTCAGTGATGATAGAAAGGAGCCTGTTTGTCTTTACAGAGTTTACTACACTGTCTGGACATACATACAGCCTAACTTAAGCCTCTTCTGTCAAACTGGTAGGGTCAGTCACGACAGAGTAAGCACACGCACTGGACATACTGCACACACATACTGGACCAGCATACTGGATGGTTAGCTTCTCTTTTGTTGTAGCATAGCCGTTGTATCTAGTTACAGCCCTGTGATGTTTGTTTCCCATGAACTCCAGAGAATATTATTCACTACGATGTTTTTTAACCTCAGTTCCACCATTGCTCAACAAGGTTCCCCACTTAAAAGAGAAAAATGGATTTCAACAATAACAAGTACCACAATGTGTAGGTGGAGGGGATGCCTGAGTTACAGTGTGAGCAAATGATCTGAAAAGTGAATGTAATTTAAAGCCAGGATTAATACTATTGCTGCTAAGCTCACTTGTCTTTTTCTTACTTGATATCAGTAGCTCTCACAGTGTATTATCTCCCCCTGAATTCATGTCCGCTGGCGGTCCTAACTTCTTGCCCATGGAGGGAGCTTGTGTAAACCTTCTTCCATTGAAGGTCTTCAGTGTCAAGTAAAAGGTAACCCTGCCATCATTTTTAATTTAAAATACATGCAGAGTGTTTCTATTTTGTGCATAACAGTGAAATTAATCCATGCCCAGCAGGTGGTGATGTCATTGCTGAATACTTTGCTTTCACAGTGACATCATTGGTTCTCCTCTCTGGGTCCCCACTGAGCACCGCAGGCAGGCGTGCTGGCGATGTGGTGCGGCTGAACAGGCACTCCCTCTTCACTACTCTGAAAATGTAGCCTAGACTGTGCTGTACTGAGGTGGTATCAGTCATTCTTGGTTTTACACAACATATGTATCAAATACTGTCTTGGCCTATATTTCAAATTACTATGCTGGCATCCCTGGCCCTGATGCAAAGTCCACTGTTATCTTTCCAGTGATCAAAACTGGGTTTAAATTGGGCTCATGTTGAATGGATTTTGCAGGCTGTTGCACACTTAGTTTATTTGATTAAAAGATCTGGCCCATGTTACTCTTAATTCTTCTATGCTTGTGATTTGTACCAAGCAGTCTTGTAGTTTTAGCTTCACCTGTCACGGATGCATTTTTCACGCAGTGATTCATCTAGACATGGTGTAATAGCCTTGTCCGCCATCTAGTTTTAGAATTTCTTCTTTGGTTTTCAGTGTTTTTTCCTGTTTTCTCCTGAAGACTCAGTGAATTCCAGAAATTGCACTATGCAATGCAACTCCCTATACATTTTCCCCTTACTGCAGTAAAAATACTTGCTGTCATTTTCCTTTGGTTGCAATTTCATGAAGCCCAAAATATAATTTTAAAAGATTAGTCCAACCATCAAGACTTTTCATTTTTATTTAAATAAAGCCCCTCTTCATACCAAACACAGCCATTTTAACACTTTTCTGGAGGCTGGTCTGTGTTTTGGGGGGATTTGGTTTTCGTTTTTTTCTTCTCATTTGCTGGTCTAATCCACAGTGATTTTCTAGGAACAAATAGGAAATATTTAAACCACTTCTAATCAGCCCCAACTGTATCTTCCATCCACGTTGCCAAGTACTGTATTCCCTGCTGTACAGTGAAGGATCAGAAACATGCACTCAAATTTTTATACCAACCACTTTTTAAACATTATGAAGTGATATCACATAGCTGGTTCTGTTCTCTCCCAAACAACTCTTGCTAGAGCTGCTCTATTTCCATCAGGAGAAGTGGTACTACACAAGGTTAAGGTGCAATGGCTCATCTCTTCCTCTAAGCAATTTTATTGAAGAAGAACACATAAGGGCTCTGTGTGGTTTTAGATGTGTCTGCATTATAAACAATGCATCTTTGCATTGCTAAGCAAAAGAGCCAGATAAATCTGTAAGCAAACAGAACATCTGTCTATCAGTCCTCCAAATCAGCTCTGCCAACATTCCAGCAATGAAAAGCAGCACAAAACTTTACCAGACATTTACATTAGATTAATACCTCTGGAATATGCAACCCAGTGATTGCATACAATCGCATTTGGCCCTGATCATGGAGAAACATGGAGACAGAGGCCAGCTGTATAAAAAGAGTTTGGCCAATAGCTGGAAGCATGTTCAAAACATTTGCCCCTGTCCACCACCCCCTCTTCCTTTTCAGGATCCCCAGATGGAGTACATCTTGGGCTTGGATTTGTTTCCTGTGGATTTGACTTTCACAAGCAATATTTCATTTTATTTTTTTTAAGATTGGGACTCCTGATAGTTTCTTTTAAAAATAGGAACTTACTTGCATGCCTTTCATTGTCCAAATGCCAGCTCTACTTTCAGTAGACTGGAAATTTTCATATTTTTCTAATGTGAATTGAAGACTGGCTGTTCAGCTTTCACTGTTGATTCAATCCTTCAGCTTTGTTCTGTATCACAACTATGTTTCACGCTGAATCAAATTAGTTTTTATACTTGACAACTGATAAATAAAAATTCTAATTAAAAAAATTATTTCAAGGGAAATGAAGTTTGGAGAGAGTGAAAAAAACAGTCTATTGAAAGCCAACTTCTTGGAAATAAAACTAGGGGACAGATAAAATTTAGGTGAAACGCAAATTATAAAGACAGCTTCTTTGCTGAATCAGGCAAGCATCCAATTCACCGTTTCCATGAAACATGGTGCTGTGTTCACTTGTCACAGACAATTTGTAAATTCCAGCAGGTCTCCTGCTTAGTCCTGCCATCGCTCCAGCAGATACTACATATTTGCTGTATTTTTTATATCACACTTAAAGAAATTAACACAGATTGCAGGCTGGCAGAAAATAAATCCCTGGGGAGCTGCAAGTTTGTACCCTCTCTTGGGCAGATGAGTCAAATCCCACGACCTCTTCCCTCCAGCGCAGGCTCTTGGAAGCAAAACCTTTAGCTCACACCTGCTCAATGGGACACTTCTGCTGGAAACCTCTTTCAATAAATTAATATGGAGATGCAAACAGGAAATAACAACTCACTTCACTAAGAGGAGAGTCCACCGGTTACTTTGTTTCAGTAGCAACTGAGCTAATTATTTCTTGACAAACTGTGTAATAGTATGTTTTGGGACCTTATGACGGTCCCATTTAGCTCTTCCATGGATCATCTTTTCTTGCAAAAGCTGATTGACATGGTTTGTTCTGTTTGTGAATGTAGTCTGCAAAATGTATGAGCATGGCAAAAGTTAAGGCTAAACCCCAACCACAAAATGCCTACAATGAAGTCTGCAGTAGCTATTCAGTCACATCGGAGCACCTGAAAATGACCTGACATTCACCTTTCACTCTCTTATGGACATCATTATCATTTGCAGCATTTGATTGTTGCAACTCTGTGGTTAATACATTAATTGACATATTTCTTCTTGTATTGTAAACACAGGTCTCAAGTATGTCCACGCAGTTCCTCGCTCCTGAATTCGGCTCTGCTTCACTGCTCCAGGGAGCAATCCCTGACCCAGAGAACAAATGCTGTAGAGCAGCTTCTGACCTTTCTGGAGTGGATTGGCGACTGAGTACCTCTCGGCCTGGGTCTCCTCTGGGACCCATACAGAGCGTATAAGAAGCAAATGTTAAATTTCTTGTCATTTTTCAGCTCAGAGTGCCAGAAGCAATGTCAGGGTTTTTTTCTAGCCTTCCAGAGTAGTGTTGCTGGTTATAGGATGCTATCTGTGCTGGTTATATGCTGGCAAAATATTGGTAGAGTACTGTACAGGTATACATGGGTTGAGAGCTGACAAGAGACTCTCTGCACACTTGACGTGAAGATGGTCAGAGTTTTGATGATAGCAAAACTGTAGTCAAGTCTAAGCTGATGAAACCCACTTCCCAACAGGTACATGTTACAGATGCCTCTAATTTCCTTCTCCTGTAGCTAGGGATATGGTGGTTGTCCTACCAGCACTGATGCACTGTTTGGCTGCCCAGTGCTACCAAATACGGATGATCTCACGTGAAAGGTTCAAAAGCGATAGGAGGAGGAAGGAGACGGGCAGACTGCACAATTGCATACACCTTGTTTTCCCACGAAACTATGGGAAAACCCTAGTAGTTGTTAGCAAAACCTTTTTTCCCCCCTCAGTCAATTTTTCTCTTTTTTTCTTTCTTTTTTCTTTCTTTTTTCTTTCTTTTTTCTTTCTTTTTTTCTTTGTTTTTTCTTTCTTTTTTCTTTCTTTTTTCTTTCTTTTTTTCTTTGTTTTTTCTTTCTTTTTTTCTTTCTTTTTTCTTTCTTTTTTCTTTCTTTTTTTCTTTCTTTTTTTCTTTCTTTCTTCTTTCTTTCTTTCTCTTTTCTTTCTCTTTCTTTTTCTCTTTCTCTTTCTTTTTCTCTTTCTCTTTCTTTTTCTCTTTCTCTTTCTTTTTCTCTTTCTCTTTCTGTCTTTCTGTCTTTCTGTCTTTCTTCCTGTCTTTCTTCCTGTCTTTCTTCCTGTCTTTCTTCCTGTCTTTCTTCCTGTCTTTCTTCCTGTCTTTCTTCCTGTCTTTCTTCCTGTCTTTCTTCCTGTCTTTCTTCCTGTCTTTCTTCCTGTCTTTCTTCCTGTCTTTCTTCCTGTCTTTCTTCCTGTCTTTCTTCCTGTCTTTCTTCCTGTCTTTCTTCCTGTCTTTCTTCCTGTCTTTCTTCCTGTCTTTCTTCCTGTCTTTCTTCCTGTCTTTCTTCCTGTCTTTCTTCCTGTCTTTCTTCCTGTCTTTCTTCCTGTCTTTCTTCCTGTCTTTCTTCCTGTCTTTCTTCCTGTCTTTCTTCCTGTCTTTCTTCCTGTCTTTCTTCCTGTCTTTCTTCCTGTCTTTCTTCCTGTCTTTCTTCCTGTCTTTCTTCCTGTCTTTCTTCCTGTCTTTCTTTCTTGACTTTACATGCAAAATATCCATAGGATCCTATCAAAACTGTACCCATTCATTGCAAAGAACATGATGACATTTAGCTGTGCTACAGAAATGGGATAGACCAAAAGATCTATCTTAGCTAGGCACTGATTTACCAGGAGATGCTTAAATGGCTCTGACTCTATCCCCTATTCCCATTGTCATGGTGTCATGTATTTTCTCATGCCAGGCACCAGTGTCAGAGCCACAGGATTTTGTTAACCTCCTGCTCTTGTCTCTGATCTGGAGCTGCACCCCTGCAAGAACACCAAGCACAAAAATGCTTCCTTTTGCCTCGGTGGCAATTTTGAATGATGTTTAATGACCTGTTCCTTTCACTTTGTGTTGCAAAGACCTGGGGACACTTACCAGCTCCTGGGGTTCAGAATTCCTCCTGCACCACCTTCAGCCTGCTGCAGTCAAGAGGGGAAGGAAAGCAGCTGCCACTCTGCCACACAGCCATAAAGCAGAAAGCACAGCTTGGTTTTGAAACTACATTCCCTACTTATACAGGCTTTCCTTCTAACTGCCTCCTCTGTCTTTTTCACACTTTGCATTTTACTTGAATTTTGTTTTCTAACCTTGTGCTTGTGTCCCCCACTCCCAGAGTCTCCTGGCCTGTGAGAATGCAATCTGACTGGAAATTGTGTATTCTTTCCCAGGGGAAACATACAGACTTTCTTTTTTAAATCTGCCTGGTGCATGGCTGCAAAAATCTTCCATTGTCATTTCACGTTCTAGGAATGAACAGAGGAAGGAAGGCTTTTGCAGCCTTCATTCCCCGTCTGTTGCGAAGGGGCTAAGGGAGTATTTTTGTCAGCCGTCCACACTAGGTGGTAATTTTTGCTGCAATGCTAGGCACAGAACTTGTGAATTCATTTCTGTGTCCAATCATTAGACAGGTACTTCCAAATTTTCAGCTTGGGATTTGACAGTGTGCTGGAACACTAGATGCATTTTAGTAAAATCATATGCTTTGCAATAAGGCAGTCTACGTGTGATATTGCCTCGCATTTTGACTGTCTCAGCCTGAAAGAGCCATTCAAGCTCTTTATACCGGACAGTGCACTAACTTGGCAGCCTCAATTTCAGGTGGATCAGGGATGAGCAACAAAGCGCATTTCCTCAAATTAGACTGAGCATACGATATGGATTTGTGCTAGAGTCAGCCTGGGTCTGGGGGACAGATTATTTCTCGTCTAGTATAAAGACTGCTGAGGCAAACATACTTTCCTGACATCTTTTTGAAAAAGTTTCAACTTGCAGAGTTATCTTCTACTGGCTTGGCTGTTTGTATCCCATATTTTTTGCATTTTTGGTCTGGTTCCTATATGCCCCACAGTTCAACCAATTCTCACGGAAATACAGTCTTCGTAGCACTCTGTAGAAATACAGGTTTGGCTGCAGAATATTGATGTGATGTGATGCAGAATGGAATCAGATGTTGTGCTTTGGATATCTTGAACAGAGCTTGTCAGCAATTCATTGAACAACTCTTATTTCTTTTTTCATTTTTGTTTATCTTGGGTTTTTGTGTTGGTTTTTTTTTTTCCCAAAAAAACTCCAAACCCATTTGAAAGCAGATATGGTGGTAATGAGTAGCCTGGCTGTGAATGTTTTGGAAAAAGCTTGCAGAATTGTCAGCACCGTATTTAACTATTTTAATCCAGAAAACTTCATTTTTGGGATCATAGTGACTATTTTGATTTTTTTTCCCCAAAAAAGTTTCAAGCACTAACTAAGAAAAAAAAAAGACAATAAGATTAAGCAAAAATCCCTGGTCTAATAACTCAGAAACTACACAATGTGAATCAAGTTGACTTTTTTCATTTTTGGAATTGTTTTTTATATTTCTACACTGTGTCTTGACACAGGACAGACAGCATTTTTAAAATATCAAAAATTCTTGTGGTGCAGGGAAAACACTTCCTCCTGGTCCCAAGCTTGAATACGATAGATTTCATTAGAAAATATTTCATACTAAAATGTCCCTAAGAAATCACTCAAACCTATTCAGTTCCTCAGTTGCCCCCTTCAGAATTTTTGGTCACCAAGAGCAAACGGAATTAATTATGAGCCTTGTGTATGTCTGCCTTTGAGTAACTGTAGAATAATTTGACATTAGTCCTGGACTATAACAGTGACAATGTGATCACAAAATCTGCTTGCACAATAAAAGCAATACTAGGAATTAAGACTGACCAAGGCTAGAGGTGGAGCTGGCCTTGTTATGAAAACAAAAAGGAAAACTAGCAAACTGTTCTTTAAAAGCCCACCCTGTGATACAAGGCCCAGGCTCACAGGCAGAAGCCCATAAGTGTTGTGGGCATCACATACCGTGAGCCGCACACATCCTTCCCCTGCACGGTGCAGTCCTTTCTTGAACATTGCTTCTTGCAGTGACAGAAGGGGTGCTGAAGTGGCTGAAGTTATATATTTATATGCAGGAATTTAGCAGGAGCTTAGATAAGGCCCTTAAATAATCTGTGGAGTAGATTTGGGGGCACTAATATGCGATTACTCTTTCTGAGAGGTTCAAAGTGCCCCAAAAGGGACCCACTGACAAATTCTACCTTCTCCCGTCCTGGTGCCTGAGGGCTACAGGAATGTGATGCTGAGGGAGAGCTGGAGGATGAGTGAGGAAGCAATTTACCTGGCAACCAATCTCATGTTTGCTAAGTATTAAGGGTAAGAAACCTACAGCTCTGTGAGGAAAAAAATACCCCATTAACTTTGCTGCCAGAGGAAATCAAATTTAAATTCAACTGTAGGTGCTTTTTAAATAAATCTGTAATTCTAACTTCAACAAGTGCAGCCGAGTACAGTAACCTCAACAGAATCTGCCCACTCTTTTCTAGGCTTTTTGATTCATCGGACATGTGGGAACATGCATGTGTGAGTGTAAGGGGACTGGAGGCCCATATGTGAGGAGATCCTCTTGGCAGCCAGCATCCTTCTTCAGGAAAGGATCCAAGACAAATTCTTGATGCACTCTTAGGGATTAATAAAACAGAGCAGAATGGGAAACTGTTAGATGGGATATAGATACAGTGGACTGTTGCGAGTAATGAATTGCTGATTATCCCTGTAACTTGGCAGGCACTGCGGAGAGACTTCTCTTGAAAAAGTTTACAAATCGCAATGTGCTGTGGAGAGATGGCAGTCTCCCCCTGGCCGCAGAGGTCACTGCAGCAGCCACAGCCCATAGCACAAGCCAGCATGGAGGACATCATTGTTGTATTGCCTCAGCTCCTATCTGGGTGAGCTAGCAAATGGAGATGTTTGAGGGGAAAAAAAAGTTAGGTTTTGTCCCTCTTGTGTTATGTTGACGCATTCAGGAGATGGTGCCAGAGAAATACAGAGATAAGAATCTGAAGAAGGAGAAACAGGCTGATTTGGTCTGTGCTGAGGTCCATGTGGGGGGCAGCTCAATGGGTTAAATGGCACCAATAGCTTAAACGCCTCTTCACAACACCACTGTACGCAGCATGGACACAGTTTTTATCTTCTGCACTCTGTAACCATTTCTTCCATTATACACTGTGCAGAGTTAGATATCTGCCCAGCATGGCACTCCTACCTACAGTGGTACTTCATCAGTGTGGTGTGTAAGGGATGCCAGCAATGGGAAGCAGGACAGTCTATCTTCTCAAGCACAAAACACCAGAAAAGGTGGAGGACTGAGAGGACCGTAGCCCCCCAGCCCATTTCAGTTGGCTGGAACAATGTGCTTGCTCCCCTCCATGACACAGCTGGACCCGAGTTTCTGCAGTATCTCAGGAGTATCCTCCTGCCAAATTGCTCTCACCTGAGTGGAGAGGTGGAAAAAGAGAGCATGACTGCTGGCTGAGGTGTGAGGCCAGGAACCCAGCAAGGACTGCCTGCTGCAGATCAGATGAAGACTTGGGGTCTGTGCCCAAGCAGGGGGTAGCAAGAGGTAGAGGAGGAGTTGTCCATTGAACCAAACACAGACAGCTCTGCTGCTGTGGGAGGAAACAATACTGAGAGGAATGAAGCTGGTACAAGCCACTTCTTGATGGATAGCTTGGGAACCAGCTCTGGTTTCTACAGAATTGGACCAAGCCACTTCCAAAAGAACCCCAGCAGC